>NC_057343.1:221224166-221537500 GCF_016509475.1 Prionailurus bengalensis
TGAAGGAGAAAGAAAGAGGGAAAGAGAAAAAAGAGAAAAAGAAACAGAGTTAGAAAGAAATGTTTGAAATTTATGTCTGTGGAATATCATCACAGATGACTTCTCACTCAGTTTTGCCAAATTGCTTCTCAACTATTATATATTAAGTGATGATTATTCTCAACAGAATCGTAATCAGAGAAGATAGCAACCATACCCACATGACAGAAGAGTTTCATGAGTAGAACTAGACATAACGTTTTCTCTTATGAAATGCTGGAAAGAATTATATACAAATAATGCAGAAAAAAGTATATGGTCACACATTAAAGGTACAGTACAGATGAAAGAATCTTTTCATTA
This sequence comes from Prionailurus bengalensis, assembly GCF_016509475.1. Classification (NCBI taxonomy): domain Eukaryota; kingdom Metazoa; phylum Chordata; class Mammalia; order Carnivora; family Felidae; genus Prionailurus; species Prionailurus bengalensis. The sequence goes on from NC_057343.1 coordinate 221,224,509, forward strand.
TATCATAAGAAAGCTGCATTAATTACCTTAAACATTAAACATTCACAACTCAATCAGTAAGCTTGTAAAAAATAGCCTTGCTGAAAACAATACTACACTTAAATTAAAGGCCAAGCATGCATGAAAGCAGTTAAAATATTATTTTCTTAGTAGTATAGCTAACTTGTCTGAGAATTTTCAAGATTATTTTAAAAATCCTTATTCAAGTAAAATGACTAGACTATGTGTACATTGAGGTATTATTAAAATAATTAATTGTTCTTTCTTTTTTCAGTCCAAAGCTAAACTATTATATCTTTCAAGTCAATATAGCATGTGAAATGAAAGTATTAAAAATTAATTTTCCATAATTACTCTTTATTAAAATAAATTATTTATAATTAGTATGTAATAATTTTAATACTAATTTTCCTTCTGGGTCTTTAATCCCTTTAAATAGTCTGAGGCTTCTACATGAGAAATAATTTACCTTGGGAAGAGAATGGGCTACTTCAAAATAGGAAACATTGAGTGGAGGAAGGATTATAATTTAGTAGAAATGTTATAGGTGGAATATCGCTATTTATATACCTGCTAAACAGGTTGTTTCTTCCTGAAAGGATTCCACCAGTCTTTATTTCTGGAAAAAATAAGAAATATTACTTTAAAAAAAATCAATGTTGTTTCTCTTCAGTTTCATTAGCTGATGATTGAGCAGTCTGACTTTTTTCTTGAGACTGGCTTGCCAGAGTTTAAAAACAAATAAAGTAAGAATCTTTATCTTCCTATTCCAAAGAATGACCTAAAATAAACCACACTTTTTGAATGTGCTTCAAAGTAATACTTCCTTCTTGGGTGTAACTAATACATGCAATTAATGCTATTATAGATTTACCTTACCAATTGGTCACAGCTCTCTTTAGGGAATCACACAATATAAGATTATTGTTGGTAAGAACACTTATTTGTCTAGCTGTGGAGACAAATACTAAATGGTTCTAAACTTATAGCTTAGTAAAATATTTGGATCTTCTTTTAAAAAAATGTCTACACAGGACAAAGTCTTTGTAAATATCCAGTATTAATTTGAAACTTTCTACTACTTCAGTTACTATGAGTACTACGACTACTACGACTACTACATTATTGGGTTTGAAGACATTGATAATGATAAGTTGGTAGTTTATACAGATTAAGTATTGATACAATACATCTGAGCTGCAACCAAAGGGAGATACTCCACAAGAATGCCTTCTATAACTGTTCTAAAGATATCCTACCCATTTCCCCTATCTGTGTTAAGGTCAAGTGATAAATAAAAATTGTATACATTTAAGGTGTACAAATATTCAACTTGATGTTGTATATACAATATATACATTGCGAGATAACCATCCCATTCAGCCTAATTAACATATCCATCACCAAAGCCAAGAATAAGCCTACAGATACTGCATTTTATTTAATTTTGTTTTCCTAATTACTGGTTTCATTCACCACATTACTGACTTACAGATATATAGTGGTCTTGATAATAATATACCACATATAAATTGAGGCAATCTAATTGCTTAAGACAGCAAATAATTTTACAATGTTTTGTTAACCTAAAAAATTGTTTTTTTGAAAAGTTAAAAGGTCAAGTAATATGTGTGAAGTTAAATCATGACCGACTTTAAATCCCAGACACAAAAAAGCTCTAAAGTATGAATATAAGTTTAGGAGTTGTCACTTTTGGTACAATAACCAGGATTTACTTTTAACATGGATATTGGGGGGATATTCCCAAAATTAATACATCTTTAACTGTGGTTTGTAGGTGATTTTTCGTGTGTATAAATAAGGAGGATTTTCTAAAACAGAATTATACATATGGCTATAACTGAGGCAAAGTAAAATATAGATATACAATACTGAAAACTCTTACATGTTTTTTACCCCTAAACAGAGAAAAATGATGGGCTTTTTATGCTTAAGAAAAAGTAAGCAAAAAGTCATGTGTTGGTTTTTACTTCTCAAATAATGTGTCTTAAACCCATGGTTTATTTGTAGGCAACGGATTCATCCCTGAAATAGAGAAGAGAAATTCACTAGATGAAGATAAATGGATGGAAATTTACCTTAAGATAAGTCACATTTCTTTCTTCTTTTCTATGAATGTTGAACTATTTTTATACCTACACTCCTTTTGGGATCAGAAATTTACTACACCTCCATTCTAGTGATCAGATGATATCTGTTAACATATTTTACTTAGACAAATTGCCATTTTAACTTATCAGCCAGTCTCAAATTAATTTCACTAGTGAATTTGCCCTCTTTTAGAGATTGATAATTTGAGCTATAAAGATAAAACTGAGTTTTTGAAATTGTAAAGCCAACAACTACATGTAAAGACACTATAGCAAGTTTAATACAATAAAAATTACAATTACATCATGTCCATAAATATAATACAACATATTAATGAGACAATATAGTAGTTTTATATTTATGAAAAGAATAAAAACATTTAAAGAGATTTTAATTTTTTAATAAATAGGATATTAGGCCAAGAAATAGGAAACCTTAAAGAAATAATTTTGTAAGAAATATGTCATACTAAAATATTTATTTACCTCTTTATAGTCCTTCAGAAATATTTATAATTCTCAAAATTTAATACACTGAAATGCACTATAAAATGTAGTGTCATTGTGGATATCTATTACTGCAGATAACAGAATTTTTACTTAATCTTATTAGCATATATATAAGAGTTTTAAAAGTCATAATTGGTGTTTAAAAGATGATAAAAATAGAACTTTGTTTCTCCTCTTTAAAAGTGCTCATTTCATTCTATTAATTCAGAGTGGATTGCAATTATTTATGGGTGCATATAAGGAGAAATATCCTTACCATTCATTTTTTTTTTTGGTTTGCTATTATTATAAACTCCTTGGCAGCTAAATTGTCATTTATAACTTACATACCAGTAACTAAGCAACACATTGCTGCCTCAAATTCTTTTTGGAATGAGGCAGGTATAATAAACAAGAAGAACAAATAAGTGGGAACAATTTAAAGTTTCTGTCGTACGGAATTTTGACTTCTCTGTGCAACCTATGTAAGCAATTCCTGGGTACTTTAAACACTTAAGAGGTAAAGGGTGATAAACAAAGTTAAAATAAGTACTGCCTGAATTTGCAGTCACACTCTGGATATATCAGCAAAATTGGTACATAGAGAACCTGTCCAAGAATAGCCTGTCTAGTTAGGTTTTCATTTTTGTGAGTAAAGAATATTCACTCCTGAATTGTTTAAAGGTTCTCAACTGTGGTGTTTGAAATATAACTTATGTGTTTGGGGAGTCCCACAATGAGAGTCTAGACAGACATTTTTCCTTGCTTCTCAGCCTTTGGAGACCCTGCCTTAACTCTAAAGCTGAGACTGCAGGGAGGTTAACTCAGACAACTCAAAATGCCACGTTAAATATTAGTATTGGACAAGATTTGCAGAGTGCTTATATTACCTAAGATTTAGTAGTGAGATTTTCTAAGAATCACCTCTTTGTGCCTGCTTCTACCAATGTACATACACTACCCCTTTCCTGACTGCCTGACAAAATGAAGACCATCAACTTTCCAGCCCACTGAGTATGGAGGGTCTTTGTGTCCAATGTAGTTTCCCAGGAAAATAAAGAAGACTCAGGAAGTCAGGTTGTTGAGGACATAATAAAGATGAGCCATATTCCTTCAGGGTACATTCACCCATTTGACTGAATCCATAACTACATTCCATGAATTCTCGACCATCTCTTCATAGCTGTGATATATCCTGTGAAAAGGAGGCTTCTATTTTTTATGGTGTGTTTACTACATATTGTTTTTCATTTTTGGCTTCTGGCTCTGTTCAGTGTTGTCAAGGGAAAAAAAAAAAAGGTAACATGTCCTACCCTGTCTGTGCCAATCTTTCGTAAGCGACCCACTACAAACCATCCATCACTGATTTTCAGTCGGAGTTGATTTTAAATTCTGCTTTATTTTCTTTAACACTTAGTGGACTTATTGAAACACTTCTATTTTTTCTTATAACAGTTTACATAAAATAAAACTTTTTAGAATCGATTTTCTTGTGGTAGGAACACTTTACATGGGATCTACCTTCTTAACCAAATTTTAGGTGTTATAGGTAAAATATTGCACAGCAGAATTCTAGAACCTATTTATCATGTTTAACTGAAACTTTGTGCCTATGAATTAATAACTCCACATTTCTCCCTCTGTCACTCCCTGGCAACAACCATTACACTCTTTGATGCTATCAATTTCACTATTTTAGATATCTTATCTAAATGGGATTATGCAATATTTATCTTTTTTTAAGTTTATTTATTTATTTTGAGAGACAGGGGGATGCAGACAGAGGAAAGAGAATCCCAAGCAGGCTCCACACTGTCAGCATGGAGCCTGATGCGGGGCTCAGATGCACGAACTGGGAGATCGTGACCTGAGCTGAAGGCAAGAGTTAGATGCTTAACTGACTGAGTCACTGAGGGACCCCATGTATTTTTTTTTTTTTTGTGACTGGTTTATTTGTGATCCTTTGTCTATACTTCTTTTTCCCTCTGTTCATTTTTTTGAGATGGTTGAATGTTGTCTGTTTTTTTTTATTTCGTATTTATTTATATCTACTATTTATAGTTTGTACATAGAATGTCTAGTAATAGATTCAAAATTTTGCGATATTTAACTTAGCAAAGTTGAAATTTAAAGGTCTCTTCTCAGTACTAAAAATGTTAGAACAGTTTAACTATGATCATCTTCATCCAAATACCTTAATATTTGTGGTTAGCATTTGAGTTATTTTAGCCGCATGGAATATTGAGTGTTCTTGTTAATATTGTTATTATTATTTTGTTACAGGCACTAGACTTTATTCAGATGATTCACAAAAGTTTCTAAAGACCTTGTATATAGCTTTTTCTTTTTTATTAAGTTTCTTCTTCTTCCTGATATTTCTTCCCTAGATATCCCATTATTATATTTTCTAGCAGTAAACTCTATTTATCATGACATATTGCTATTTAAATCCTGACATATGATACTATTAATGGTGTCATAATAGAACAGAATGCGTATTCAGAAGAAATAATACAGAATAGACTATGTGCCAAAGTGTGATCAGATCATGAAAATCAGCTAGGTCTAATGAAGCATTCTGAGGCCAGAAACAGCAGGGAGAAATTCTTCCTCGAGGCCTGGAGAGCTGATGAGGCAGGAAACTACAACCAGGAAGAGCTATAGGGGTAGTAAAGGGCAAATGCAAATGATTTGAGGACTTTGAAAGAAGAAACTCCATCACCTATGAACCTGCAGAGAAAAAAAAAAAAAACCCTAAGGAGTAATTATCTTAACTTTTATAACTCCATCCTCCGATCTCCAGCTGATGACCCCCAGTGGCTGAAACTGTAGCAGTAGATTCCTCCGAGAGAGCTGATTGATGCTCACCACAAATTTTCAGGAACCCGGAGCACAAGAAGTGTGAGTGAAGAGGACAGCATCCAACATGATATTTTGGGGTATATATTCTAGATTAATACTTTCTCTCAACCTTATGATGACAGTATTCCCCTGTTTGGTCATCTATTTTTGCTGCAATTTTAATTTTCAATCCTTTCACATAATCTCTCTCTTCTGTGGCTGCATTAAATATTTGTTTTGTCTTTGGCGATTTGTAATTTCACACGGTGTGTTTGGGCTTGAGTTCCATTTTATTAATCCTGTTTCGGATACAGCATAAAACCCAAATATTATCTTTTTTTAAATTTTTTTTTCAACGTTTATTTATTTTTCGGACAGAGAGAGACAGAGCATGAACGGGGGAGGGGCAGAGAGAGAGGGAGATACAGAATCGGAAACAGGCTCCAGGCTCTGAGCCATCAGCCCAGAGCCCGACGCGGGGCTCGAACTCCCGGACCGCGAGATTGTGACCTGGCTGAAGTCGGACGCTTAACCGACTGCGCCACCCAGGCGCCCCCCAAATATTATCTCTTTAAGTGTTATTCTATCTCCATTCCTTCAGCTCTCTGCATCTGAGATGCTGATAATATACATTAAATTTCAGTTTATCCTTCATGTATCTTATTGTTTTTTTCATAATTTGAATATGTATGCCTTTGACGTAGAGATTGTTTTAGTCCATTTTAACATGCTGTTTAACCAATATATTGAGTTACATACTTTACATATAGAAAATCCATTCTAAGAGAGCTAATTCCTAACAATCTTTTGAAGGAATATTTTTATTGTTTCTTTTGTTTCTTCAAAAATTCCATGCATATGTCCTTTATAGTCTTTATAGCATAACTTTAATTCACTCAGACTTTGGTATTTTAAACGTATTATTTCCATCTTTAGCCAAATTTCACTTGTAGTAGACTGCCTAATCTTATTCTAGGTGATCTTTGCAAATCCACACTTTGATTTGAATATTTTCAAGTCCTACAAGCCTATAGTAGGGAAACATTCCTTCAGTAAAGATTTGCTTTCACTTCTGGATGTAGTCAGTCGAACACTAGCTAGAGGACACTGTCTCCAGTTCTCAATATCTCATCTCAGAAAAGAAGTCTCTGCTTCATTCCTCCAACTCATAGCCGACCAGAGGATCAGGTTTTCACTTGCTGGGTGAAATGGGGATCCATCCTCTGGGCAGAGCTTGTTGACATGTAGGCTGTATCCCTACTGTTCTAGCCTCAATTCAAATTAATTTTAGGATAGAGAGGTAGACTGAGCAGACTTTTCTTACCTCTTCATATCTTTTGTTTTAAAGCTACTAATCTCAAGTTCTGTGTCTTTCCCATTCTTCTGTAACATGTCAGTAGTTCAGACAAAATATTTCGCCAGGGTGCACATGTAGTTCTACTCCTAAACCAATTTTAGGGCAGTAGTATAATGCAAATAAAACAGCTTTCTGTCATTAATGTTGATTTTCTTTTTCTTAAACTTGTAATTCAGTTAGTGTTTTTTGCAACTGTTGCCACTAATTGAGAGCTTCCTTTGTATCCCACTCTGTAGCTGAATTCTTCAAGGTTTGTTCCTAAGAAAATTTCTATTCTAATTCTCTACTTTTTCCTAAATGATCTTCTTCATATTGAAAGCTAATTAATACTATAAACAGATGAATGAAAATGAAAAGTGGGATCCCTACCTAGATGTCTACATCAATTGTTAGATATCTGCAATAACTACCTTAAAATTTCTCAAAAACTAAATAGAAAACAAACAAAAATTCTCCCAACTTACTCCATTACATTTAACCTGTTTGAATAAGTCCACCAGCATGCATCAATTTACTTAAGGCATACATCAAGATTTATGTGGTACATTAATTTCATTCCCTTCTTCCTTCCCTCCATTCCTCCTTCTTTCCTGCATTCTTTTTTGCCTTCTACCTTGATGACCTCCTTCCTCCCCTAAGCATTTTTTAGAACAAAATATGCATTGGGTATAATTTTATGCACTGGGGTTTTGTCAGACCACATGACTTGGTTTCTTTACTCGTGGAGTTCAAACTCAAGATGTGGGAAGTCTTTGGGGTGCCTGGGTGTCTCAGTTAGTTGAGTGTCTGACTCTTGATTTCTGCTCAGGTCATGATCCAAGGGTCGTGGGATTGTGCCCTACATCTGGTTCTATGCTGAGCATGAAGCCTGCTTGGGATTTTGTCTCTAACTCTGCCCTTCTCCCCTACCTGTGTTTTCTCTCTCTTTAAAAAAAAAAAAAAAAGACATGGGAAGTCTTTAGTTTTTATTTCTGCTTTACTCTTGAATGGTAATTTTGCTGGATAAAGATTTCTAGGGTTTTGTTGTTGTTGTTTTGTTTATGTCTCTTAACACTTTTTTTTTAAGTTTATTTATTTAATTTGAGAGGGAGTGTGTGTGCAAACAGGGGAGGGGCAGAGAGAGAGAATCCTAAGCAGGCTCTGCACTGTCTTCACAGAGGCCCATGAGGGGCTTGAACTCATGAACCATTAGGTCATGGTCTGCGACTAGAACAAGGGTTGGACATTTAACCAACTGAGCCACTCAGGTGTCCCTCTTCTAACAGTTTAAATATTTCACTCTGTTATCTTTTTATTTACATGGTCTCTGTCAAGAAGTCCACTGTACTCCTTATTCTTGATTTTCTATACGTTAGAACACCCCCCCACCCACAGACCTTTAATTCTATATTTCTATCAGTGTTTGGATTGATTGATTGATTGATGCTACTGTAAAGTTTTGAGTCCTAGATATTTGACTTAATTTACTCTTATTAGCTTATATTAGATGTTGGATTTCCACCCCCAAATTTGTAAAGAAAACAATTGAAATCTTTGAGAGGTCTTTAGCTATAAACAAATGTAGTCAGTGAATTCAGTTTTATTATGTATATTTAAATAAAGTGGTTTTTAGGGGCTCCAGGGTGACTCAGTCGGTTAAATGTCTGATTTCAGCTCAGGTCATGATCTCACGGTTCGTGAGATCGAGCCCTGCGTCGGGCTCTGTTGTGACAGCTCAGAACCTTCAGCCTGCCTCAGATTCTGTTTCTCCCTCTCTCTCACCCTTCCCCTGCTTACACTCTGTCTCTGTCACTTGAATAAATGTTAAAAATTTTTTAAGTGGTTTTTATACATATATACTTACAATGACAATCTGCTAAAACACTTTGGGCAGAATAACTATTTGAAGGCATCTTACACATTTACAGATATACAAAATAATTTTTTTTGATGAATGCAGCATACAAACTTTATTTACCAAAAGTAACAGATACTTATCAAACAGATACTTATCTTAAGAGAAAAACTGACCAGAAGAAATTTCATCTTAAACACTGTGCGGTAACCTTGCAGCTGCATTTAACTGAGCTCTGTTGCTGTGAAGAATACAGCTCACATGCAGGTATGGGTGAATGATTTGTACACTTTTTCAAGTATTCACCGAATACTACTTAATATACACATATACATTACAGTTGAAAAAGATTTAATTGATGATCCCCAGATACTTCATTTTTGCCGATCTTTTGGAAGAGGTTATCTAAAGAGAAGAATATTCAGGTTTGGCTCCTGGATCACATACTGAACCCAGACAAGCCTCCGTTGGAGTCTGTTGAACCAAGTCTCCTCCACTCCTTGTTAGATATCAGATGAGTTTTCAGTATTTGTTTGGAAAGTTCTCGATAACACGACATGGCAGTACTCACAGTGTTCCCGGAAGTACTTGACCGAGTAGTAGATCTGCTTGTGGGCCATCATGCGCGAGACCAGAGAGGGCGTGCAAAGGAGGTGCGGCAGGCCACACATCCCTGCCAGGCCTGGGCAACGCCTCAACGGCCTACACGAAAGAGATCTGACATCTTGTCAGTTGTGTTGTTTTGTTTTAAAAGTGTATATTCTGCTTACCTGGAGATTTTCATACGTTATATTTGAGAACATTGTGAATATGTGGATGAGTGGAGTAGTCATGTGATCAATTATAGCTCTCATAGTCTAAAACTCTTGTTATTGAAACGATAACTATTAGAGATCAGGGTGCCTAAGTGATGGATTTTTAGAAATTTACAGTACACATAAGATAGTAAGTGATTATGTAAATATAATCGGAAGTTAAACACATATCTCTAAAAGGAAACTTATTGCCTGAGTAAGACCGGATAGTTTGACTTAAAAATTAAGTAATTTGTTTTAATGTCCAAGAGTCATGACATTTTTCAACAACATATATAAAAACATCTTTTCAGGCAATTATTTGTTCATTGTATATATATTGCAGCATAAACTATGTGTCTGCATGATATGTACACTCCTAAATTGTTACAGCATTTATCCTTAAATTTATACAATAATTAAATAGAAAGATTTAAGATAAAAAATATTTTTATTTCTAATTTTGTTCCAACACCACAGAAATTGTGACAGACATTGCTTAGACAAACAACTAAATACTACATGAGACATGAAACCACAAAACTTCTAGAAAAAAGCAAACAACTAAGCCTTGTTACAGATACTTGTATAACTTTAATAAATTAGCATTAGTTAAGTTACTTATTATGAAATCAATTGTTTCAACATAAAAAATTCCTTAATATTTGAAATACTACAAATAAAGTGGTAGAACAAAAATCATTTGCTAGATAAGATTTGTATTTTGCCTGAAGAAACACCTGTGAGTTTATTCACTTATCTCCATATTGATTTAATTAATGAAAAATATATTAAGCATAACTCCAGGCCAAACACTGCATTACAGGCAGAGGTTAAAGCTGAATTAAAACAGAACAAAACAAAAAACTAGACTCTTGCTGTTCACTGATCATTAGGCATGGGTAGACATTTAACTGAAGACGATAACCTACCATCCTTGTACACTTGAGAAAAATACATATATAGAAGATGTACATAAACTGAGTGGTTACCTCTGGAAGTTTCACTACTGTTTACTTCCCATCACATAAGTTAATGAATTTCATTCCTGATGAGCTGGATCCATTAATTCTATTCCCCACTTGCCCAAGAATAATGACATTCCTGATGTGACTACTAAGACTTGCCTGTTTACAACCTCCCCTGGTGACCTGTGGGCCATCATGTGTCTTTCTACATAGATGGTAGTGATTTACATATGTTCTCAGAATCCTGCCAGGTAAGAGGGAGTGGAGAATAGTAAAAAGGAGTACAATGGTTCTGTGTCAAAACCTGGATATTTCTCTCTCATCTGTACAGGTACCTTGAGAATGAAACATAAGAGCATGGACAACTCCATAAATAGCCTCTTGCTTTGAAATTAGAATAGTAAACATAATTAAATCAATTATAGCTCCTCCCCACTTGCACATTATTTATGTTGATTATAGCTGATACATTAAAAATTTGAATTCTTGTATATAATTATGTATAATTATGCATCTTATGTATAATTTTAGGAGCATCTGACCCTTCCAAATTAAAAAGAAAAAGTCTTGTATTTAAGTTAATTTTACATTTAAATATACAGTAAACTTTTGTTACAGTTTGTCTCTCCTTAATTTGTACAGAATATCTAAGTAGTAAATTAAAATTTGTGAGAATTATGGGGCACCTGGGTGGCTCAGTTGGTTAAACATCTGACTTGATTTCAGCTCAAGTAATGATCTCACGGTTTGTGAGTTCAAGTCTCACGTCAACCTCTGCACTGAATGTGCGGTGCCTGCCTGGGATTCTCTCTCTGCCCCTCCCCCGCTCTTGGTCTCTCTGTCTCTCTGTCTCTCTCTCTCAAAATAAATAAATAAAATTTAAAAAATTGTGAGAATTCTGTAAGTTCCAAATGATGCACTTATAGTGATTTGACCAATATTTAAATATGGGTACTGCTTAGTAGCCACTTTTTAATGTAATAAGGAAGAGTTGGACATATTACTCAATTTTATGTTTCTCAGTCAACCTCAATATGTACTCACAAACAAGCTAAATCTAATATACTCAATAAGTATCAAAAGGAAAACTAAGTACATTTATTTTCCTTTTTTCCTACACACTGTCATTTAATAATATATCTATAAAAACTGTTTACATATATCTATCTCAGTCTAAATATACATCCTATCCTCAATATTTAAACTTAACTTCAGAAGTATTATACACTTAGAAATGCTAACGATAAACACTAAACAAGCATAATTTTAGATTATAAGTTATAAATTGCCCTAGTAATCATTTATTATGGTCTTTTGAAGAAGCAAAGTGTCATAAGCAAAGAACTGTAATTGGTATTTTGATTTGACTGGATCAATTTCAAGTCACACAAAACATTTTCTGAAACATATTCTCAGAAGAAAATTGAAGATTTTCTTTTAAAGGAAATGTTCCAGAATAAGAGCACTTGTCCAAGGGATATTAAAACTGACTGTGTTGTTTCAGCTTAAACAAAAAAGGAGCCACAAACTCTGAGCGACCCTGGATGCCAAGCCTTTACTAGATATTAACTCTCTTGACCAACGGACAATGGGAGTTTGTTTTATAAACTGCCTACAGTTCTGTGAACTTTTCCCTTTCTTAAATAAATATCTAAGAGTATACACTGAGTCACAAGGTGTGTGTATGTTTAACTTCTTTAAAAGTGCTGAATTGTTTTCCAAAGTGCCTATATTTTACATTTCCAGGAAGTCTTTGTGACTAATATTTTGCCAATGTTTGATATTGTCATTCTCTTTTTCAGTTTAGCATTCTTTTTTTTTTCTTAAGCATATTTATTTATTTTCAGAGAGAAAACAGGTGATCGGGGAGGGGCAGAGAGAGGGAGAGAGAGACTCCCAAGCAGGCAATGTGCTGTCAGCATGGAGCCCCATGAAGGACTTGAACTCAGGAACTGTGAGATCATGACCTGAGCTGAAATTAAGAGTTGAACACTTAACTGACTCAGCTACTGAGGTGTGCCTCATTTTAGCCATTCTAATGAATATGTACTGGTTTTTCATTGTGGCTTTAAAATGCATGTTCTTCGGGAGCCTGAGTGGCTCAGTCAGTTAAGGCTCTGACTTCAACTCAGGTCATGATCTCACAGTTGGTGTGTTTGAGCCCCGCGTCAGGCTTTGTGCTGAAAGTTCAGAGCCTACAGCCTGCCTCAGATTCTGTGTCTCCCTCTTTCTCTGCCCCTCCCTGGCTCTCTCTCTCTCTTTCTCTCTCTCTTTCAAAAATAAATAAGCATTAAAATTTTATTAAATGAATGTTCTTAATGACAAATGATACTGAATATATTTTCTATAACTACTGGCTTTTCATCTATTTTCTTTCTGAATTGTTTGTTGATATATTTTTCCCTTTTTTATTTAGGTGTGTTGTCTTGTTGAGTTGCGGATATTTTTTTGAGATGAAGTTTTTGTAAAATGTACATATTGTAGTTATGTTCTCCCAGAATTTACCTGCCTTTCCTTTTATCAACAGTGGTATTTTTTTTAATGAAATTTATTGACAAATTGGTTTCCATACAACACCCAGTGCTCATCCCAAAAGGTGCCCTCCTCAATACCCATCACCCACCCTCTCCTCCCTCCCACCCCCCATCAACCCTCAGTTTGTTCTCAGTTTTTAACAGTCTCTTATGCTTTGGCTCTCTCCCATTCTAACCTCTTTTTTCTTTTTTCCTTCCCCTCCCCCATGGGTTCCTGTTAAGTTTCTCAGGATCCACATAAGAGTGAAACCATATGATATCTGTCTTTCTCTGTATGGCTTATTTCACTTAGCATCACACTCTCCAGTTCCATCCACGTTGCTACAAAAGGCCATATTTCATTTTTTCTCATTGCCACGTAATATTCCATTGTGTATATAAACCACAATTTCTTTATCCATTCATCAGTTGATGGACATTTAGGCTCTTTCCATAATTTGGCTATTGTTGAGAGTGCTGCTATGAACATTGGGGTACAAGTGGCCCTATGCATCAGTGCTCCTGTATCCCTTGGATAAATTCCTAGCAGTGCTATTGCTGGGTCATAGGGTAGGTCTATTTTTAATTTTCTGAGGAACCTCCACACTGCTTTCCAGAGCGGCTGCACCAATTTGCATTCCCACCAACAGTGCAAGAGGGTTCCCGTTTCTCCACATCCTCTCCAGCATCTAGAGTCTCCTGATTTGTTCATTTTGGCCACTCTGACTGGCGTGAGGTGATACCTGAGTGTGGTTTTGATTTGTATTTCCCTGATAAGGAGCGACGCTGAACATCTTTTCATGTGCCTGTTGGCCATCCGGATGTCTTCTTTAGAGAAGTGTCTATTCATGTTTTCTGCCCATTTCTTCACTGGGTTATTTGTTTTTCGGGTGTGGAGTTTGGTGAGCTCTTTATAGATTTTGGATACTAGCCCTTTGTCCGATATGTCATTTGCGAATATCTTTTCCCATTCCGTTGGTTGCCTTTTAGTTTTGTTGGTTGTTTCCTTTGCTGTGCAAAAGCTTTTTAGATTCATAAGGTCCCAGTAATTCACTTTTGCTTTTAATTCTCTTGCCTTTGGGGATGTGTTGAGTAAGAGATTGCTACGGCTGAGGTCAGAGAGGTCTTTTCCTGCTTTCTCCTCTAAGGTTTTGATGGTTTCCTGTCTCACATTTAGGTCCTTTATCCATTTTGAGTTTATTTTTGTGAATGGTGTGAGAAAGTGGTCTAGTTTCAACCTTCTGCATGTTGCTGTCCAGTTCTCCCAGCACCATTTGTTAAAGAGGCTGTCTTTTTTCCATTGGATGTTCTTTCCTGCTTTGTCAAAGATGAGTTGGCCATACGTTTGTGGGTCTAGTTCTGGGGTTTCTATTCTATTCCATTGGTCTATGTGTCTGTTTTTGTGCCATCAACAGTGGTATTTTAAAACCATGATTTTTTTATTAACTATGTTGAAGTCAATTTAGACAATTTTGTTAATAGTTTTCCTAAAAATTGCCATAAGAATTCTTTCCCTACCCTAAGACAATGAAGATTTCCTCCCACGTTTTCTTCATGAAATGTTATGACTTTAGCATTTACAGTGAGACTACGGTCTGTCTTAGCATCTGATGCCAAAAGTTGAAATCCACAGATGAGATAGCTGGAAAGATAGATATTTATTACAGTAAGAAAAGTAAGAAAAGTATAAAGTAAGAAAAAGTTGGCCCCACAAGCATGAGCTGAAGTTCAGGAGTGTAGACTGAAATCATGTCATTGTGTATTGCCTCTGACCTACTATGGCATGCACATCCTGCAGATTGCAGAACACATCATTATGGAGATAAACACACACATCTGAGCCAAGATTTGGCCAAATTGGAGGAAGATCCTAAGGACAGCAGGCAACTGCATGCCTACCCACTGCTTCAAGCCAGTCAGGTGAGTTAGGTGAGTAACACTTGTGTGTGATACAAAAGTTGTTGCTGTTTAACTTCCAGGATCCAGATCTCACAAAGGAATGTTGTATTGTAGTCCACTCTAACCAGAAACGTTCTTGGAAGAGAATTCTGGGAAACCTAGTCCAGCCTAGCAAGTGGACACATTGCAAAGCACTGTGTTCTACCCCTTGCCATCTTGTCATTGCCGCCCATATGCATTTCCTCAAACTAGAAGACTAGACTTAATATCTAATAAAGACAATAACTGTGCCATGCTTTCTCCTAGCGTAATACACAAATCCCATGTATATCTGAAAATTAGACACTATCTGTTCTTCCCAAAAGAGGATACAAACCCCTTTCAATCTTTGGGTGATGTTCATTGTTACTAGGTAATTCACTTTGACTTCCTGGTACATAAATATCATTTTAGAAAGTTAACTAGTAAGCAAACATATTATGCTATGATAAAATGATGCAGAACAACACACACACATTCAAATCAAAATAAAGAAGTTATAACTGTTATAACTGTTATTGCCCTAGTTTCTGGAACTGGTTACATAGTTCACATTTATGAATAAAGTCTATTCACTTCATAGTTCTCATATACCTAGTGAGTGCCTCAGTTGGTTGTTACATTGTCTAGCAGGGTTACTGAAACAATCATTCCTCAAAATTCTGGGCCATTATTATTAGTCTCGCTTTGGTTGTTGGTTTGTTGTACTTTTTCAATGACTTTAATCACAAGCTATGAGAGTACTAAGAGATGCTATAGGGGATGTTCTTACAATTAAGAGGATAACTCCATTTTTGATGGAGTTTCACCATTAATAGCTTGTAGATCTCTGCATGCTCCACATCTGGCCAACCAAGGAATTTAAAAGCCCAGCACACGTCCTTTGATTTTTGAGTATGTAAGGGAATTTCAGCTAGTTGCAGCCTCTTGATTGTGGGAACTCTCCCCTGTCGAGCACCCTTTGTTCTCCTTTTTTCTCTGACCCCTGTATGAGCCCTTCAGCTGGTGTTAATCTTCAGTTTGTTGTGAGTACTAAATACACTTTATTTACGTTCATGGGTGAGTGTGTTGTGTCATCTGCCCTGACACAGAAATAAATTCTGGGAAGATAACCATGTTTGTCTCTGTGTATATAGATGAAACACTCCTTCTCCTCATGTCCATTGTGGAGTAGCAACCCAATTCCCCTTTGGTACTCAGGATCAATCATGCAGAATCAAAATAACCTTTTTCTTTTCTTTTCTTTTCTTTTTAATCATTGATTCAATCACATGAAAATTCCCATGTGACCAGGAAGTAGTTTTAATTTCTAGTCTATTGACATCATTACTGTGTTCCCTGGTGGAAATATTTCTCCTTTTGGAACTAAGACCTCTAGTCCAGCAGAGTCTAAAGTCATGGGGATAGGAAGCAAGTACTTTGCTACTGAATCTCCAGGATATGAAGGAGAGAAGCCATTTTCATTTCCATCCCTTAATTCCCAGACCCATGAATTCAGGCTATGAGAAAAGTAACACCATACTTTGGATGCTAATTTAGAGCATATATCTAATCTTGGCAGATACTGCTCTAGCCCAGCAAGGTGTTGCCACCTGGCTGGCACTGTAACTGAATCTTCAAAAGACATTCCACCATCCCATTAAGCTAACTGCTTCAAGATGATGGGGAGCATGGCAATCCTGGTGAATTCCAAGAGTGAGGGCCCATTGCCACACTTCATTTACTGTCAAATGAGTTCTTCGGTTAAAAGTGTTGCTGTATGCGATGCTATAATAGTGGAAAGGTATCTGTAGTTTTGTCAGAAACATTGCAGCAAGAAAGACAAAACAAAATATTCAGAGTGTGTATTCCAATAAGAAAAGAGTGCTGTTTGTTCTACAATATTAAAGATGCAATTTTACCAATTTGATTCAGGAACCTGGTCTATGGCCTGGGGAATTAAGCCACAGAGCTGAATTCTGGTCTTCACTGTGTCAGATTAGATACTCAACCGTGACTGTAATCAGATCATTTATAATGAATATTTGTGTTGAGATAACAAGATATATTCACCATTGCTTTATTTTTACTTCATTTGAGATTGATTGATTCATTGATTCATAAATTCATTCATTCACTCATTCATGTATTCATTCATTTACAATTTATTGTACCACTTGTTGTAGATATTTCTCAGTGTTTTAAGTATTGAAGTTAAATTTCCTATTTTTCTTTTATTTTGGTAATTTCAGGAGAAGAGAGTGTTTCAATATTTAACATTTTAAAACCAAAGGTTTATCTGGAAGTTGCCTTTGGAATTTAAACTTACCTCAGAATAAGGAGTTCTGGTGATGTTTTTCCAATCCACTCATTAAAAAGTTCAACTCAACCTATCACCAATATGACAAATGTTGATGACTATTGCCTGGTTCAATTAATTTTCATCAAGGGTTGTAAAATATTACCTTTCTTTTTTTTTAATTTTTTTTCAACGTTTTTTATTTATTTTGGGACAGAGAGAGACAGAGCATGAACGGGGGAGGGGCAGAGAGAGAGGGAGACACAGAATCGGAAACAGGCTCCAGACTCGGAGCCATCAGCCCAGAGCCTGACGCGGGGCTTGAACTCACGGACCGCGAGATCGTGACCTGGCTGAAGTCAGACGCTTAACCAACTGCGCCACCCAGGCGCCCCAAAATATTACCTTTCTAATCAATTTCCCTGAGTTTACTATTCATGATGCTTCTTTTAAATATAAAGCAACTGGTCAGGGCACCTGGGTGGCTCAATCAGTTAAGCATCCTACTTTGGCTCAGGTTGTGGTCTCCTAGAGGTGAGTTCAGGCCCCACATCAGGCTTTGTGCTGACATTTCAGATCCTGGAGCCTGCTTCAGATTCTGTCTCCCTCTCTCTTTTCCCCTGCCCCACTCACCCTCTGTCTCTCTCTCTCAAAAGTAAATAAAAACATTAAAAAAGAAAAAAAAATATAAAGCAACCAGCTCTCATCAAATGTTTTGTCCTTAGATTCACTCAGTAGAGGCAAGACATGACACATACCTAATTCTTTCTCTTTAAATATACCTACCATTTGCATAAATTGTTCCCAGTAGTCATCAACTATCTTTCATATCATTATGAGGTTATGAATTATTATTTTTAATGCTTTTCAACCCACTGAAATTATTTATTATTATTATTTACATCACTAATATTCTGCTATTATTGTCTAGTTGGGATCCTCTGACAAAACCAAAATCAATGAAAACAGGATTTCTAAAAAAAAAAAAATCCAAAGGTTTTTTTGTCATTATATCAAGAAAACATACTGCATTCATAAAAATTCAATATAAGATAGAATTTTTTCCTGAAAAAATTTTAAGCCTATATTTTTGATAATTTATCAAGTATAAATAAAAAGATATTTCAGATAATTGCTGACAATCATATATTGTTGATTTCAATGTTTAGTAATTAAGCTATACACTGTTATTATTTTCCCATGTTATTTCAATTCTTATATATTCAGAGTTCCAATCATATATGTCAAATGTCCCAAGTTCCAATGAATGCTATTATTTTTGTGAGCTTGAACATTTGACATTTTCCCTGGTGATCCAAAATTAGGGTAACTTTCCTCTTGCCTAAGTATCTGGCCAAGAAGATATTTCTTTGGTAAGCAACAAACTAAGTATGGAGAAGAAAAATGCTTTGATTACAGTCTATATCTTCATAAACCAGTGTGCATACTTTAATAATTCACTGCTGTTTTCACATGCTACTTCTATATCTAAACCAAGGATTTCTTACAGGCTGCTCAAAAGAGCTTTGGAAGCAAATGCAAGTAAATGATTCAGTACATTTTAGAGTGAGGTACAAATGTAATTATTTATTGGCAAAAATAATAAACTTAGTATTTATAGCTCCCTGTCAGTGCACATAATAATCCATTTTATTAACTCAGCTCACTTTGCATAAGCAATCCTAGAACAGTTCTTCAGAGAAAAATCTTAACAGAAAATCTTCAAGTTTTGAGAAAACACTATTTTCGCTTAAGTATGTTTAGCCCAAGGTCCTTCATAGATAAGTCATTATAAACAAGTTCTTTTACTGTAGCTTATAAAAATATAATGTTTTTTTCTTTTTTAAAAAATAGATAGCATATACCCTCAGGTAGGTCACCAATTAAGTGCTTGACCTTAGAAAAAGAAAGAAAATATTCAGAAATGTCTTCCCAATTTTCATACAATAATTTATAGACAGAACTCAGCAAAAGCATTTTTCAGTCAGGTAAAGTTGACCCAGCTCTAGAACTGCTATTTATTAAGGTCACGATCCTGGTCAAATCACAGGTCTGAAGCATTTTTCTCACCTTAAGATAAAAATAATATAGAGCCTTTTTCAATTCTTACTGTGAGAATTAAGCTTTTTTTTTTTTTTGGTGTGTGTGCACACATGCATGAATTTATATGTATTACTATCATATTTGGTGAACACATTATTAATAAACATTATAATAATGTATACTATAATTATTATCATTATGAGTAGTAATAGACTCTCATTGTCTTGTATTTATCCTTAAAGTGAATATGTAAGAAAAAAAACTGGAGTCTAGATTCCAATACTTTAAAATCTCTTTTATAAGGTACTTTATTTCAGTCACAGTATTTCTCTCTGGGTTATGAGCCACTCCCCTTAGAAATGTTAGAGTTTTAAGAGGTAGCTTAATTCTCTCAGGCCATAAAGATAACATTTCTGCACTTACGCACCTATTTTCTGCAGTTATTTTCAATGATGCCCTGTTAACTCAAATATTTTAAAGCAAGTTGCATTCATATTTATATATTTTCAAAAAATGCCATAGACTGGAAGAATGTGAGTTATATTATTTCTTTCACTCAATATTGGTACTTTTGGAAGCTAAAGCAAACCTTTAACAAAGCCAATTAAGTGATGATTAGAAAAGAACGTACACTGCTTAGAGACTTCTAAAGTACTTAAGCATAATGAGGAAATTTGGTGATGGTAGAGAAATTCACTCATCTATCAATTTATTCCACTAGCCACTCTAATCATTTGGATGTACTCATTTAAAGTATAATGAAAAGAATATATAATGTAAAATCCAGTTGCAATGTGATTTCACTCTACACCAAACAGACGTGTCATAATCAATCTGCTATTCTGTTGCTAGACAAAGTAGGATTTCAGATTGTTCCTGATTGGTATCGTAACTATTCTTTTGAGTTATTATCCTACTAATATATGCAGAAATAAAAAGAGGTTTATTAACCACATCAGCGTGGTTGTTTAATAAATATTGCAGTATGTTTTTGTAATTAAATTGGTCCAAGGCTCAAGTATACTGATATTTTAAACCTGCACGTTATAGAAAATAAAATATCAAATGTGTAATGAGCTGCCAGTTTGATAATATGAAGTAATATACTAGTGTTCGTCCCATACAAGTGATTCCTATGAAACCTTCACCACTTTAACCTGCTCTAAGCCAAGAGTCTAATAGGTCACCTTGCTTCCACCCTTGTCATCCTATACCCATCTCTAAGCACCTAGTTATCCTTTCCATACTTAAAAGAAATCATGTCATTCAATTCTCAAAAAACATCCAGGGGCTTTCGATTCTATGTCAAAATCAGAGCCAAGTCCTTGAAATAATTTTCAAGGTCCTCCATGGTCAGGATCTTCTCCTGCCACCTCTTCCATTCCATTCCTATTGTTCTGGAACATTCCCTCCAGTCATACTAATCTCCTTGCTGTTCCTGATCCCAGATATGTGACAGACTTACATCCTTGAGGTTCCTGCATATATGTCACTGTATCTGAAAGGTCTTCCCTAATCATTTTACATAAGATGACAATCCATACTATACAGTGTGTTTCCTACCTCCTTTATTTCTAACCACAGGACGTCATCTGATATTTACCATAGCACCTACCTCATTCACTTTACTTATCTCCACCTATGGAGAGGGTGTCAAGGGTTATTCATGAACAGAAGTTTAGATAGGCAGTCAATGACTATTTGATGAATGGATGAATGAGACTTAGGTCTTATTTTTAAATTTATTTAAATCTTCAACTTTCTATGTATATTTAGGTGCCATACAAAATTACCTACTGACTACTCTTAATTTCTTGCTTAAAAATGTCTAAGGTGCTAAACATAATGCATAAAAGGTAAAAAAAATGCTTAAAGTTATTGTGGCTATTGAAGTGAATTGTAAATTCAATGGAAATTTTAAATTAATCTTTCATGGTATGGTTTATTTTTAAATTCAGGTCAAAAATCAACTAATGCTTCTATAATGTTTTTAACCAAAGCATGCAGGTGACATTTTATATTATATAACTATAAATTATGTCCATAAGGCATATAAGAAGAGATACACTAGGGGCACCTGGATGGCTCAGTCGATTGAGCATCTGACTTTGGCTCAGGTCACCATCTTTTGGTTCTTGAGTTCGAGCCCTGCATCGGGATATGTGCCGACAGCTCAGAGCCTGGAGTCTGCTTCTGATTCTGTGTCTCCTAGTCTTTCTCCACTCCTCCCCTGCTCTCATTCTGTCTCTCTCTTTCTTTCTCAAAAATAAATGAATATAAAAAAAGAAGAGATAGAGTATACAATTTATTTATATCAAACACTGATAAAATACTGTTATTAAATTTTCTAAAAATAAGAACATTTCAGCCATTGAACTTTCATGAAAATATAACCTTATGGTGTTGCATGGGAAATACAACACTTTTCTTATACTGTGTTACTGTCAAAATAGACCAGGCTAAATATGGCATAATATTGTCATTGAGGGTACTACCTAGAAGACAACTTTGCACATTGACTAATTGTTCTATTCATTTGACAAATATTTATTTTGAACACTTTTCTAGCATTGGAGATATAACTGGAAGAAAACAATTTTTCAGATCTTACCACGATTATATTTTAGGAGGGCTAAAATGTTTTTTTTAAGAGGGTGTGTTTCATATTTAGTTTGAGAAGGTGAAGAGTGATAATGGTTTGAACCACAAGTCTTGTTCTGAGTGAAATGGTACACTCTTAGAGGTTCTTGAGCCAAAAGATAAAAATCAATGGAAAGAATCATAAGAGATGCTGATGTAGTATATAATCTGTAGGAACTTGTAGACCATTTAAAAAGGCATAGAAATAATTTAAGAAAGTAATTATAGTGTCTTGAACTAGAGAAGTATTGGTGGAGATGCCAAGAAGCTAAACTTTTGTGAATATGTTTTGCATTTGTTTTGTTTTGTTTTTAATTTTTTTTAATGTTTACTCTTGACAGAGAGAGACAGAGCATGAGCAAAGGAGGGGCAGAGTGAAAGAGAGACACAGAATCCAAAGCAGGCTCCAGGCTCTGAGCTATCAGCACAGAGCCTGATGCAGGGTTTGAACCCACAAGCCTTGAGATTGTGACCTGAGCCAAAGTCATACACCTGACCAATTGAGCCATGCAGGCTCCCCATGTTTTGCATTTGTTAAAGACAGATGTAGAACATGAGAGAAAGACAAGTGTTAAGCACAACACCACCTTTTTTTTTAAGCCTACGGAATGGAAGTCAGAGTTCTAAAACACTGAAATTGGGCAGAATTAATAATAAGCAGATTGAGGAGTAATGTCATGCTTTCTTTGATGAATCAATTGAGCTAGGTTACAGTCACCAGTTATTCAACTAAATGATAAGCTAGATGTTGCCATGAAATTATTTTGAAGACATGAGTAAAGTCTATTATCAATTGACTTTAAGGAAGTGATAATATCCTAGATAGTCTGAGTGAGCTTGATTCAGTTAGTTGAAATCCCTTAAAGCATAGCTAGCTAAATCTTCCCTGATAAAGAAATTTTACCTCTGGACAGTAGCTGTAGTTCATGCTCTGGAATCCCAGCCTGCCCCTAAAACTTTCCATATCATTTGAAAATTGTCCAAGTCAGCCCTCTACATTGTACAAGCCAATTTCTTGCTATATGTCTCTCTTTTTTTTTAAGTTTATTTTGAGAGAGAGTGAAAGACAGCACAAGTGGGGTGGGGAAGAGAGAGAGGGAGGCGAAGAATCCCAAGCAGGCTGCATACCATCAGCATGGAGCCCAATGTGGCTCTCAAACTCACAAAACTGTGAGATCATGACTTGAGCCAAAACTGAGAGTCAGATGCCTACAGACTGAGCCAGGCACCCTGTGATGTGTCTCTTAACATGTATCTTCTGATTTGCTTCTCTAGTTGAACTCTGACTGACAAAACTAGGTAGTAGTTTTTTTCCTTTTGTTTTGTTTTTTCTATTCCCCTCTTGAGATACCCATGAATCTCACAAATGAAGGTGTCAGCCAAATATTTGGAAATGACACTAAATGTCATTGGAAATGTGTGGGCTGGAGAATTACATGTTGGAGTTATTAGACTACAGATTATTGATAAGCCAAAAAATGATCTCTTGGAAGCTATCCACTGGAGACCGTGAAATCTGGGAACCTGTGAATAATAGCTTATTTGGAAGAAAAGCCTTTACAGATGGAATTAAATTAAGGATCTTAAGATAAAGAGATTTCTTTTTGGCCAAAAATCCGTGGCAGGTGTCCTTGTAAAAGATATGCAGAAAACTGACATACAAAGAATGAGTCAGAGGTGGCAATCATACAGCCACAAGTGAAGTCATGGTGACAACTGCCAGGAGCTGGAGACGATGGAGTGCAGTATGCCGGCACCTTGGTTCCAGACCGTTGGCCATCAGAACTGTGAGTCAATATTTTTTTAAACCACACATTTTGTGATAATTAGTTAAAAAATACTACAATCGTATCTAAAGCTGTAAGACTGAAGAAGACAAATAAGGAGCTAAGTATAGATAGAAATAAGAATAAGAACTGACTCCTGGGGTACTCCAAATTCAAAAACTGGGGAAAAGGAGACTCTAACAAAGGTATTTGGGAGAGAACACCAAAAAGGTATTAGGAGAACTGGAAGACAGAGTTAGTTCAGCATCTAGGAAAAATAAGTGTTGTAAGGAAAATGTGGACAAACTCAGAGAGGTCAAGACAGATGAATATTGAGAACAGACATTTATATTTGCTGAGTTATTGTCATTGATAATCTTTATAATGAAAGCTTCAGTCTTGTGTGGTAGTTAATGGCTGATTTCAGTGCTCAATGGAAAATGGCTGGAGTGAAAGTAAAGTCACAACCTCTCGATTGTGACAGAAGAGTTGTGACATAAGGAAATGGTAGCTAGACAAAATACTGAGGTCTAGGATGTGTATATGTATCTAGGTTTGTGTGTGTGTGTTTCATGGACGACAATACATTATATTGGTTCATGGGCAAACTGCCACCCTTACAAAAAAAGTTATAAAATGGTAAGAAGTAACAAAAGCAAAAACAATAAAAACCTGTCCTGAGTGTGTTATTAGAATTGATTTATTGAGCTCCTGCGAAAAGAAGCCCCTACTTGAATGAGATTACTGGCAAGTGGACATTCTGGAACTTGGTCTGACTCATAATGTAGTCACTCAGTTCCTCTTTCTGAGAATATTAAGTGAATTTGTTACTTTAATTTTGTAATCAGATAAGTTAAAAGTTATTGGTCTTTATTTTCTACCTCCATGAGCAATTTGTCCAGTTCCAGAAAAGCTATGACATATTCAAAGTAGGTATGGATTATTGACAAATAAATGAGATTGTGACAACAGTTACTAGTATTTTCTGCTTTGTTACTATAATGGTTGTTGTTGTTGTTGTTGTTGTTCAACTGGCAGGGCATATATCTCTATACATTCATTTTATTTGTCAATTTGACTTCAGCATGTTTCATAAAGAGAGTTGACTCCATTCTTTGCACAAAGGTTAATGGTTACTACAAAAAAAGGGTAGTCAGGTACATTTTAGGACACCAAGGAAGAGACTGATAACAAAACTTTTCTGGTGTCTTTTCTGGTGTCTTCTGGTGTCTGGTTTCTATTTAAAATAATCTTAAACACCTTTTTACGTTTTTTTTATGAAAAAAATTTTAATGCGTATTTATTTTAGAGAGAGACAGAGCACAAGCAGGGGAGGGGCAGAGAGGGAGACACAGAATCTGAAGCAGGCCCTAGGCTCTGAGCCATCAGTACAGAGCCCAATGCAGGGCTCAATCCCACGAACCATGAGATCATGACCTGAGCTGAAGTCAGATTCTTAACCAACTGAGCCACCCAGGCACCCCAACACCTTTTTATGTTTTAAATTTGTTTCTGTGGTCTTTTAAGGTGACTTTAGATTTTTCATTGTTTGCCTCTCCTCCTCCCTCCCTCCTCCAAGTCTTTCCTCCCTCCCTCCCTCCATTTCTTCCTTCTCTTCCTTCCTCCTTTCCTCCCTCTCCCCTTTTCTTTTCTCATTTCTCCCTCTCTTCTATATTCTTTTATCTTAATAGTTGTGGAGGAGGCAGAGAATGCAAAATTATTTCGCTTGCAATCAGATTCTTTTAAAAAATAGGGAGCGTTTTTAAAAGAGGAACATATATTGACCTTTTGTTTTATGTCTTTTCCGGAAATGGTAATGATTGGCAATGCCATTATCTAATTACATATTTTCTTACCCTATTAAACACTCAGAGGAAGATTTTTACTTTGCTGCCAAAATATTAAAAAGTTAAAAAGTATATCTGTCTCAGAGAAAGAGAAGCGCCATAAGAATCTCCTAAAAATAGCATGGACCTCTTTTTCCTTTCCTTGTTCCCACAGCATTTATTTTCCCAGGTGAAGTTCTGCCCATTCTTTCAGTTCTAACCTGCAGGACTACTTGTGACAGTTTATCAATCTTGTCTCTTTGTAGACAAAGAAAGCCTTGACATATAGCCAATATCCACAGAGCTCTCTGGCCTGAAATCTAGACCATTTGAGTATTTCCCGGAATGGATTAAATGTATTGTAATGATTCTTGTCTAGGGCCAAAAGCTAGGTAACAATACTGTGGGCAGGAATAACTTTTTAATTGATAGATGATTCAATTGCTCCTTGTGACAAGAAGTTAGATTCTGAAGTAGGAAATAAGAATATGGCACATGAACCATGGATGAGCTTAAAGGGCAGGCAATTTCTATTTGAATACTAAAGAATCAGGCACATCGGTCAGGGAGGAAGAAACAATATGGAGCTTTCCTAGTGCTTGGGAGTATACTGGTTCTTGCCACACGGCACAAGGAAAGCAGAAGGTAGGAAAATAACATGGTAAGAAACTCCTGTGCCCTCCTTTTTATCCTATTATACTTTACATATATGGACTTTTCTTATATTTATTTTCTTTTTAAAATTCCCGGTGATGTGAATATGCTAAGCCTGCACCTTGACAAGATTACAGCAGAAGAGAGGAGTCACGGACATACAGGAGAGACTGTGATCTCTTCACCAAAACATTGTATTTGGTTAACATTTAAACTTTATTCAGCAATTTCAAAGGGCCAATCATTACTCAAAATCTTTATATTTTTAACCTATTGAATATCTACAACAAGTTTAGGAAGGTCATTTCTAAAGTGCTGAAAATGGGTAGACTGAAGAGTTTGCCTACAGTTACACAGACAGGCAGCCCCACACCTGGGACTGATATCTAGCTGTGTTCTGAAGAGCTATGCAGTAGGTCTGCAGGATCAATATTTGTAAGAAACATCCATGTCTGACTTACCTACATCTCAATTTTAGTTTTGACTTCATGGATATCTTATTCCTTAGAAAGTTTTCCAGGTTTTTTTCCCCATATCTCTTAGATGCTAGGTATTTCAAGAGACGCATCAAGATGCCTGCAAAAGACCACATGACCCTTTCCTTTCAGTCTGAAGGCTTGTCTGCCCAGAACAAAAGGAAATACTCCAGGGACAGTGTCAGCACTGACTCAACCATCATTGTATGATCTACAGTACTTCAAAAACACTTCAGCGACCTATAATGTATCTTTAAGCTTTCCTGATTACTTCTCATGAAATTTGGAACACACATACTAGACAAATTTTCAGTGCCTGATTTTCTTACATTTGTGTGGCTCTCTAAACTATTCTATTTTGGAAAGTATTTAGTTGTCTGTAATCACTTTACCTACATCATGAATAAAGGTCCCAACTCGGGGTTGGAGAGTGAAACTCACAGAGATTCAGATTCTTCTTCCATTAAAAGAAGGGGCTGGACTATACAAACTTTAACATTTAGTTTGGGCCATAAACATATTATTTAGAACTTCTTCATAGATGTAATGAGATAATAGAAATAATCATTGACATTTCTTATAAGTCTTTAGAAAAACAAAAAGAAGATCAGCAAGACATCCTGCATTTTTGCATTAGCTAAATACTTGTAAACCTGTGTACTTCATGCAAACTAGATATCTTGTATACAGGCTATAGTTCATGAAAGCAAACTTATAGTAGAAAGGCTATGTGTATGATAACCTCTGTTAGTTTTTTCAGTACTTAAAAAAAATCAAATTTCCTTTTGAAAAGATATTTGATCCTGTAATAAATTTAAAAAAGGAAATTTCTATTGAGAGGTAATTATCTATAACATTTGAATATTGTCATCAAAGGAAAGTTTACTTTATCTGTAACAATATATCTGTCAATAAAACCAGTTTTCTATATACCTAAATTTTACCTTGACTGTGGATACTTAAGCGTCATATATTTCTTTGTGTGCTTGAAATAATTTGCAAATAAAAATAAAGTAAACTTTGAAAAAAAGACTATGAAAATATAAACATGGACAGAATTTCATTTTAAGGATAGCCAGGTAAAGAGCTGCAAATAATCTAAAATATTTTCAAGGTTAAAGACAAAGAGCAGGGTAGTAAAATTATTTTTTATTGAATGGTCAAAAAATATATATGGGTATCCATATCTTAAATTGCGTCAGAATGTTGCTAAATGTAATGCAAGCAAACAAATAGACTCAGAAACAAAGCACCTCAGTTTACACTAAGTTACATAATATAAAAATAAATTGGAAATAAAAGGAAAATACACACACACACACACACACACACACACACACACACTTCCAAGAAAGAAAATCACAAGATCAAAACAGGCTATCACCAAAACACTGTTTACTAAAAGAGTTATTGACTAGGTGCATATATCTTTTTCTATGTTGACCACATACATTTAAATTTCTAAATAGATCTTTCCCTGTAATCCATTCAGAAGTACATTTCTTGCTATTTTTACCTCCCATAGATTCTATTTTATTCTGAAAGTGGTCCTTAGGAGGCTGTGAATAATTTAAAAGGAAAGATAAGGCATACAATAAAAAAGAAAAGCAGGGCAGTGTTCAGAAATAATTTTTTACAATGCTGAATAAGAAACACTCGAATGCACTTGTGACGTTCCATTTGTATTAATATCGTAGAGTAAGAGTTTTCCATTTTTTTTTATAGCCTGGAAACCGTCTCTTCAAACAAAGTCTTACCCAGAAGCATAAACAAATAAAAAATATAAAAGCCGCACAATGCTTGTTCAAAAGACATTTTTGGGGACAGTAGTATAGAAGGTCCTGCCCATTTATAGACAGACACACGGACACACACACAGACACACACACAGATAGTATCAAGAGGGCTTGTTTATCATTACTATTACATTTTTTTCTAGCATTTCACTTTAAATTCTTCTGTGTCTCAATCCTTAAAAACTTGGGGAGAAAACCATTTAATGCAACCATATCACAGTAAAAATAGAGAGTATATAAAATAGGAAGTGAAAATTTTACAGTTAGGAAGTAGATGCTTAATCATACATTATGTTCAGGAAATCAACTTAGATGTGAAAATAGCAGGATATCAGAAATGAGGCATGAATTATATGATTCTCCACTCTTCCCAAAAGGTAATATTTTATTACCTTTTTTTTTAAATATCATGTAACACCTGGTTATCACATATGATGTGTAGCATATAAATCACACCTTTTTTCTGGAACAAGTCCATACAAGTTTGCAAATAATAGATAAGAGTATATTCAAAACACAATTTGATTTCCCATGAAAAAAGTTATTCTCATACAACATTGTGAGAACAGATTCAGTTAATACATTCTAAGAGTTACATCTTGTATGTGTGCACTTCTTTCAAGACTGCATCAAACGCCTTAAAGGATAAATGTTGATGAACCATTTCTGTGCAAACTATCCAAAGTAAGAATGAGATTATGGTTCAATAATGGATTGCATCAAGAAACCATTAGTGAGGACTGAATTAATTACTACACTAATTCTAGCAACATTTCTATGTTGACAGCAATTTCTGGAAAAAAATATCTTTTTTTATGTATTGCTTTAAAAAGTGGGCCTTTGCTAATATAAAAAAAACAACAACAACAAAACATAGAGCAAAAGAAAGCAGATCTTGCTCAAGGAGAAAGTTGAGAGAATCAAGAACTTTTGTTTTTCAAATATATTCTTTCTGCAAATACAAACACTGGAGACAGACTATCATAATTATCAAAAGAATAATCTTTATGTATATACACATATATAAAGATTCAAAAGTAGTATATAACATTCAAAAATAGTATATAAATATCTCCAAGAAATTTTAATTTAAAAATTCTAGAAAAGGCATAGTATCAGCAAATTAGGTCATAAAAGACCTTATCAAAGAGGCAAAGAAACCCAGGTATATTTCCAGAAGCACTGACTATTTACCTAAATTACAGTCATCAGAAATACCAGCTGCATCTATGCTCCTTAGATTTTTGCTCTAGGCAACTGAAATCTTAGAACTACTTTTGGTAAAGCGATCTAGGAAGATGAAATGAGATAAATGATTGTTGCATTAAACTTATTGTGGCAGAGGAAAAAAAATAACAAAGTCATTTGGTAAGAAGTTATATCCCACTAAAAGCCTGTATGATGTAAGTTGTAAAGGATCACATCCATAAATCTTCTATGTGCTTTCTTGTTTTATTTAATAATGTTGCTTGTTTACATCATTATGCTGACCTGTGTTTACTGAGACCGTGTATCTTTCCTGTTCTCCTGCCATTATTTGACTCCTCTCCAGCTTCAGATTTTGCAGGGATCTGCATACTTTGCCATATATCAAAGTTACTTGAGAAGCTTGTCAAAGATCCAGACTCCCAGGGCCCAACCCAAGAGTGATTAAGCAGCTCTGGGGGAAAGCCTGGGTAAGGATTTTATAAATAACAAACAACACCTACAAAATAACCCCAAATCAAAGAAACAAAAACACCCGAATAATTCTGGCAAATATATTCCTCTGACTAATATTTGAAGTCTCTGTTGTGGTTTTCCCAGGCATACTTTTTACCCTTTATAAAAGAAATATGGTAATGTGTTTTAAAAAATAAAATATCAAATAAGGAAAAATGTAAATAATCATTCTCCACCCCATATTTCTGCGCCAGAATACTCTCTCATCAGGAAAACCACTATTAACACGTCAGCTCTTTTAATTCTCTTAGATTTTTTGGTGGGTGTCTTTATCAACAAAATGGTTATGCCTGTATTGATTTTTCTTTTCATCTTCTCTACATCACCTGTATAAATTACCCTATCATTAATAAAGGTGTAGCTCAAACCTTCCCACTCAATAAAAAAAATTACTAATGTACACACCTGAAAATTAATACAATATTATATGTCAATTATTCTTCAATATTATATATAAATAATTTTATCCTGTGTAATTCTATATTAAAATACTTAATTATGTATTAAATTCTATTAAATTTATATTGATATATTTCACTAAAATTTGTCTGTGCTAAAAACATGTATTTCAGATTGCCCTCATCTATTCTTTTTATGTCTTTTGCTGCCAAAGAGGTTGGAGAAACTATGTTTATGTTTCCATTATTCAATGTGCTTTTGTGGCCATGACTTTTTGAACAGAGACAGCATGCAAGTGACTGTACTGGTAAATGTACCAGGTGAACTTATAAACAGTTATAAGATTGCTTGCATGATTCATCACTGAACTTGAAATAAAGTAAAAGAGTTCCAATATATTATAAATATCATGTATCCATGTTAACTAGCTAAAGCTTTTTGTGCCTGGATAGTACATAATTAACATGTCACAAAAACTTACTATAAAACTGTTCACTATTTGGAAGAATAAATTCACATTCCATTAAATAAGGATCATCACCACTTTAATGGTCTACATGTTGCATTTTAATAGCCATATAAGTAACCAGAAAATTAAATAGGTCTTTTATCTAATATGTATTTTCACATTTGAGTGTTCTCCTGGCAGAAGAGAACAGGGATAGCTGAAACTGATCAGATCCCATTAATGTGAGATTGCTTGTGAAGTAGTACACTTTCTATTATCTTGTGTGGAGATGTTATGCAAATTATTTGTAAATGTGAAATCCTCAAGAGCAAAGCTACATTAACTGTTCCTATTGCTAAGGTATGCTCAATAATTTACAACCCATCAATGGCTGAATTGGAAACAAATTGGTTCTCTGCAGTTCTGTAACGCAGTAGAAATGTAAACAGCACCATCTTCTGGATTATACACACTCTCATAATTGTTTTATAAGATGTTATGCACATATTCTCTGAGACAGGTATCTAACAGATATTAAACATTACATGTTTACCCTGCATATCTGGAAATAATTATGGTTGATTTTAAAGGTGACAAGTAGATTTAGACACTAACTCAATGACGTGTAGAAACAATATAAGCATTTTTGTGTACATTAATTTGAATATTGAATTATAATTCAAATATAAGTACTTTAGCATTGAATAAATAGGGGGATAGAGTTTTGGTCTGATTAACTTCATCCCTTCCATAGCCATTGGCAGTTTAGGAAGTATCTGAAGTGGAAAAAAAAATTCATGACTTGAATATTTCCTTGGAAGAGTAAAGCAGAAAATAGACACAACATCAATACATATAGCCAATGCTCTCATCCTAAAAAGTAAACTTCAATAAATGATTCTCCCAAACTCCAATAGCTAGAAAAAAAGTTATTTTATCATTTCCTTATCCCACTAATGATTAACCTTCACAGGAAGAAAGGATTCAAGGAAATTGTGTGTTCTGCAATATCACTGCATTTTCAACTGAAATATAATTCTAGTGATTTAAATTTACATTTGTCGACATGGGGGGTAAATTTATGATACTTTTATTTTTTAGCTCAAGAGAATGTGAAATAATTGTAATAAAGTTGTATGGTGACAGATGGTAGCTACAGTTATTGCAGTGAGCATTGAGTAATATATAGAATTGGTGAATCACTCTTGTTGTCCACCTGAAACTAATGTAACATTGTATGATTACTATCCTTCAAGTAGGAAAAAAAAATTAGATCAGCCCAACCCTCCAACTTTTTCTATGCTTTGCGTGGGCTGAACAGTGCAGACACTGAAAGACAACTACTGTATCATACCATATATATGTAGAATCTGCAAAACCCAAACTTCTAGAGACAGAATACAATGGTATTTACCAAGGTCTGGAAAATGGAGGAATTGAGGAGATATTGGTTAAAGAATACAAGCTTCCAGTTATAAGTTAAGTGAGTTCTGGGGAATCCAATGCACAGTATTGTGTTTGTGGTTAAGAATACTATATGCTATACGTTAAATTTGTAAAAAAAAAAAAAAAAAAAAAAAAAAGAGTATATTTTAAATGTTCTCAGGGTGCCTGGGTGGCTCAGTCGCTAAGTGTGTGAGTTCAGCTCAGGTCATGATCTGAGGATTTGTGGGTTTGACCCCATGTTAGGCTCCGTGCTGACAGCTCAGAGCCTGGAAACTGCTTCAGATTCTGTCTCTGTCTCTGTCTCTGTCTCTGCCTCTCTTCCATTCATGCTCTATCTGTCTCTCCCTTGAAAATAAGTAAACGTTAAATTTTTTTTTAAATGTTCTCACCACAAAAAAGAGAAAGTAATTATGTGATGTGATGGAGGTGTTGGTAACACTAAGGTGGTAATCATACTATAATATATAACTGTATCAAAACAATAGATTGTTCAGCTTGAAGTTACATTGCTATATGTAACCTATATCTCCATAAAGTTGGACAAAAAAGAAAAGCTGAAGTTGTTAAAAATGTAAAGCTTGAACTTACTCAATTCTTTAGATTAAGGATGATTAGTATCAGGTTTGGTGGCCTAGCCCCCTATTTTCCCAATTTAGGCATGAATGTTTGAGTATGGAGGCTTTTCAGGTTGGTGATTCAGTCTCCAACTATTATTTCTCGATAAAAGATCAAATATAAAAAAATTATAAGGAAATCTTTGGAGCAGAGGCTAGCCTATGTACAGGTACAAAGGGAAGACAAATGATAACAAACTGGAATGCAAATATATATATTTGGATTTTGATTTGTATGTATTTTTGTATTTGCAATTACATATGTATAATTATAATTACATAAGCAATCATATATATAAATATATTCATTTTATATTTTATTTATTTATATTACATATTTGCATGTAAACACAATTAAATATATGTGTATTACACTATATATAATATACGATTGTATAAGCAATAATATGAAATTTTTAGAAATCTAGACATTCCTTGGATATCTGTCAGAAGTTATTAATGATGTTACACAGACAGTGGCATGATAAAAATTTGTTTCATGAAGCTTCTGTATTCCATTATAGAAATGTGATTGAAAGGAAGCAGTATGGGAGAAAGAACCAAGGAGGAGTTTATTTGGGGAGTTATTAAATTCTGAAGGCAATTTTAGTTTGATGGTCAGGTAAGAACAGAGGAAAGAAAATGATTCTCAGAATTCAGTCCTCTGTACATATAAAATATTGCCTTAAAATGAGTTAGGGAACAGAGGAAACACAATATTTAGGGAGAAATAAGGTAATTTAATTTTGAAAATGAAGGAGTTTGAGGTGCCTGCTATAGATATAAGAAGGAAGGATAAAATGTCAGCAACAAAGTTGGTTGTGAGCTGATTAAAACCATTTCCATTTTGTTTTCCAGTTGAACTGAAAGGAACAACTGAGGTCATCTGCAGAGCGTATTGGGGATATATAAATGAAGTGGCTATCTTAGGTAACAGGCCAGCTAAAGAGAGATGGTTTCATAGGTGGCCAAGGAAAGGTGAGAGAAGGGACAGAAAATGGTGGCATAAAATATCTGGAATACATTATGGGAAATATAAATCTCCCCCATGAACTCAGAGCTAACGGTACTGAAATGGGAACATAACCCCTTTCCACAAGAACAGAAACACTCCACATCCTGGAGGACATGGCTCAGTGGATTTGTGGCAGGGCAGTAGATCAGAAATTTGCACGGTATAAAGGGTGAAGGTCCAAAAATTTCCCTATTTTAGCACCTCAGATTTCACCAGTTGAGGGAGGGAATATTTAAAAGTACCCAAGGCTGCAGTCAAATGTGTCTACTGGAGTTTTTGATCTAAACAAGAGTATTTGTTTCTCGTGGACTTGGGGGTGTTAACAAAGCACTCATAGTTCATGCAATGATTTTTTTTTTTAATGTAAGCACAATCTTGCCTGTCTTTCACTTCTTTATTTACTCTGCCATGGGGCTTTGCAGTGGCTTATCTGTATATTTGGAATGAATGAGTGAGCATGCTCAACTCAGCTATACCCCTCTTCAACTTGAGAATGAGTCTATTTACCATATGAATTTCCAGGACTTTTTTTTGTATTGGGGTTCCCTCCTCAGAAAGAATCCTACCCATCAAATGAGACCTTGACTGGATGGGTGTATTAGTTTCCTGGGACTGCTGTAAAAAAGTACTACAAACTGGATGGCAACAGAAATTCTTTGCCTAATAGTTCTTTAAGTTAGAAGTTGAAGATTAAAGCACAGTTGGTTCCTTCTGAGAGCTGTGAGGGAGAATTTATTCTATGCCTCTTTCTTAGCATCTGGTAATCTCAGGCATTCTTTGGCTTATAGGCAGTGTTCTACCCATGTCTTCATTGTCTTCCCTGTGTACATGTCTATCTCTGTGTCTAAATTTCCCCTTTTTATAAGGACATCAGTCATATTGGATTGGGACCCATGCTAATGTCCTCATTTTAACTTGCTCATATGCACAGACCCAATTTCCAAATAAAACCACATTCACAGGTAGGGGTGAGGACTTCAACATTTTTGGTGGGGGGATAAGTAAACTTATAATTGTGGGTGAGTCTGACTAATGGTGGTGCCCTTCAGGTACTGAGATGAAAGGCCATATTGTGTAGTTTAGTTATCAAACAGGTCAACTTTGGCTGGCTCCTATATGTATCTTTGCTACTTCTCAGTTGGTCCAGAAACCATGTAGAGAAAGATATTTGTTCTTTATTTGGCCCTCTCAGAGTTTACACATGTGGGAGAAATGAAGTTTGAAAGACTCTTGGGATCATCACAATGGCAGGTTAGAGCCAGTTTGTACCAGCTCACAAGAGCCAATTCTTACATATTAAAGAATTTTGAAAGTTAATTACTAAACACAGTTGTTAATTAAATCATATAAACTTGACATGCAAAATTATCCCTTCCCAATTGTTTTACTGTGTCTTCCTACTATCTATGCTTTGGGGATATTTGCCTCTATTGTATCTATGCAGTAGAAATACTATATAAGTTTACTGATGTGTTGCTACTGCACATCCCTTTCAACTTTGCAATCAGTGACATCATAATACTAATTTGAAATGGACAACGGGAGGATGTTTACTCCACATAAGTTAGCAAACAGTACCAATCAGGAGTTAAGTTGTTGTTTTGATAAATCCTTAGAAAAAAAAAAAAAAGAGTGTGAGTGAGAACATGTTGAGAATGCACAGTAAACTTAAATGTGTTATGTCTATAGCTGATTGACATGGATATTGTAAATAACAAAAAAAAAATTGAGAAAATGGTTTTCCAATATTCTAACACTATTCTGATTAAACAAAGTAGCCACTTGCATCATCGGCAAGTGAGTAGATTTCCAACACATATCTGCATCATCTCACTTTTGTTTTACTCATTAACATAAACAAAAATACCAGTCAACACTCACATTGAAACTACACTTGAAGAATCAGTTGCTAAATCTTTACTAGCCCATCACAGAACAGTGAGCAGTTAATGACAGCACGTTTAGATTTTTTTATAAGAATCTTGACACTATAGGTAAATTGGAAAATGTGCAGTTAATGTCACTTTGTTGTTTTGTTTTTGTAGTGTAAAAGATTTAAGAGGTTTAAATATTCATTGCAAATATGTGTGGTAGAAAAGAGGGAGACAGAAAGGAAGGGAGAAGGAGAACCTGAATCTCCATATGAAGGAAATATACTTGAAGAGATGAGAGCCAACTTATATTACAGTTGAAGAGTATGCCATGGCAGTTGGCGGTAACTCTTCCATCCTGAGAAGAAGAAGGAATGAAATAATAGGTGCGGGTATAGGTAATTGGTAATTGGCATTGTAGTACATTGAGAGAAGTCGACACCTGGTGTTTTTATATGTACTTTTTTAAATCAAATAAGTTTACTACTGAAAGCTAAAGAGAATTCAGAAAAGGAAAGGACTTTAGATCTAATGGATTGGTTTTGAGTTATCTATGAATAATAGTAAAACTGAATATTGAGGGGAAGTAAGATTGGAAGTGTTATGGAAGGCTTTGAGGAATCCTATTTCTGGATGCACCAGTGGGTCAAGACCCCTCCTCAGGCCGTGGCCTATGGAGCTGAGTCCCACAACCCAAACAGAGGCACATCTGTTCATGGATGGATACTGAAAGTTTGTTGCTGAAGGGGTTATTTATTTTTGAAGGTGCTATTTATTTTACCATCTAAAATGGGTTCATTCAGGATTAGCCAAGAATTATAATCAGGACAAGTAAGATATGGCAAAACCAAAGGCAAGTCCACAGAACAAAGGAGATGAAGCTTTTTTATACAGGGAAAGGGGAAGCTGAGAAGGGTGTTATAAATAAAAAGTACATTTGAGTCAACTGGGAGTTTGAAGTATAGTGGCTCCTCATTGGCTGAGTTGTAATAGTCTGTCATTATTTCTTCCTCTAGCTGGGATAGTAAAGTAGCATACTCATGCAAGGTCTCTCTTTCCTTGGGTCTACAATTGACAAGAGTGGTAAGGAGTGAGAGCTCCACTGCTGGCCTCCCAACTCCATTTTAAATGAGATTTTCTTTTAATTTTTTTATTCCTTTTATTAATTTTCACAAAGGGGAGCCATCCAAAAGAAACATTATTGAGACTTATATCTGTATAATACGTTGCAAAGAAAGTTTTTTATTTTCTTGTTTTAAAAGATTTATTTATTTTTTAGAGAATGAGCACAAGTGGGGAAGGGACAGAAAGAGGGGGGCACAGAAGATCCAAAGTGGGCTCCACGCTGCCAGCAGAGAGCCTGATACATGGCTCTAACCCATGAATCGTGAGATCATGACCTGAGCCAAAGTCAGACACTCAATTGACCGAGACAGCCCAGGAACCCTGCAAAAAATTGTTTTTCAGTCTTATCCATATTTTATTTTTATTGTTATTATTATTCGCCAAGGAAATCACTAATGTCAAAAACACATATTTAATTCCTTTTCTTCATGGTATCCCAATTTTGTGTCAATTTAAGAAAATCTCCATCTGGCTGACTTTCTTTCACATAGCATAATACACTCTAGTTCAATCCACATTGTTGCAAATGGCAAGATTTTATTCTTTTTCATCACCAAGTAGTAGTCCATTGTCAGTCAGAGAAAGACAGCTAACATATGAGTTCACTCACATGTGGAATTTGAGAAATTCAAATGCAAAGATGAAAAGATGAAAAGAGGGGAAGGAAAGAAAAAATAAGATAAAACAGAGAGGGAGGCAAACCATAAGAGATTCTTAAATACAGAGAACAAACTGAGGGCTGCTGGAAGGGGAGTGTGAGTTAAATGGGTGACAGGCATTAAGGAGGGCACTTTTTGGGATGAGCTCTGTGTGTCATACTAAGAGATGAATCACTGGGTTCTACTCTTGAAGCCAAGACTATACTGTATGTTCTCTAACTTGAATTAAAAAAAAATCTTCTCTATGAAAGTTTTCTATTAATATTTTAATGCTTATTTTTCTTTTTAGTATTTTTAATATCTTACTCTTTGAATGACATGGGAGTAACATAGGTAAAAATTTGTTTTGACAAGTGGCTATACCTAATGTTTTGCTAAGAAAAAAAATGTCACTTCTGAATGGATGTATCTTGAGAATTTTTTGATTTGTTGACATTTTGGGAAGAAACAATTTGTTTTCAGATAAATACACTCAATTTTTCAAATAATGGGTGTATTTTCTGAAAAACAAAATAAGGTCTACTAAGGAAAATAAAATTTATACTATTGAAATTAGAATAACTCTATTTAAAATATATGAGTTTTTCAGTTGGAGCATAAGGATACTTTATGTACATACACCTACATATTTATAATATATAAAAATGTAAATTTACATTATGTTTTATTTGTAAATATACTGTAGTAGAGTGATGTCTGGACGATTGAGTGATATATGTACTATTAATACTAATTTTTAATTTCTACCACTTCCATGAAAAACAAATTGCTGTAAGGTGTATATTAGGAAACGCTGCAAAAAAATTTAAAAACTAGGCATTAGGGAATATGTTGAAAGTATGTCATATGGAATTTTACTCATGCATTGTTTTTTTTTCATATGATTTATACTGTCTGAAAAAAAAAAGACTAAAAACGTCCAAAGTTGATACATACACATAGTTTCTAGGGTTATCACCAAAATCAATGAAATCATATAAACAATTTATACATATATGTTTGAATTTAGAATTTTTAAATTCAGAATGGTATTTCCAGACTTTCCCTCTATCAAGGCACTCTTGAGCCCGTTTTGATAAAATCCTTTTTACAGAATGTTTTTGACATTCTTTTTCTTCTAATCGCTGTCTGATATAAAGGCAAATTCGTTTTAATGATAAATGGGATATAATAAAAAATTTCCACTATAGTTTCTGTTCCTAAAACAATTAGTGTATTTTAAAAAATATTGTATTAGATAATTACCTCCTTTATTATATAGAAAATAGATTATGATTAAATAATACCTTTGTTTATTATTACTCTACCATTCTCATATATTACAGGAAATTATTGACAAGAATTATGAGTACTGTTTTCATACGGATTTTCATTTATTGGACATATTTTTCTGACCATAACAATCAGTTTGTCTAAAAGACTGAAATCATTAAAATAGTTTATATCCAGTTTTACCTGCAGGTAGCAGCAAAATACTATTAACTGAGAACAATTATCCTCTCTGCTATCAGGATTTTTATTGTAAAACACATGTTTACACTCAGGATGCCTATATTCCTTGAGATACAGTTACTTAGTTTTTTTTTTTTTCTATAAGTTTATGCAAATGGATTAACAACTAAATTAATGGCTCTTATTTGTGGTTTATAGAGAAATAACTTCAATCTAACCTTGAAACTTCATAGAAATGCAATTCTTAGATGTCACCTTAGTCCTACTGTGGAAGGAGAGTAGCATACTGTTCAACAAGCCTTTCAAGTGATTCTGGGGCAAGCTAAAGTTTGAGAACCATGGAACTAAGTCAAGCCATAGAACAGAACTTTCTTTGAAGATTAAAATGTCCTATATCTATTTTTTCCAATACAGTAGCCAATAGTCACACATGCCTACTAAGTACCTGAGAAATGGCTAATAACCAAGGGACTGATATTTAATATTATTTACTTTTAACTTATTTAAGGTTAAAAAGCCTCATGTGGCCGATGGATACTGTTTTGGACAGCACAAGTCTGAATGAGCCCACGATTTCATGTGATTAGAATGGCAGATTAGATTCTAAAGGAAACAAGCTTATTACATCTTTCCACCATTACTGGAACTTGGTGCTTTAATTTACTACAAGAAAAAACTTAACCCATTCTAATTTTGATCCTAACAAAATGACTATAATGGTGGAATCAATCACTTTGGAAAAATCTGTGAAGTGAAATGCATTTAACAATGTTTGCCCTTTTTACCAAAAAGTGTTGTTATCTGAGTGAGGCAGAAAGCTCAGGTGATGTACATATCCGCTATAATCCTCCCTCCTTTAGTGAGAATAGGATCAATGAATGTGATGGGATTATGTTCATGGTTAGGTTACTTTTTATGTTAAAGATAAATGGATTTTGCTGATATAGTAAACATCACTATGCATTTGATAATAAGTTAATTAAAAAGGAGATAATCCTGAAGGGGCCTGTCAGGTGAGCTTTTTTTTTTTTTTCAATATATGAAATTTATTGTCAAATTGGTTTCCATACAACACCCAGTGCTCATCCCAAAAGGTGCCCTCTTCAATACCCATCACCCACCCTCCCCTTCCTCTCACCCCCCATCAACCCTCAGTTTGTTCTCAGTTTTTAAGAGTCTCTTATGCTTTGGCTCTCTCCCACTCTAAACTCTTTTTTTTTTTTCCTTTCCCTCCCCCATGTGTTTCTGTTAAGTTTCTTGGGATCCACATAAGAGTGAAAACATATGGTATCTGTAGTTCTCTGTATGGCTGTCAGGTGAGTTTTTTGTTTTTTTTTTCAATATATGAAATTTATTGTCAAATTGGTTTCCATACAACACCCAGTGCTCATCCCAAAAGGTGCCCTCCTCAATACCCATCACCCACCTTCCCCTCCCTCCCACCCCCCAATAACCCTCAGTTTGTTCTCAGTTTTTAAGAGTCTCTTATGCTTTGGCTCTCTCCCACTCTAACCTCTTTTTTTTTTTTTCCTTTCCCTCCCCCATGGGTTTCTGTTAAGTTTCTCAGGATCCACATAAGAGTGAAAACATATGGTATCGGTCTTTCTCTGTATGGCTGTCAGGTGAGCTTTTAAGAGAGGGTCATACCATAAGCAAGTGTGATTTGTCACTGGTGTGCAAGAATGGTTCAATATATGAAAATCAATGTGACACACCATATTAAAAGAACAAAAAAGAAAAATCACATGATTAACTCAAAAGATACATTTGAAAACACCGTTTCATAGTAAAAACTCTTCACAATTAAAAATAAACTGGGAGCACCTGGGTGGCTCAGTTGGTTAAGTGTCCAACTTCCGCTGAGGTCATGATCTCATGGTTCATGGGTTCCAACCCTGCCAGGCTCTGTGCTGATAGCTCAGGGCCTGGAGCTTGCTTCAGATTCTGTGTCTCCCTCTCTCTGTCCTTCTGTCACTTGTCCTCTCTCTCTCTCAAAAATAAATAAACATTAAAATTGTTTTCAAAAAATAAAAATAAAAATAAATATATAGAAGGAATTGACCTCAACATAATATGAAAAGCATACAGCTAATATCATACTCACCCGCAGAAAACTGAGTTTTCCTCTAAGATTAGAAACAAGACAAGGATGTCCACTCTCACCATTTCCATTCAATATAGTAAAGTTTTAGCCAAAGTAATTAGGCAATAAAAAGAAATAAAAGGCATCCAAATCAGAAAGGAAGAAGTAAAATTATCCTTGTTCACAGATGACATGATCTTACATATAGAAAACTCTAAAGACCCTACCAAAACAAAACTGCTAGAACTAATAAGCAAATTCATCAAAGGTGCATAAAACAAAATCAAAACACAAAAATCAGTTGCATTTCTGTAGAGCTGAAACAGACTATCCAAAAAGGAGATTAAGAAAATGATACCATTTAAAATAGTATCAAGAAGAATGAAATGTTTAAGGACAAACATACTCAAGGAGGTGAAAGAATTGTATGCTGAAAATAACAAAACACTGATGAAAGAAATTAAAGAAAAGAGTGCAAAGACATCCATGTTCATGGATTGGAAGATTTAATATTGTTAAAATGTCTATACTACCCAAAGATATCAATAGGTTCAATGCAATCTCTATCAAAATCCTGATGGCATTTTTCACAGACTTTGAGAAAATCCTGAAGTTCATATGGAACCACAAAAACAAACAAACAAACAAATAAACAAAACCCCAAATAGTCAAAGTATTTTGAACAAGAAGAACAACTAAAAGCATGACATTTCTGATTTCAAAATATATTACAAAGTTATAGTAATTAGAATAGTATGATATTGGCATAAAGGTAGACATATAAACCAAGGGAAGAGAATAAAAAGCTCATAAAATAGACACACATATACTGTCAATTGATCTTCCACAAGGAAAATTAAAAACACACAATAAAGAATAGATAGTGTGTAGAACAAATGATGTTGGGAAAGTTGGATATTCATATGCAAACGAATTAAACTGGATGCTTATCTTACATCATACACAGAAATCAACTCAAAATGGATTAAAGAGTTAACTATAAGAAGTGAAACCATAAAACTCCTAAAAGAAAATATAAGGAAAAAGTTTCTGACATTGGCCTTAGCAGTATTTCCTGCATGTGACATCAAAAGCACAAGTAACAAAGGCCAAAATAGATAAGTGAGACCACATCAAATTAAAAAGCTTCAAATAATGTTCAAAAGCTTCAAACTAAAAAGCTGCAGCAAATAATCAATGGA
Organism: Prionailurus bengalensis; assembly: GCF_016509475.1. NCBI lineage: Eukaryota > Metazoa > Chordata > Mammalia > Carnivora > Felidae > Prionailurus > Prionailurus bengalensis. The sequence continues at coordinate 221,266,869 of NC_057343.1, forward strand.
GTGAAATTAGGAAATAGGTATTGCAGAATGGCTCACATAGACTATTTTATATATGCTAACTTTGATGCTAAGAACTTTACACGTATTAATTTATTTAATTATTAGTGGAAAACTACTGAATGACGACCATTATGGTTTATTTTCTTGTTCGGAAAATTGGGATTTGGGGCACAGAGATATAAAGTAATTTATCCAGAGTTACACAAGCAGGTAGTAAATGGAGAATTTGACAACAGGGGTTATAGTTCCAGAGTCTTTGTACTTATACAATTCTCTATTTGCCTTTCAATGGGACCGTTAATTTTGGAATGTGGAATGTGGAATGGAAGCTCTTTCTCATGTTAAGAAAAGTGTTGAAGGTGTTTAGAGGGCTTGTGTAGGGGTTAGTAGGTGAAGCACAGGAAATTCTTTTAAGCAGGGAAACTGTTCTGTATGATACTGTAATGATAGACACATGACATGTATTTGTCAAAACCCATGGAACTGTACAACACTAGTAGTGAACCTTAATGTCAACTATGGACTTTCATTAATAAGAGGTATATTAGTATTATTTCATTAATTATAACAAATGTCTCACACTAATGCAAGATATTAATTATAAAAGAAAAGTATATGGGGCACAGCAAGTGGTAACCTGGACATTTCTGCACCATCTGCTCACTTTTCCTGTAAATCTAAAACTGTTCTTAAAAAATTCAGTTATTTAAAAAAAAAAGAACAAAAAAAGTGTTGATATTATAGATGAAGACAAAAGACATTTGAAGGTGGAGAACAGCATTCTGAGGGATGTCGATATTGAAGGAATTGAGAGACTCTTGAAAAGATGCAATGATTCTGAAGGTAAAATGGAAAGTAGGATAATACTTACAAAACGGTAAATGACCAAATAAATCACTAAATGTAGCAAATGACAGCCTGAAATGACAGCCTGAAAAGAACGTTTGGAATAGTTGTTCTGTGATATTTCATAAATATCCCAGAAAAGTAAGAAAGGTATTTACAATTTAAAGTGGGCAAACCACAACCATAAATGTTAGCCATAAAATATAAAGCGTAACAACCAGGAATTACAAAGTGGACTAGTATAAAAAGGACTTGCTAGTGGTTTAGAACCTGGTCCTGGGGCCAGGAGAAATATGTAAAAGTAAAAGTCACAGTTCTTTTATTTGAGACATGTGGTCTAGGGGTCTACAATCAAATATTCCTATTAGCATTCAATTAAGTTCTAAAGAGTAGAAGAGAGGATAAAGGCAAAATATGGCTGACATTTAATTTTTATTGCTTACAATCTGGTTGATATAAAAGGAAAGTAGATGGAATTGAAGTGTGATAAGGGAAGAAAAAGACAGTTATAAATAACTTTTATAACTTTACAAAAAAACTTTTATAAAAAAGGTTTACAACAAAAATGTGTTTATTAAAAAGAGAGGTGGTACAAAAAGAAAATAAAAAAATCAAGACACTTAGAATACAGAAGATATACATCAAAAAAGCATAAACCAGAAAAATACTTTTCTACAAAATCTATTCAGTACAGACCATTTTATTAAACCCATGTAAGAGATCAATTAGGAGATATAAGTTATCTGAAGAAGATTTTGCAATAGAAAGAAATAGAAGAAGGAGAAGGAAGGAGGGAGGAGAAAGAAAGACAGAAGAGGAGGAAGAAGATGAGAAGGCAAGGAGGAAGCAGAGAGAGAGAGGGAGAGAGATTAAAAGGAAAACAGCAGTTTTCAGGAAAAATTAAAAGAAATTTAAAACTTCATGAAGTGACAGTCACACTGAAAACAGCAAAATTTGTATAAACATGAACAGAAATTTACAACAATACGAAATATAGACTTATGAAATATGATAGTTAATTTTATGTTCAAATTAATTGGCTATGAGGTGCCCATATATTTAGTCAAACATTATTCTGGGTGTTTCTGCAAGGGAGTTTTTGGATGAGACTAACAATTTAATCAGAGTAAAGCAGATTATTCTTCATAATATGGGTGGGCCTCATCCAATCATCTGACAGCCTAAAAAGAACAAAGCAAACCCTACTCCTCTCTTAAGTAACAGGAAATTCTCCAGCAGACTGCTTTTCATTTTCATCTGCATCATTGACTCTTCTGGATCTCTGCTGGCTAACTTTCAAACTAATACTGCACCATTGACTCTCTTGGGTCTTGAGTCTGTGGGGCCACACTGCCAATCACCATAATAATTGAATCCCATTCCTTATAATAAATCTCTCTCGGGAGGGAGGCAAACCATAAGAGAATCTTAAATACAGAGAAAAAAACTGAGGGTTGATAGGGTGTAGGGAGAGGAGAAAGTGGGTGATGGGCATTGAGGAGGATACTTGTTGGGATGAGCACTGAGTGTTGTATGGGAGCCAATTTGACAATAAATTATATTTAAAAAAATCTCTCTCTATGTCTTTCTCTTTCACACGCACACATACACACACACATACACACAAATACATGCACATATGCACACCTTCTATTTTTTCTGTTTCTCTATAGAACCCTAATACGCAAAATTCACTCACTATGCAATGGAAGGAAAGCAAGGTTTAAGCAAATTTCAGTTTTGACCATGAAAAAGTAAATGGCAAGTGATCTACCTTCTTACAAAAATATCAGCTATAATATGTATAAAATTTATACATGGACTAGCTTCAGGCATAGAGCAAAAAGAGGTAAAAAGTTGTGATCCTGGAGGGAAAGGAATCATAAGAGGGAAGCTCCAACATTCAAAACAACATTGTGCCTGGGGGAGCTTTTCAAACTGTATCACAGGAAATGGAACGCAATCATGAACCAGTTTTTTGAATGAATAAAGTAAGTAGAAATCAAACTGGCATTCCTGAGACATCTAGGATTTGAGAGACAATTAAACTAAAAGAGTTAATGTACAAACGAGATCCCTAAAACTGCTTCCTTCAGCCTGTATCATAATATTAAGTTAAGTATACCATGGGCAATGTTCTGCAAGGTCTGGCAGAAAACACTATTGGAGGGTTGTGAGTAAAATACAGATTATAAAATTTGTACAATTAAATGGAGTCATTAACTATCAGATCATGTAGTACGAAGTGGCCCTGCTATAAAACACATAATGTTTTTAAGCACACATGGATCATTCAAAAAAATGAACCATTGTTTGGAACATGAAACAGGTCTTGATAAATTTTAAAGAGTTTTAATCATACATAATATATATCTTGATCAAAATTAAATTAAATTAAAATTAATAACAGAAGTAGCTGGAAAATCCTCAAGTAGTTGAAAACTGATCAATAGAGTTCTATATAGTCCTGAATAAAAGAATAAATAAATAATAAGAAAATATAAAAACATTTTGAACTACATAATAATGAGAACATAATCAAAATTTTAGTGATGTATTTAAATCAATGCTTAAAGGGACTTTTATAGCTTTGGAATTTTTCTATATTTTATTCATTTCATTTCATTTCATTTCATTTCATTTCATTTCATCTCATTGTGACTCCACGCCCAATGTGAAGCTCAAACCCATGACCCCTGAGATCAAGAGTCACATGCTCTACCAACTGAGCTAGCCAAGTGCCCCTACACTTCTATAGCTTTGAATGTTTATATTAGATAAGAATAAAATTTTACGTCAATGGACAATGCTTCCATCATTGAAAGCTAGGAAAAGGAAAGTAAATTAAACCTAAAGCAAGTTAAAATATGGAATGAAAAACAGAATAGCTGAAATTAATAAGAAAAGGACAAATAAAAAAATGAATAAAATTAAAAGTAGGTTATTTGAAAGTAGATTACTTCTACTCTAATCTTCTAATCAGTAGATTACTACAACTGATAAAACCCTAGCAAGGCTTATAAAGGAAAGAGTGAAATCAAAGTGTCATAAAGGATTGCAAACTCACGGTTCAGTATACCCTTCCAATTTCACTGGTTGTTGGTAGAATTACTAATATAATGAGTGAAAAAGGGGACATCACTACAGATCCTGTAAACATTAAAAAGGTAATGATAATAATATAGAAAGAAGTAATACTCTCCATTTATTAAATGGATCCAGCAAAATATTGACACTCTTTGCTTACACTAAGAAGATAAAAATTGGACAGATAAATGATGCTCATGGAAGCTCATGGGATGAAAAATTGAATATTTTTAATATGCTTATTCTTGGGGTGCCTGTGTGGCTCAGTTGGTTAAGTGTGAGACTCTTGATTTTGGCTCAGGTCACGATCTCACAGTTTGTGGGATAGAGTCCCACACCCGGCTCTAAGCTGGCAGTGCAAAGCCTGATTGGGATTCTCTCTCTCCCTCTCTCCCTGCCCCTTCCTTGCTCATGGCTCACTCTCTCTCAAAATAAATAAATAAACTTAAACAAAAAAAGATGTTTATTCTTCTCAAATTGACCTAAATATTAAAAAACAAAAAACAAAAAACAAATTCACCAGGCTCTTTTGTGCTAAAGATTTATATTAATGGGAAAGAATTTACATTAAAGTATAATTTCAATTCTAGTTAGGAAGTTAGAGAAAGCAATTAGTTTATATACACGTATATTTGAGTTGTCCCAGAATACAATAGAGACTCTACAGAACACAAGGTTTCTTTAAAGAAAAAGAAGGCTGAAAATTTAGTATTAATGAGGAAATGGTCAAAGAAAGACTTTGGAGAAATCAAATAAATAGGGGTTAGGGCAGTGGGTGTAGACTTTCAACTTCACCTCTGCCTAGTTCTGCAAGGGATAAGGGAGATAGCTTTAAAGCACTCAGTCACTGTCCAGCACTAAAACACCTTATGCAGAGTTATCATTACTAATATTAATGTTGGAAACAAGAATGAAAGTGTAAGAGTCTTATGAAGTCTGAGATTCACTTTTGTCAGACTCCATTAGGTTGGGAAAGAAGAAGAAAGAAATGGAACAAGTCCATTTGCATTAATCCAAATTAATACTCCATCTGAATAAAATATTTTTGTTGAAAATGTTTTTATTAGACATTATAAAATTTCCCATAATTTATCCAAATAAGTGTATCGACAATTCACCAAGGAAAATAACCCAGTATTTTCACAGAAGGCTTTCTGCATGATTTTATTCATATTACTCTATTTAATCCAATCAAAATAATTATAAATTATGAGAATATATTTTGAATTTGAGGCTTCAAATTTGAGAATAACTCATGTTTTATTTAGCTTTTTTTTCAATGTATAATTGAAGACTAAGAATTAACTTATTTTGAGTGGAAAAAATTAAGTGAGGAAAATAAAATTTTTCTTCCATTAAGAAACCATTTATCTTCCATAGCTCAATGCTTGCCTATTCCAAGAACACCCAAATGTCCTTACCTTTTTCAGAAAGGCATTAATACCTGTTGTGAAAAACCTTTATTACTGCTAATTGTTCCAGCAGCAGTGAATGGGAAACAGCAGGCCTAGGGGTTGTCTGTGACTATCTACAATAAAAGGAAGTTCTATACTTCATGGGCCTCTAAGCATGCAGCTAACCCTCCTGGTTACAAAAGGTACAGAGTGCCATTAAAAGGCATCGAAATTTCCTGAAGACAATTATAAAGGCATATAACATCTGTTCTCAATCATGGGCGACAGAAGAGAAAATGCGCACCACATGATATGTTACATACAACAAAGAAGTCCAGCTGTGTGAAGAAAAGCATGTGAACAGGCGATGGCCAGGCAAGAACAGTGCAAAGTAAGCATTGTTCCAATGACAGTGACCCATGGCGATCTCTTTGAGTAGCTCTGTGGTGCCAAGCTCTGTTTGTTCTCCTACAAAAAGGGCCACCTGGGACATCCTCAATTATTGGTGCTGTTCATAAAAGAGTACTATTCACCAGACAATTTGGGTTTAACATTTAAAGTGACAAACTTCAAAAAAGCTACATGGGGGCAAAGCATTTTCTTAGCCCTTTGTTCTAATTGTCCAGGATTGAAAATACCTTTATCTCCTTATAGAAATCTATGCCATTCCAAACCATTTTTACAGAATATAAAATAGAACCAAAATAGTTTCATAATAAGTGTCAATAGGAAAAATTATTGTGGAAAATAATGATTAGAGAGAATTATGCAACCGTTTACATCGCTGGCCCTGCCACTTCCTTCTGTCTCTCATTCTTACTGGGCTTCAGCCAACTTTCCCCTTGCGGTTTTCCCCACATAACATGTGCCTCCAACTGGGCCTTTGTATGTGGCGTTCTGTCCACTTGGGATGTTATTCACCCAGTTAGTTACCCACATCTTGCTTCCTCATCACCTGAATTTACTTACTGACATTGCCATCACAGTAAGGCCATTTCTGAAAAGCCCAATTAAAACTGAACCCATTCCACACCTTTCCTGCTGTTTATAATTTATTTTTTCACATAGCATTTTCATACATAATAATATCTTCTTAGAAATTAATTTTGTATATTTGTTATCTTTTCCTGGAAAACATAAGCTTTATGAAGTCAAAACTGAAGCTCTTTCATTCAGTGCTGCCTCATCAATACCCACATGACAGAAGTCAAAATTATTTCTCAAACAATTGAATGACTTGATGATTTTTTGGTTCTAAAATTCGACTGGATAGTAAAGGATTAATCCAGCAGGTTTGGGGTGCTCAAAGCTACATGTTCCACATAAAGGACTGGCCCTTCACCCACTTAAAAGGGAGATTGCCTCTGAGCCCTTTAAAATATCCTGCCTGATAAGAATGTCTTTCTATACCTGAGACATTAAGCCACACACATGGTTTATGGTAACACTGTAATTTATGGTGACCATCTATTTTTGTTTACCTGGGATCTGAGGCCACTCTGTCAGTTTGACCTCTGGGGGATTGGAGTCCAAGTAGCTTAGGTCATTAACATCAGTATTCCATGCCTCATGACAACCATTAATAAAATCCCTGGCCTCAAGGGTCAAGAAGGCCTGAGCTTCATTTTTTGACAACACTTGGCAAATGTCATCATACATTGTTGCTATCTCTTTTACTCTACTGGGTCAAAGACAGTAGAGGTCAGAGGGACAGTTGAAAGGTGGTGCCTCGTTCCTCCTACACTATGCCATATACACCTTTGCCCTTTACTGATTTAAATCTGTATCCTTCCACGATAATACACTGTAACTGTGAGTATAGCAGCTTTCCAGAATTCTGTAGGTCCTTCTTGCAAATCATGAAACCTAAGAGTGGTCTTAGGGACCTATGAGACAGTAATGACATCCATACTTGGATAAAAATGACTAATCATCATTTTGTGGTCAAACTATAATTTCTTATTTATGAAACTCAATGTTTAGGGTCCATTCCATTAAACCTACAAAGTTTAGATTCATTTATGTGAATAAATAATGGTATTCTTTGCAAAAATAACAATACACTAATTTTTGATAAATAAGTATTTGAGAGTCATTATCATATAGATATCAGTAGTACAATATTAATATAATTGATTGTTTCCATTTCCAACACTGAAATTACCTAGGAAAAACAGATGTAAATTAGCATGGTGTCTCAAAATGAATATGAAAAATAGCACTATGCGCTATGAAAAATAGCGCATATTACCATTTTTCCTGTTTTGAATAACTTTGAGAACCAAAGTGGACATGCACATAATCAAAAATATAAGCCATGGGTTTGCAAATATAAATTAGACACATACAATAGATAAATCATTCACAAGTATACAAGACCACGTATTTCTTTCAACTTATACTAATGTAATGTGACTACAGTACCCTTATCAGTGATAATGAATTCAAAAGGAACTTGAATGCTCCCTAGATATCATGACCACATATATCCCCTTGATTAAATTAAAACACCTGATGATTACCTTGGATTCTTTACATATACATAAAAATCCAACCAATTATATTTTGTATATCTGTGTGATATCCACAAACTTGCTAAGGATATTTGATTTTGTTGAATTGCTTAAAAAAATAAACACTTAAATTTTATAGCATGCTGAACTTGTACACATGTGCATGCATTAGAGGAAACAAATATTTTTGACAACTTTGAATTTTATGCATTTTGAAAAAGAGAAAAGAAAATACATTTGGTAATTATTTGAGTTAAAAACAGAAATGCAAATATCCATTGATGTTCTTGTTTCCAAATTTCCCATGATATACCAAAACCACCTGAAGTTTACTCACTTAACTATTTCCCATAAAAAAGCAGAAGAAACAATTCTGTTTTAAAGCTTAATAAAACTGCACTGTGTGTGAATATTATTTAGTATTTTATATATGATTTTTACATTTAGTATATTTAATATACTAAAAATTCAATGACGAATTACTAAGTAAATATAATACTAAAAATATACAAATATGTATAAATATATTCATATATAGCAATAGGCAGACACATATAAATTTCTGTGTTTGTGTATGCATGTGTGTGTATCTATAAGTAATATATTTAGTAAAGAGCATATTTATTAATTTAGTATTTTATATATAGCTATATATAAAATATATGATATATATACATGTATATAAATATATATTTCACACACACACATGCACACACATACACACCTGGTGCATGTGTGCATATCTCCAAGTAGAAGTTTTAGAAATCTGAGGAGAGAAGAATTTCATTATCATTGTATGGGGGCAGAGCAGTACTAATATTTAAAGGCAAATCTTTAGAGACTAGGAATCCTGCACCATATAGATAGTCACCTCAATGAAGAGATTCTAAGTCCTTACTCTTTTTAAATTCTTCCAGATATGCTTACAAGTGAAAACCTGGAACCAAGTTGATTTTACATATAAATTTAAATATTTTAGCAGTTTTCCAGTAATGCAAAAAAAGAAAAACAAAGCCAAAAATGATAAATACCATTTTGAGCCAAGGCTTCACATATTCATTTAATAAAATTTAATGGAAAAATATTACCAAGAATACTGCGGTTTCTATTCTTTTGTTGCAACTTCATATTATTTAAGTAGTTGCTAGAATGATCACACAATCTAAGTTCAAGATAGCAAGTAAAAAATGTTCTGTTCAACATCAATTTATTCCAGCTTATCTAGATACAGAACACTTAGGTCAGACAGCTATCAGACCTTTTATATCTGAAGGCCCTCTTAGTAATGTTCACTTTGAAATCATTTTTTGGCGTATTATCTGCAAATCTCCAATAAAGCATTATGAAGTACAATGGCCCCCGACGTACAGATGATTTGACTTATCATTTTTTGACTTACAATGTGTGAAAGTCATTCGTATTCACCAGAAACTATATTTCAAATTTTTAATCCTGATCATCTCCGAGGCTAGCCCTATGCAGGACATACTCTCTTTTGACGCTAGGTAGTGGCAGCGAGCTGCAGCTCGCAAGCAGTCGGCCATCATGAAAGTAAGCAACGGATACATTTACAGCCATTCTGTACCCACACAACCATTGTGTTTTTGAGCTTCAGAACAATGTTCAACCAATTACATGAGATATTCAACATTTCATTGTAAAACAGGCTTTGTGTTAGATGATTATGCCCAACCCTAGGCTACTGTAGGTGTTCTGAGAATGTTTAAGGTAGGCTAGGCTAAGCTATGATGTTCAGTAGGTTAGGCATATTAATTAATGCATTTTAGCTCATGACATTTTCAATTTAAGATGGGTTTATCAGGATATAACCTTATTATCAGTTTGAGGAAGATCTGTACTTGACTTTAGGTAATAATTTAATTTCATATATATTGTAGACACTGTAATTTCATGGATTTTCAAAAGATTCATATAAATTTAGTAAATTAAAAATAATATCAGTGATTTGGATTTATATGATTATTTCTGGATTGATTATTGCCATAAGTCATCATTCAAATCTCACTTAGATTATTTCTTTAAAAAGATGATATTATATTTCAAGTATACCCATATTGAGAAAATTAGAAAGACTTTTATAAATAAAATTTCTAAAAACCCACTCAGTTCTTACTGGTTTTATGAGTATTATCATAATTTATATTGATATATTTATTACTATAGATTTTTTCAAAGAAACACTAATGTTTACAGTTTAATTGTTTATCTGGAAGTATCTGGATTGTTTTTCTAAGCAAAGGTAATTTTAATTACACAATCATAAATTCTAATGAGTTTCACATATGGGCATGTGTGTCATGAGTGGCATGTGTGGTCATGGTCATGAGTTTCACATATGGGCAGAGAGAGGGAGAGAGAGAGAATCCTAAGCAGGCTCTGCACCATCAGCACAGAGCCCATCATGGGGCTCGATCCCACTAACCATGAGATTATGACCTGAGTCGAGATCAAGAGTTTGGTGCTTAACCTACTGAGCCACCAGGCACCCCCACAGTATGGTATTTTTGAATGATGATCTTGTCCATGAAGCCATGGTATTCAAGTGTTACAAAAGAAGTGTTACAAAAGCAAGGCCTCTCTTCTTGCCAGTGCCTCAGTCAGTCACGATTTCAATCACCTCAATTTTCCCATACTGTTTAAAATAATCTCTGAGATGATGTCTTTCAGTGTCTTCTTTAATGCCACCATCAAAAACATTTTTCACAGTTAAGTGGTACCAGGTCTTTGAGAATCTTCTCTTGAGATTATTCTTTTCTCTTTGGTTCCACACCTCTTCCATCCACTTTGTGTGGCCCTGATTCATGGCTGCATCCACCCCCTCCACAGGGGCATACATGATAGACCCTAACCCTCTGGAAAGTTTGGTGTTTGGGTCTCTCGTTCCTACACATTCTGTAAATGTTCCCCGTTGCTCAAAATGGTTCCTCAAACTCTCATCAATTATTTTAAAAGCTCAAACCTCGGATGAAGAGCCTCCACAGTTCTTCAGGCTCTTTGGGAGATTCTGGTTTAGACAGGACAGCAGTGGGAGGGCAGACTTTAATGATGCTTCCTCAGCAGCATTCATGGGAAGAAAGGGGAATTCTGTATTTTTTAAACAATTTTTACGTAAACCTGAAACGGCTCTAAGAAATAAGCCATTAATTATCAAACAAAAGTAATAATTATATTTATTATTACAATTAATAATTATACAGAAAACAATACAAAAGATATGCAAACACACGCAAATTCTTAAAATTGCACATATCTATGACCTCTGCATCTTTTTCTTACTAGCCAAACCTATTTTTTCTCTAAATCTGAATTTTCTACTAACTTTTTAACTGCCTTTGTCTGACTTCTAATACCATATGTTATTCATGGAAACAACCGTCCCTAAGGTAATCAATGACATGCATTTCTCTAAATCTATTGAAAAGTTTGGTTTTTATTTTACTTGATCAAGCAACAGAATTTGACAATATTGTAGTATTTTTCCTTCTGTAAATTCTGTGTGTGTGTGTGTGTGTGTGTGTGTGTGTGTGTGTGTGTGAGAGAGAGAGAGAGAGAGAGAGAGAGATCATACTGCCTTGCTTCACTGTGATTATCTTTGGCTACTCCCCAGTAGATTTCTTCTCAGGCTCATTATCTCCCTCCACTCTGCAAATTAACTGTATTTCTACATTGTTCAGTTGAAACCCTTCTTTGTGTTTATTCTAAGATTTCTCCCTTGAAAAATAAAATGCTTTACTTGTTATTTATGGACTTTATGTATTCTAGTTTACTCATCTGAGTTTGTGATCAATGACATGATTGACAAATTTACTTGTGTGTTTCAAAGTTACTTTAAATCAGCAAGTGCACACTAAATTTATGTTCTCTTTCAAAAGTCAATCCTTTCTTAGAAAACATCATCTTTTTAATCACTTGAAAAAAACGAAACAACAAAAGGTCATTCTGATAACATCTTTCCATCTTGATCTATATCCAAGGGCTTTAGTTTCAAATAATAGAAAAATCTTGCTGGTTTAAACCAAAAAGTCAATATATTGACAGCTTTAACTTAATAGTTTGGAGGTTGGATGGAATACAGACATAGTTCTTTTACATAACTAGCTATGTTTCTTGGTGAATCTCTTTTCTATACCCTTATCTGTATCCAAGCTTCAATTTAAGGTTGCAAAACACTAACCATCATACACAGCAGTGTATGTTTCATTATTCAGAACAAGGACAGAAGGAAAATCACTCTTCTGACAACTCTAACATAAAAGCTTTATTTTCTTCTGGTTTGAAGATACTGGGTAACTTGAATAACCTTGAGCCACAAACATTGCACATAAGATAGTATTGGTTTTTTTAAACTAATCAAGGTCTGTTCTTGCAGTTATGACTGGGTTAATCATATTCAGGCAAATGGGGTAGTTTTGAAGGATTATTAAAAAGGTGATAGCCAACTTCAGAATCTATCATTGTCCACTTAATATTCATATATATCCTCTTTCTCATGCAGAAATTTTCTAAAATGAACGTGTTTAAATTCATTATACTCAAACATTTTCAAAGGGACACAAATAAATGTTTATTCTAGTTGCTGTGGTAAGCTTTGGTTCTAGAATCTTAGCTAGATCAGCTCTCATTTTAATTGTATATTGTCAGTGCTCCTCATGTTCCAGTAATTGATAAAATATCTACTTCTAACACACATGATCTGTATTGAAAAAGAACAGAACGTGTGGAAGGAATTACCTTAGTTAATGTGCTGATATGTGAATTAGTCACTATTGTGGGATGCTGAGTTGTTTAAGGTGGGTGACTTGGCAGGTAGTGGGGTCTGAAAGATTAGCTAAATAATGAAGAATAAAAAGATAAAGATCAAATTGTAAAAGTTCTAAATGATAAAGCTCAGAATTAAGATTCTAATAGCCAAAAATATTATTAAGTAGGGACACAATTATGTCACTTTTGATAATTATGTGTACCCTGTGCTGGTGTAAAGAAGACGGAGTCATGAAGCTATTTAGTCAAGTGAAACTTAATATTGAGCAGTGAGGTCTGTTCAAAGAAACATGAAAAAAGTTAACAGCCATATGGATGTAAGACAATGAGAGAGGTGACAGAATCAAGCACACACTATATGTTTTAAATTTTAGTGGGATTTTTTTTGCATGAGTATCTTATTTGTAGATGCAGTCAATAATTATTACTTTATATTATTTGTTAAAGTTTATGTATTTTTGAGAGAGAGAGAATGAGTGTGGGGAGAGTAGAGAGAGAGGTCAAGAGACAGAATTCTAAGCAGGCTCGGCAGCCTCAACGTACAGCCTGACACAGGGTTCCAACTCATGAAACATGAGATCATGACCTGAGCCAAAATCAAGAGTCAGACTCTAACCAACTAAGCCACTCAGGTGTCTCTAATCTTATTTTAAATGCATGTTCTGCTACCTTGCAAAATAAAATGGGAGAAGTATCTTTTTTTATTATCTAGATGAATTTGTGTAAAGCAGATGTTTTCCCCTTAAATGTTTGAAGGAATCTACAATGAAGTTTATCCAAGACTAGAGTTTTCTTTTTGAAAAGGTATAAAATGATGAATTATAGTTTACTAATAGGTAGAGGATTATTCATATTTCTTTTCTTTGGTAATTTTTAATGTTTATTTTTGAGAGAAAGGGAGAGAGAGTGCAAGCAGGAGAGGGGCAGAGAGAGGGAGACACAAAATCTGAAACAGGCTCCAGGTTCCAAGCTGTCAGCACAGAGCCTGATGCGGGGCTCAAACTCACGAACCATAAGATCATGACCTGAACCAAAGTCAGGAACCCCATCAGATTTCTTATTCTTATGTCAATTATATTGAATTTTTGAGAAAAATTTTACATACACATTTTTTAAATTTTCATATTTTTTATTTTTTTATATTTGTAAGATATATTTAGAAATATTTCTTTTTTATTCCTGTAGAGAAAATATTTTATTTTAAGCTTTATTAATAGAATACGTTTGATTTTTTAATAAATTTTTGTTTTTAAAATTTGTTTTCTTTTTTTTTAAGTTTATTTATTTAGAGAGACAGAGGGGGGGGAAGGGCAGAGAGAGAGAGAGGGGGGGAGACAGAATGCCAAACAGGCGCTATGTTGTCAGCACAGAGCCCAGCACCGGGTTTGAACCCCCAAACCATGAGATCATGACCTGATCTGACATCGAGAGTCAGACGCTTAACCTATTGAGCCACCCAGGTGCCCCTTTAAAAATTGATTTCTGATCTCATATTTATCATAATTTCCTTCCACTTCTCTTGGAACAATTTTGCTTTGCTTTTTCTAGCCTTGTATACTATTTACTACTATATTCGTTTCCTGTGGCTGCTATAAATAATTTGGTGGCTTCAAACAGGAGAAATTTATTCTCTCATGGTTCTGGATGCCAGAAAACCAAACTCAAGGTGTTGAAAAGGCTGTTCAACCTCAAAAGTCTCTTTGGGAGGCTTGAATCTTTGCCTTTTCCGGTTTCTGGTGGTTTCTGGCTTTCCAAACCTGGGGATTCATCCCTCCAGTCTCTTCCTCTGTAGTCACATTGCTCCTTCCTCTTCTGTCTGTCACAGCTCCCTTGTGGATCTCCTACAAGGGAACTTGATATTGGACTAAGGGACCAAGGGGGTAGATAGGATGTTCTCTTTATTTCAAGATTCTTAACTTAATCACACCTATAAAGACCCTTATTCTAAATAAGGTAAGAATCTCAGGTTCTGGGAATTAGGTTGTAGACATATCCTTTGAGGGCTACCATTCAACTTACTGCACTTTGGTAGTTACAGGTTTAAATCATAGAGTTCCTGACAGGTGCTTAAGGCTCGCCCACTGAAGACAGACTCTGCAGGTTCCCACAAGGTATGATGCATTTTACTTGCATTATTTGATTCAAAATATTTTATGTATATAAAATATACACAGTTTACTTGCATTATTATTTGATCCAAAATATTATTAGATTCAAAATGTTTTGTGAATTCTTCAATGAAACATAGCATGTAACATATTTAGAACTATGTTGCTTAATACTATTGTGTCACATCTTCAGTAGTAATTTTTAGATTGCTTTCACTGTGGTTAATAATTAGTCCCAGGATGGTTTTGTTCTTTTAAATAAATTTATATTTTCCCAGAATTTAATCAACATTAAAAGTTCCCACCTTCTGTTGGTATGACTTTTACCAAGTTTCTTAATCTTGATATTCAAACATTATCTTTCTTGAGTTTTTGTCTGACTTTGTACTGTGGTGTAAGTTGCATCGATATCTCCAATTATGATTCAGTATCTTTCAATTTCAACTTTACTTTAGTCAGTTGTTGCTTTATTATATATTTTAAAGTTAAGTTATTAGCTGCATTAAAATTTAGGATTTTTATATCTTTTAAAATTGAACCTTTAATCATAGCTAAATGTTCCTTTTTATATCATATAATATTTCTCCCTTTAAATCTATTTTGACTCATAGTCATACAGTGTCATCAACTTAAATATTCACATATTCTTCCATGGCAAATGATATGCAGAATATCAGGCTAATCTCTTCCTTGTGTTTATGTTATTTAACCCTTTCAAATTAGGTCACTTTGACAATCTGGAAGTTCAGTTTTTGTCTATCATTGCAATGAAAAGGCCAAAAATCTAAGAATGCTCATTCCTCCTCATTTTCCATTCCCTGCACTGTTAATCCACACATGCCCTGGATGAAATACCAGTGGGAAATGTGTGACTTATAACACCATCCTTTTCTATGAGGTATTGGTCACTTGAGTTTAGTTTTCTTGGCTGTACTCTGAGGCCTTCAAATAATTTATTTGTGATTTTATACAATGCTTATAATTGATCTCTGTAAGTGGCTTTAACTCTGATATAGCTAAAATCCATTGTGTTTAATTAGGGTGGTTGGGGGTAAGTAGGCAATACTGGAACAGGGATGAATTACTTGATTCTCATTCATTTCAAGTCATGCCCGGAGGCAATCTGCCCTTTAAGGTGGACACAGCTTATCACAATCAAACTTCTAATAGTTCTTCGGAATTCTTGATTCAACTCATAGCTATTCCTCTGCGTTAGTTGTGGGAAGAGGAGACACACACATAAAGCTGTGGCTTATAGAAGAATAGAAGTTTATTTCTCTCTAATGGAATGGTTCAAATGAAAATGTTCCTGGTTAGTATAGCAGCTCTTCCATTGTAAATATACTGCTGTTTCAATCTCTATGTTCACAGTGGATGCCATGGTTTTCATCTTCCCACAGTGTGGGGAATAAGCTTAGGAATTCCCTGGGCTTATACCAATGGGTTAGCAAGGCTTAAAGGATTACAAAGCCATAGGATCACACCTGAGTTTGGGTAAACAAGATTAGGACCCCAGAATAGAGAGGGAGGGGCAAAGTCCCCAGAATAGGGAGGGCAAAGGCCCCAGAATAGAATAGGGAGGGGATGCAGAGCCCCCAGAACAGAGAAGGAGGGACAAAGGCCCCAGAATAGAATAGGGAGGGGATGCAGAGCCCCCAGAACAGAGAAGGAGGGACAAAGGCCCCAGAATAGAGAGGGGTACAAAGGCACCCAATACAAAGTTATATGAGGTAAGCAAGATTAGGCCTTCAGGGAGGAAGCACCCCACAATTTAGTAGTATAGCAGAAAGCTACTTTCACAGGAGGGAAGGACCAAGTTAGGTAAACAGATAAATTGACGTATAGACTGCTGTGCTGCAGGTGAACAATCCCAGAGCTGGTTAACAAAAGAAAAGGTGCCTTGTTAACCCCGAGGTTATTTCCCCTATCTGCCTTATACCCTAGGCTAACTAAGATAAAGAGATATAGTGCCTCCTGTCTCCGTTAACAACCATCTGCCCATCTGCAGGGCACCATGATTTTGTTTTATATTGACCCAAACCCCAAACACCGTATATCTTCAAAACCCCCCTTTCCCTCATGCCCATGAGTTAATGTTCACCAATTCATTGTTTCCTGGTGCATGACCTCACATTTGTGAGCCTCTGATCCTAATAAATATGGGGCAAGGACCCTTATTCGGGGCTTTTGTCTTTTCTGGGACATTAGCCATCTCTCGCCTTTCATCCTGCATCCTGCTCTTTTGTTGGCCAAAAGAGAACTTCATATTTAGAGTCTATGACACCCCAGAACTTGCTAAGAGATAGAAAAGTAGGGTAAAAGATGTTCATTCTTATTTAGAAGTGACCCATAAGTGGTATACTGGTACAAGAATTTGGATACATAGCCACAACATGCTGCATTAGTCAAGATGAAACTTGAGAGTTCCACAAATAAAGAAGGAAGTGGATATAACTACATAGCTAGAAGTCCCTGTCATAGTTCTTTGCTTTCCCAGGAATGGAAAAGGCATAAACAAGATATGCCTACACCATGGATGTTTAATGCCAAACACAAAACTCAAAGCTCTGGTCTTTTGTAAGGAGTCAGATATTACCACCCCCACTCCTGCACGGTCACTTTCTACCAAATAATATTAGTATTAGGTGACACTGTTCTCCTGAGAATGCACTCATGGAAAATTACACTGTGTAAAGTACATCCTCCACAGCCAGTTTATAGCTTATTATAGCATACTCACAACGACATAGAATTGAATTTTTTATGCAGGCTTTCAGTTCAGTTTCTTCTAAGCTCTGCAACATATTTCATTTTCTCTTTGACTGACTTTTACCATATCAAAGTCCAGTTTTGTGAAGTAGTGTTTTAAGTACAATTCTGGAAGTTTAAGGTAGGTATCATATTTCAATACATTGCATGTAATACTTTGGCTTCCCAGGATACACAGGTCAGTATCAAAACTGTCATGTTAGGACATTCTAAGTCCACATGGCAATGCCATCCTTTTCATAAAATTTAGTCATTTATCTTTGTCAATCAGCTTAACTACAGTTTGTAGTACAGTTAATATTATTAAGATATCTGTTTCAATGCACAATGGAAATAGAAGTACAGAATAAAATTACCTTTTAATCATTTTTTAAAATTTATTTTATATGGTTTTAAATGAAACTATTGGAGTTAATGGTGATAACCATATTGGAAGTATCTCTTATGGCTGAGTGAATCTTTAACACATTCAGAAGAGCTTCTCATTCTGCACATCAATTATCACCATTGTATGTTTCCCAAGGATCATTTATGATGGACTTTCTCTGAAAGTGTAGAGATATAGATGCCTAAACATTTCAAGTTTGAGTATTTTATCTTTTTGAAAAAGATACATTTGGTAAATGGAAATAAGGTTTGACAAGGTCAAGTATACTTACATTAGATCAGCTGTTGTGGACTGTTCCAACTGTGTTTTTCTGTC
The DNA here is from genome assembly GCF_016509475.1 of Prionailurus bengalensis. Lineage (NCBI taxonomy): Eukaryota > Metazoa > Chordata > Mammalia > Carnivora > Felidae > Prionailurus > Prionailurus bengalensis. The sequence goes on from NC_057343.1 coordinate 221,285,071, forward strand.
CAGTCTATATGTATTGTTCAAGATAAAGATATTTTGCAGGAAAGAGATACTTTGTAAATAGTTATTGAATGGGAAGATGAATGAAATAAATAATCAATAGAGAAAACTAAAGAAAAATGAATACCCATTTTTATGTGGCATGTATGGGTCGACATTTGAAAATTTACATGAGGCCATCTGAAAAGCATGAGGTAATTTATGTCTAGAATTCCAGAGCTGGGTCACAGTTTTCTACACTGAATAATTTACACAAATATGTATATAAGGAATACCTTTTTAATAAATGTTGAAAATAAATCCCAGATCACTAATATTCCATTAGAAGGTTAAATTTAATTGTGTGTGTTACAGATCTTATATTTCCATTTACTCAACTGACAAGGAAAATGTAATTATTTTTGAAACATTATAATATGCTAAGAATGTGTGACCTTTCCACAGTTTAAGCAGTAAAGCTCACTCAAAGGTGTTCTGCTCAAGCTTAATATTAGTATACCTAAACTACACTGATTTTTTATTAAACATGCTAACGTACCAACTACCAATGGCATATCCTGTGAAGTGTTACAAAAGACAACCAAGTATTAAATGAAGAAGAATTGCTCAATACTTGATAAAATTTATTTTTCTACAATTATGCTGACCTGTTTACATAATACTTGGGAAGACATATTCTTATTTAAAATACTCATTTAATGTATAATGTAATATTTCTCATGAAAAATACAATCTTATTTTCATATATTTGGAAAATCAGATGTTCCTGTTCAGTGGATAATTACTGATATACTAACATTACATGAATAGGATAAAACAAGGTTCTGTACTAAAAATATTGAAAACTTTAAAAGTTGTGAATTAATCCTTTCAATTTTATGTTCTGGTGTTTTAGAGATGCTCAGAAACCAGAAGTCACATAAATGGGTTAATTCTAAAATTGTTTAAACATTAGCCATCATCAAAATTTAATGTTTAACAATTCTTGCCAGATTCATGAGTTCATATATTTCACTAAAAAGAACTTTTCCCTTATTTTATTAATTGTAGATTGCATATGATTCTTAATGAAATATTCACATTTCATTGACAAACCAAGGTAGCACTGCAGGTGTCCAAAGTTGTAAAATGTCACACACATTTTAGTAAAAGTGTAAGCACTATTAACTGAGGATTTAAATACATTAGCTCACGTGATTCTCTCAACAGCTCCATACAACAGAATAATTAGGTAAAATAATATGAGTTTCTATAATAGATAAGGCCCCAAATCTTAGTGGCTCACTTAACACAATAACACAAGTAATCTTAACACAATAATCTTAACACAATAATCTTAACACAATTAATCTTATTCATGTGAATTCTAAATGAGGGCTTCCTGATTTGGACTCAGTTCCATCCAATCTATTCAGGACACCAGGCTGATAAAAGTTCTTCCCATTTCAAGACAATATTGCTGGGGACATCAATATCCAATCAGCAGATTGGGAAGTGAAAGAATCATATTCAGGAAGTTATGATAAGCCAGACTTTGCTCTAATTTCACCGGTTCTAACTCTGTCACATGGTAATGACTCAGAAAACAGGGAGCCTTATGAGCACAGGGAAAATGGTCTATTTTCTGTGCCACCAGTCTCTTATTACAGTTTGCCCTTCTATTCATCAAATCCCAATTTCATCATTTTTCTGCACACAGAATATGTTCATTCTCTGATAAAGATTCAGGGTATATCTAACAAGTTTCTGTGTTCAATTAAATGGAGCTATGATGTAGAATATAGGAATGAAGAAGACTAGTAATTTGTTCTCAACTTATAAAATACTCAATGGTAGAGTAGGAGCAAGATCATTGCAACTAACTTCCACATTTTGAAAATGAAGTAGAGAGAAACTCCAATGCAATGGTAAAGTCCTGCCAACTGGAATTGAAAAGATCCTTGATTGCAACCTAACTTTGCTCTCTGAGAAAATTCTCTCATTTGTTTCCTTTTGGAGCCCCTTGCTCACCTTTCTTGGACATCCCTTGTCCTTTCCTCTCAGGCCACACAAAGTGAATATTGAGGCAGAAGGCTGCCTCTGGTATGTGAGGCTTCCATAGACAGCCTCCCAGGCATGCAAGTTTGAGAACTTGAGTTCTGTTAAAACCTGTATAGTCAAGATATATTTTAGTTCCAGTAGCTAGTTTCATTGACATTCCCTTAGAAGAATAGTAGGTTTCTAATTTATTTGTTTCTAGTAAGTACCATGTGCCAGTAACCATACTGGAATTCTGTACTAGACAAAACTCCAAAATGTAATTCCTTTCCTTGCCTTACTTTGCATTCTATTCTCTTCTTTCCGAAAAAAATGACAGCTACACTGAGGCAATCTGACTTACATGGGAAAGAAATACTCTCAGTCATATTTGTGTCACAGGGATGATTCTTAATTGGCTGCTTGTACACACTTTTTTTTTTCAGCTTATTTTTCCCTTCAAGGTGAAAGAAGAGCCAATTTATCTACCTGTTGAGGCTTCACATTAGCTGGCAGTTTTCATTCCAACAGGTAAAATTATTGTGTCATTTACAGGTGAGAGGAATGAAGTACAAACTAAAGGTTATGTGGCATATCTTGTGTTAGACGGCTAGTGGTTTTGAGGCTAAGGTTTAAATTCAGCCATTTTCCAAAAGATAGCATCCGCTTCTATACTGTCCCTCACATCTGTTATCTTCTGCCCATAGCACTTCTCTCTGTGGGGCTTAAATACCAATCTATATGGCATAGAAGTGGGATAGACTTTATCCCATGCCCCCATCATCCTCATCAATCATTATGTGTTTCTTCAGAGCTAATCCCTCTTCTATATTTCAGTGACAAACTGAAGTTCTTATGCTCATATTCTCACTGATATGGTTATCTGGAAGTAGATGCCATTAACATTTCTTCTACACCCACGGGCAAGTCCACGTTTTTCTTACACTGCCAGAACAGCTCATGCTACATATGCAAATCTCCAAACATATGACAAATTTGCATTTTTGCAGTGGTATTGACTTTTTTTTACGATAATGCACACATGTTAAGTCTAGGTTTATATATATGCACGCTTGTGTGACCACATCATACATTTTTCATAGCACTTTGAATTAGAGTGGAAAAATATTTTAAGTGGCATAATATGATAGATATATTTATTGTGTATTTTCCCCTAAAATACTGCCTTTATTTAAACATTATCATATTTTTGTACCCATGCCTGTCAATTAGCAGAAATATTTAAAATGAACATGGGAGGACCCAGCACTGAAGATCCTAAGGCAGTATGTCTGGGAGAGATCCTTTCTCTCTCTCTCTCTCTCTCTCTCTCTCTCTCTCTGTCTCTCAGTTCTGTAGTGTATTTTGATGCTTCAGGTGAATACACCAATGCTTTCTTAATTTTTTTTTACGTTTATTTTAATTTTAGAGAGAAAGAGACAGAGTGTGGGCAGGGGAGCAGAGAGAGAGGGAGACACACAATCTGAAGCAGACTTCAGGTTCTGAGCTGTCAGCACAGAGCCCGACGCTGGGTTCAAACTCATGAACCGCGAGATCGTGACTTGAGCCTAAGTCGGAGGCTCAACTGACTGAACCACCAGGCACCCCATTCACTGCTTTCTTTAACAGGTCTGTGGTAGACAAAATATTGGTTCCTCAAAATCCCAATGTCTTAATTCCAGGAAACTGTGAATATATTACCTTGACATGTCAAAAGGGATTTAGTATATATGATTAAGATTAAAACCGAGATAAGAAAAGTATCTTAGAAATATGCCCTGGTGGTCCTAAAATAATCTCATGAATTCTTAAAAGCAAAGAATCAATCAATCCCAGCTATGGTCAGAGGTAGCAATCGTCATAGCTATGGTCATAGGGAGCTATGGAAGGAAAGGGCCAAGGAATGTTGTGACCTCAAGAAACTGGAAACGCAAACAAATGGATTCTCTCTTAAAGCCTCCAAAAAGGAATGCAGCCTCACCTACTCATTGATTTTAGCCCAATGAGACCTGAGTTAGACTTCTAACTTATAGAATTGAAGACATTAAGTCTGTATTGTTTTAAGCCACTAAACTTGTGGTAATTTGTAACAGCAACAATAGAAAACTAATATACTGTCTTTATAACTTATATATAACTTCATTTTAACACCTGATTGTTTATTTATTTTTAGTTGGATCTCTTTGTATTAAAAACCAACCACACAAAACAAAACAAAACAAACAAAATAAAAAAAAAAAGACACCTAAGGCCAGCATCCATTTATTTTACAAAGCATGAAATTTCAGTGTTTTACATAATCGTGAATGGTGAGTAGAGTTTCTTATTATTCCAAAATTGGCAACTAGAATACACAGCTCAGGATAGAGGATATGCTTCCCAATTTAATACTAAAGAAAGTCACAGATAAATATTTGTGATGTCAGAAGAAAGGACACTATTGCCTCTCCCTACTACTTGGTGTCTAGTGAACTGTAGAAACTAACCATTCTCATTCTTATCTGGGGACAGCACTTTGAAAGGAAGTTTCTTATAGTTTGACATGGTTCAGGAAGGCTGGGTGGTTCAGTAAGTTAAGCGTCGGACCTCAGCTCAGGTCATGATCTCATGATTCGTGGGTTTGAGCCCCGGGCCGGGCTCTGTGCTGACAGCCCTGGAGCCTGCTTCAGATTCTGTGTCTTCTCTCTCTGTCCCCCCCCTCCACCCCCCTGCTCACACTCTCTCTTTGTCTCTCAAAAATAAGTAAGTGTTAAAAAAGTTAAAAAAAAAAGATTTTGACATGGCTCCCTTTAAGTGAGAGCACTTTTTGTGTTTCTTCGTGGGTATTTCTGATGGCAGGAAAATTGTCACTTGGCCTGCATCAGTTGGATAGTGTATCTGAGTAGAAATGGGTAGAAACTGTATTCTTCATCAGATATATCCTTATATCCTTAGCATAGGGCTTGGTCTAAAGAAAGCATGCAATAATTGTGTCATGAATCTGTGCTCTAATGTAAAACAACATGCATTAATTAAATGCAGAGGAAATGAGCTTTATATCCCTAAATATAAATTATAGAATTTCCATTTAAGTAATGCTCCTTTCAATGTAAAATTTAAAAAAATGTCATATCTTATGCATACATATGCAGAAAAAAGCTAATTGCCAGAAAGACAAGAAGGTCATATTCAGATTTAATAATTACACAGACATGATCGAATTAACTGATAATGAGAATGAGGATAAATATGGACTTTTATTACTATGTGATAAACGGTTTAAAATTTTGTTTTACCACAGTCACACTTTCAAAAATATCATATTTGTAGTCAAATGACCTTTTCTAGGAAACAAAAGTATGTACGGCTACATAAATATTTTGCAAAATGGTTTTACGCTTAGGTAGCTTTTCTATTTAAAATTCATTATTTTGTACCCTTATATTTCAAAAGATATACTATCTAAAAATGAGAAGTCACTTAAAATTGGTTATTTTCTAAAGTCAATATATGATACAAGGTAATTAAAATGAAATAGAACACCTAGAGTAGTTCAAAATCAAACTACTTATATCCAGCTTAGAATAATGACCATATTACTAGGTAATAGCTTTTCAAATAATGTACTCTGTTTTGATATAAGAATAAGGTGGTTCTGTACGTAAATATATGATGATGGCTCATTAAAAAATAGTGGTGTCAAAACCTCAGTTAGGTAAGAAAATAAGCATATATTAGGAACACGTCTAGGGAGGTCAACCAGATGCCTCTGTTGAACTTGGGTTGATTTGATCACATCTGAGAATTGGCTATCTGACAAATAATCTAGGATGATGGCGGCTCAGACGATTGGGGTGATTTGATTCTGTTCCATGTGTTGCTCTTCCTCCTTCCTGGAATGACTTGGATATCTTGAGAAAGTCCATCTGACAGCAATGGCAGAGAGTAATTGCAGAGGCAGAAATGTGTAAGCCCTTTATACATCTGTCCAATAGTCCATCCCCAGAACAAGTCATAAGACCAGGCTAGAGTCAAAGTGGAAGGGCACTGAAAGTTTGTAAGGCAAATGGTGTGATCACAAGCGGGGGTTAAAAACTGGGGACATTCATATGCCATATAGTCAGACCTCAGCTGAAATTATTCATGACTCTCCCACATAGCAAAATAGTCTCAGTCCTCTTCCAGAAACCTCAATTATCTCACTACCGCTCATCAGTATTGGTCTGTGTGTCATCTACATCAGCGCCAGGCACAGCTTCTCCTGATTTGGAGATTTCAAGCTAAAAAGGGCAAGATATTATGCTCAACCCCCAACAAACAGTAGTTAACGGCTGTAATAAACACTGCTCTTTGAAACATAAGAGAATGGTAGGTACATGGCAATACTGTTCCATAATAATTTTTTGATGCCACTAGGTAATCATTGTCAAGTATCCTACACCAATAGGATGTATCCCTTGATTAAGCCCTGCTTCTGTTCCCTGGGAGTAATTCACCACTTCATCATACACCATGACTTTGGGCTGTATTCTATCTATTTTTTTTTCATACCTCTCTTGACTCTCCTTGGTAAGTTGTGAAAATTATACTGGGAAATATGCCCTTTGAGCAAAATTTCAATATGTTTTTCACCAGTAGAAATCTAGGAAGGATTATATTAGTGAGGGTTCTCTAGAGAAAAAGGAGCAATACGAGATTATATATAATAATAAATATTATATATATGAATGATATTAAGTATAAATAAATAGGAGGTAGCTTTAAAAAATATATGGGGATTATTCATTTATATGCAATAGATGTCACAAACATTTTCTCCCCAGTTTGTTTTATATCTTTTGGTTTGCTAATGACTTTTGTTTTCCATATGAAGTTTTTGGTTGTCTAACTTATAAATTTTTTTTGTTATTACATCTGAATTTTGATACATAGTTAGAAAGCATATACCTACACCCATGTAATATAGAAGTGCTTTAAGAGAAATAATTGATTGATAATTCTTTCTAGGTTTTCTGTTGAAATTGTTTTAAGTTTTCTACGTTGGATGGGGTCAGTTTTTGCTAAAGCATATTTTCCAAGGCAATTACCTACTTCATCTGTATATTGAAATTTACTTCCTTAGACTTTTACAAACAATTAACTTGTGCTTTTATTATCCTGTTTTTTTTCTATTGAAATTTTACATCTCCCTTCTCAATCCAGTATAAACCCAATTCACTTACTGACTGCACTGAAAAGTTGAATTCTTCAAATTATAACACAGAAAAACTTCTCCGTGTGACATCAATACCACCAGCATTCTCAATGGTTCTCTTATACAAAATAGAATAGCAGGATACATGTAAATGCAAGATGTGGACAGTGACCAAAAGACAGTAAGAGAAGATTGACAAATATTCCAGAAATTGTAGTTGAAACAAATGGACTGTAAAAATAGCCACAATAAAGAGAAAGATGAACAACATGGATGAAAAAAAAAAAAGATGGCATCTAACAGAGTACTGGATTCAGTTTAAAAAATAACTAATTTGACCATTGATATAGAATGCAGGGTGAGAGAAATTACTCAAAGCACTTGAGACATTATGACGTGTACTGCACGGAGCAAAGAGACCACCCAGGTAGCTAATACCCAATGTTAGGTTAACAGATTTCAGAATTCTCTAGAATTTTTAGCGTATTTTCTACATTATGTGAAGATGATATTCTTTTTTTTTTTTTTTAAATTTTTTTTTCAACGTTTTTATTTATTTTTGGGACAGAGAGAGACAGAGCATGAACGGGGGAGGGGCAGAGAGAGAGGGAAACACAGACTCAGAAACAGGCTCCAGGCTCTGAGCCATCAGCCCAGAGCCCGACGCGGGGCTCGAACTCACGGACCGCGAGATCGTGACCTGGCTGAAGTCGGATGCTTAACCGACTGCGCCACCCAGGCGCCCCGATGATATTCTTATAGAACCCTGCACTCTCAAATCCTTAGAGATGACTGACTCAAGAATAACCATTGTTTATTCTGTGAATGAATTATTTTATCTTCAGAATGGGATGTCTATTCTGTCTTTTGTTTGTCTATTTTTGGGGGCAAGGGACTATATTTCTAATGCAGGAGGAGAGTATTTAAGTAACATATTTCTGTTTGATAGCCACCTCTTATGTCAAACTAAAAGTGGGCAATATATCTAAAGAACACCAACTTGTTATTTTTATATTACATAGCTAATTTCAACTGATTTACAATCTTAAAAATATACTCTGAAGTCAGGGAAAAACTCAAAAGGGAATTCAATAGCTGATTCATAATCTTGTACAAGAATCAATTTTATAAGCACAAAAACACTTGTTGCTATTTTATGAGAAGATCTAGAAAGAGTATTTATACTAATATTAATACATGTAAAAATGTATGGAAAACACCTAAGAAATGAAAAACAAAGAAAACCATTGTTGAAAAATAGACACTAATGATAAAGCAGATGTATTTGTTTCTATTTTACTGAGTGGATTCAAGTAAAACATAATAAAACTCATTAATCTAGTAAAAAGAAAAAAGTCAAACTAATTTATGTAGCAGATTATAGCATATACGACCAAGAAAAAGAAACTAATAAACTATTTGAATGCTTTGATAGTAATACCCAAATCTTTGAAATGGTAGAACAGATAGAAGAAGACTTTTGGATTAGACGAAATGGCAAAGTCTTAAGTTCAATGTGAAAGAATATTAATAATTCTTGTGCAGAAGGTTGTCATTTCTGTGGGTCAGAACATTATTGAAAAAAATAAATTTTCAAATAGAATTTCAGAATATTTGAAGCGATTTCCATGCTAAAGTCTAATTGCTCTAAGACCAGTTAGAAGTCCAGTAATCTGATTTATTTTAGATTACCTTCAGAATATATAACAAGGTCTGTAATCAATCATTGTCATTAGAGCAATCAGGTCTTTAGGTCTCTCCAATGCTATACCCTCATTAACATAGTCAGGAGAGACCCCATTTTTTCTTCTTCTTCTTTTTTTAATGTTTATTCATTTTTGAGAGAGAAACAGAGCACAAGTTGGGGAGGGGCAGGGAGAGAGGGAGACACAGAATCTGAAGCAGGTTCCAGACTCCAAGCTGTCAGCACAGAGCACATCTTAGGGCTTGAACTCATGAAGCATGAGATCATGACCTGAGCTGAAGTTGGATGCCCAACTGACTGAGCCACCCAGGTGCCCAGGAGAGACCCCATTTCTTTTTTTTTCCAATTTTTCTAAACATTTATTTATTTGTGAAAGACAGAGAGAGACAGAGCATGAGCAGGGGAGGGGCAGAGAGAAAGGGAGACACAGAATCCAAAGCAGGCTCCAGGCTCCAAGCTGTCAGCACAGAGCGCGATGCAGGGCTCGAACTCACAAACTGCAAGATCATGACCTGAGCCAAAGTCAAACACTTAACCAACTAAGCCACCCAGGCACCCCAGCGACCCCATTTCTTAACCCCAATTCCCTTTTCCTTTGAAATAATGAATACCATATGGATATTTATTTATTTTTTTTTAATTTTTTTTCAACGTTTATTTATTTTTGGGACAGAGAGAGACAGAGCATGAATGGGGGAGGGGCAGAGAGAGAGGGAGACACAGAATCGGAAACAGGCTCCAGGCTCTGAGCCATCAGCCCAGAGCCCGACGCGGGGCTCGAACTCACGGACCGCGAGATCGTGACCTGGCTGAAGTCGGACGCTTAACCGACTGCGCCACCCAGGCGCCCCATGGATATTTAATTATAATGTGTCCTCTTTTGTATCTATAACTGTTTTCTAAAGAGTGTATATTATGTCACTCTGAATTTCTTTTTTTTTTTATTTTTTTTTTCAACGTTTATTCACCTCTGGGACAGAGAGAGACAGAGCATGAACGGGGGAGGGGCAGAGAGAGAGGGAGACACAGAATCGGAAACAGGCTCCAGGCTCCGAGCCATCAGCCCAGAGCCCGACGTGGGGCTCGAACTCACGGACCGCGAGATCGTGACCTGGCTGAAGTCGGACGCTTAACCGACTGCGCCACCCAGGCGCCCCAAGTCACTCTGAATTTCTATAGTCAACCCAAGTATCCTATTAACCTATGGGACTAGGACTAGATCTTTTTTGTTTGTTTTTCAATTTAGAGCATGACACTCACTGCACTCAGTTGGTATGTGTCCAAAGTGTTCTTCCTTGTTTCATAAAATTTAAGGATTCTTTTGCTGTCAGGACAGAACACCATGGCACTTGAAATGCTAGAAAGCAGAACTCTATATTGCAGCCCCAAACAAAAAGCTGTCAGGCAGGACCATACAGGGAGGTGCCTTTGGAGAGGGTAACTGAAAGTTGTTTTGCATCAAGCAGAATCCTGTTACTCAGCTTTCCCGGGCTCCCTGAGGGTTGGCTTATTTGAATAATTTTGGTGGACCCTGGGGCATAGGGATTGCCCTGGTTGTGTGCTGCTTGGTCCCTGGGCTGTTACTTAGGGTTCCTATCTATGAAAGCCCAATAAAGGACGTGATCGAGGTGTGGACCTAATGAACTGTTCAAGAAGCTACCTGGCCTTTTTCAGGATATCATAACTGGGCCAAAAAAGTGCAAACACACCAACCAACCCCAGACTAAACTGTATTATCGTCCTTAAAAGGAATCTTGGCACTTGTTGCCTTAGCTGACGCCCAAAGCACAACAATACCTTCCTCCAATAATTGTGCTAAAAGAAAGCTTAATTTCTCTAAAATTGTGTCCAGCATGGGAGTAAAATGGGACTGACTAAATGTCCAGATAGTTGAGATTAGAATAAATGTATATACTTCTTCTCATAAAGGATCCGATCCTAATCCTGAGTCCTTGCAAATGCTCATCTTTACTAATCAACAAACCTGATAAATATTGATTTGTGCAAGGCCTAAAGCCATTACATTGCATTTTCCCGTTTTTAAAATGTGTCATGTGGTGTCTCCTGGATTGGATGGGAGCCCCCCAAAGTGGGGTGACCATTGATCGGGTGGAAGCCAGTGACACACGCTGGTGGTGAAAGAACTCACCTAAGGCAAAACAAAGGAGATAGAAGTTTAGTGGATACACTGGAAGGGAGCAGTGGACAAGACAGCAGAGTCATTGTCTGCAACAAGGCAGTGGGTGGGGACTTTATTTAAAGGAAGAAGGTGAGGCAGCTAGGGACATAATGGATTTTCCCTTCTTTGGTTTGTGTGTGTGATTGTAAGTAGCCCATTGGTTAGTCAAGGCTTATGGATATTTTGAGGTGGGTCGCCTGATGGGCTGTTAGTACGCAGCCAGGTGGTCCTGTGGGCCTTTTTACATTCCATGGCTCAAATCTGTTGCCTAAAAGCGACCTCTGCATGTCACTGCTATTATTTTCCATGCATTTCACCTGTTTCTAAGTACGTCATTGTTGTGGTAACTTTATTCTACACTTTATCTATCCTTATGAGCATTTTTGCCTTAATTTTATTAAGTCATTCATTATATTTATAGCAGAATTCCCCAACACTACCCTGAGAGATTTTTTTTTTTATGTTTATTTACTTTTGAGAGAGAGAGAGAGAGAGAGAGAGAGAGAGAGAGAGAGACGGTGTGATTGGGGAGAGGCAGAGAGAGAGGGAGACACAGAATGAGAAGTAGGTTCCAGGTTCTGAGCTATCAGTACAGCGCCTGACCCATGGCTTGAACTCACATACTGGGCGATCATGACCTGAGCAGTTCAGACGCTTAACTGACTGAGAAACCCAGGTGCCCCTACCCTGAGAGACTTTAATTTGTTGTTTTTGTTGTTACAATTGTTTTCCTCTCAAATTCTTGAGAAAAAAAGAATCCTAAAATGTCGTTTTCTGTCCTTTATCCCTATCGTGATGAGTATTTGCTGGCTTCTTCCACAAAAATGATCATATATTATGATTCTTAATTTTTCTTGAAGTTTTCTTATAAGATAAATTTATAAAGTTACATTTCATCAAGAATTTGCTTAGTTGAAGGAAAAAACAAAGTTGGAAGATTGATACTATCCGTCATCAAGACTTACTATAAAGCTAAGTAATCAAGACAAGAGTGATATTGGTGAAAGAATAGACAGATCATTAGAACAGAATAGAGTGGCAGGAAATAGATACATACATACATAGTCATACGGGCAATGCACATAAATATATATACAGTCAATACACATACACATACATGCAGTCAAGTGATCTTTGATAAAGAAAGGAGGACAATACGATGGAGAAAAGATAGTCTTTTCAACAAATGATGTTGGAACAACTGAGCATTCACATGCAAAAACTGAATCTACACACAGGATTTAAACCCTTCAAAAATTACTAATAAATCACAGACTAATTATAAAATATGAAACTATAAAACTCCTAGAAGATTATATAGAACAAAATCTAGATGGTTTGGGTACCATGATGATTATTTTAGATATAACACTCATGGCATGCTCCATCAAAGAAATAATGTATACACTAGGCTTTGTTAAAATTCATAAAAATGTTTACTGGGGTGTCTGGGTGACTCAGTTAAGTGTCCAACTCTTGATATCAGCTCAGGTCATGATCTCATGGCCATGAGATTGAGCCCCGTGTTGGGCTCCATGCTAAGTGTGGAGCCTGCTTAAGATTCTCTCTCCCTCACTTTCTGCCTTCCTCTAAATAAATAAATAAATAAATAAATAAATAAATAAATAAATTTCCGGGGGGGTGGGGGGGAGAGGTCTACTTTGTGAAAGACAATGTCCTAAGAATAAGAAGGCAAGTCACAGAATGGGAGAAAATATTTCCAAGACACACATCTAATGAAAGACTATTATCCAAAACATATAGAATTCTTAACATTCAAACTTAAGCAAATAAACAATATGATTAAAAAATAGGCAAAGATCTTAAGTGACACCTCATCAAAGAAAGTATACAGATGGAAAATAAGCATATAAAAAAATGTCCTGTCCCATACATCATCAGAAAAATGAAAGTTAAACAATAAGATACCACTACACACCTCTTAGAATGGCCAAAATCAAGAACACTGACAACACCTAATGCTGGCAATGATTCGAACAAGAAGAACTCTCACACGTTGCTGGTGGGAGTTAACATGGTACAGCCACTTGGCACTCCAGAAGTGAAGTATTACTGCTTTTTATTTTTTGTTTATTTATTATAAACTTACTTATTCATTTATTTTGTTTTAAATAATTTATCTTCAATGAGATATCAAACTGTTCATCAATCTGGAATCGTTCTTCATATTTTTAAACTACTCTTCTCACTACTCAAAAAAATAGTGTATTAAAAAAAAAAAAGACTTGGCAGCTCTACACTGGGATTGGTTCCTTAGCAGCCATTTGTTGTCCAACCAAATAGCCGATTGGTAATTGGAGCCAACCAGAGCTGCACTGGGGATGGATGGTGACAATGTTACTGTGATAAACGTGATAGAGTGATAGATGCTTCTCAACTATCCATTCTATACACTACATTGGAGGAAGTCATGTTACACTACCTCATGATGATACTGAAGACAGCATGAATGATCAAGAAGACATAAATCGTTCAAAGTAAAGTTTCAAAGAGAAACATATATTTTCCAATTGGAAATGTACCTAGGATGATGAAAAGTGCCATACCTCAAATGGGAAAGATTGGAAAAGATGCCCAAGAATGTGTTCAAGAATGTGTGAGTTCATTAGCTTTATTAGAGGTGAAGCAAGTGAAAGATGCCATCAAGAAAAATGGAAGGCAGTCGAGAAGATATTGTCTTTTCCATGTCTACCTTAGGCTTCAACAGTTATGTAGAACCGCTAAAATTATACATTCAGAAATTCAGAGAGGCTATGAAAGGAAAGAAAAGAACTGGGGGAACAGTCACAGCTATAGAAGGACTAAGTGACAAACTTATAGAGGAGGCATTTACCAACCAGTTACCAGCTGGCCTAATAACCGCAGATGATCAGCAACTAAATATATTGTGGTTTTTTTGTTTGTTGTTTGTTTTTGGTTTTGTTTTTTTTTTAGGGGAGGGGCAAAAGTGAACGAGGGGCAGAGAGAGGGAGAGGGAGAGAGAGAGAACAAAGTGGGGCTCACCCAGGGCTCATGTTTTTACCTTAAGTGGGGCTGGAGCTCACCAGAATTGGGGCATCAGCTCACCTGAAGCACAAGTCAAGCTCACCTGAAGTGGGAGTCATGCTCACCTGACATAGGCTCAAACTCACCAACCGTGAGATCATGACCTGAGCCAAAGTCAGATGATTAACGATTGAGTCACATAGGTGCTCCCAAAATGTGTGATTTTTACAACATGATATCAACAGATTTATGTTCTTCAGCAAATTCAGTTTTCACGACGTGAAGAAATGGTGGAATGGGGAGTGTCAGAGAAGCAAGAGTCTGTGTGATTCTGGGACAGACATTTAGAAGGAAAAGAGGAGAAAAGATGTCTTTGTATAGTAAATAGCTATAATGTAGCTTTCTGATGCTTGATTAATTGAGGTGTCAATTCTTACTTGAGAGAATCCTTTTCATGAATGATTTTAAAGAAAAATTGGATTTGCAAGGTATAAGATATTTTTGTTTTCTTTGAGAGTTTGTTGCTCTGTATGACTCCTGTATGCATGGTATATTGCAATTTGTTACTGACAGTGATTTGTAGATAGTTTCTTACTTTCATATTGAGTCATGTTTCTTTTGTAATTCAAGTAAGCAGCTAGGTTAATTTATGATGTTTGTTATCTTAATAAAATATAAGGGTAGGGTTCACTTTGGGAAAAAAAAAGTAAGAATTTCTCAAAAATCAAAGTCAATAAAATGATGAGAATGTAACTTAGCTTTTGAACAGCTGTTCTAAGTTCACAAATAAGTCTATAGGCTCAGCAATTTCCAACCAGTTTCTAATCAATAACAAATCAACCTCACTTCTATATCTATAATTTATGTTTTAATTTGTAAAGCAAGATTTTATTCCTTTTATTTTGCTTCTCTTTTAACCATTATTTTGTAATCTAGTATTTCTATGTGTCCGAGGCGTAAAGGAGGTAATAATGTTTGTGGAAATGCCAAAACAGTTTTCTGGTTCAGATATTTTGGTAACTAATATTTGTATATTTTTATTTTCTTTGTGTTTATTTGCTTGTTTGATTTTCTTTTAGAAGGAGCTGAGGGACTGAGTTATTTAACATTGGAACAAAATTTAGAGTCAATTTCCAATAGATAAAATGTATAGTACCAATCAATCACTTGATTTACTTCATATGTTCACCAATATTTATTGCATAAAAAAATCCATGGCTATCTCAAATCCACTTTTCCAATTCTTTCATATTTACATATACCTTGTCTTTAGATAAACAAAATATCTATCTCAAAGTGTACTCAACATGTTAATGATCAAATGCAAACAGTATAGCATAACAAATAGTTCACAGTAAAAAAACTAAGTCAACTGCAGACTTCTTTTTAAAGAAAGGCTTCTAAAATAATTATCTGAGTTCATTAACTACTACATTTCCAGAAAAATAGTTCAATACTGAATATTTTCAGAATTCAAGGCAAAAAGGAATGTTGTTAGTGCCTGCTAAGAAACTTCTGTGTACAGATCATTAAGAAAGTTTAGAATGGATACTATTCACATGAGTCCTAGCAGAAATTACATAAGTAAGCCTTATGTAAATATGCAATAGTAACCATGAATAACATACCTGTAGGATGGTACAAATCAGTTTTCAAAGAGGTGTCTTAATTATCTTGAAATTTGTAAATAGGACCTGCTATTTAATTCAGTCAAACCATTTTTCTGATTGCAAAATCCAAAACAAAAATCAAAATAAAACTAAATTGTTAAATCCTTAAACAGTTCACAAGTGAAATTTTACACTGATATTTTGTAGATCATGATTGTTTTATTCTTTCTTTACTTGTACTTGAATTCAAGCTTAGTGAAAATGTTAGATTTCCTCTTAACACAGGCACACTCCTTTATGCCTTCCTCAGTGCTGGAGAGAGGACTGGGCCCATGTTAACCTTCTCTACCTCACCACTCAAGTCTTCTAAATTAAAGCTGTATTACAGTTGATAGTGAAAATTTCACTTGCATTTTCTGACAAGACTGACATGTCACACTGACAAATTTCCAACTAAAGAGTAGCACATATTTTTTCCAGGATTTTTAAAAATGCTTTCCTAAACTTTATGAATAAATTAGAGATATGTGTATTTTATTTTCTGCTGTCTACTTCTTCCTTTCATGTTATTTTGGATCTATTTTCTAACATATGGTGTATGGCCATATATAATAAAATTATAGAGAAGTGTGTCACAAAATTTGCATAGAAAAAACTTATTTTCATCCATATGATTTGATACTTAATTCATTAATTGGTATGTTAGGAAGGTGATATGAGTATTTTTTAAAAATCTGTATAAAATCAGTCAAATAGACAAATAAAGCTGATGTCTATAGCCAGAGGAAAAACAGGTCTAAGTAGTACCAATATGATGAGCTTAATTGAAAATGCTTCATTCACTTCTCTTTATATAGCCATGAAGCTAGTAGCATTGGCTTATTATTTATCCTAACTACATTACCATAAATTTTCTCTTTTTAAATGACTTGCCAAAATGTACATAGGAGACACATTATGCCACCATGTTTACATGTCATAGAAAAATCTAATATTGTATCATGCTTTGGCCAACAATGTCTACCAGAGAAATACTATGTTATAAATAGTCCATAAAACTTTAATAATCCAATATTAAAGAACTTACGTTGAGCAACAGCAGAACAAAGTATGGTTGGTGATAGATAAAACATTTAAATTAAAACTTTTCCCCAAAATCAATGAAGTAATATATATGGGAATCAAAAGTTTACTCTGGAGTGTATTCCCATTAATGTTCACGACTACAGATTTGGTTATATTTCATAGACTTCCCTAGAAGGGCAACTAATCCTCACTGACCACATGCCATCAAATTTAATTTTTTTAAAAAAAAGTATTCAAAGTATACTTCCCATAATTGGGTAAAGTAAGCTGAAGCTGAAGACAACTTTTTAAAAGGGTGATTTATTGAGGCACAACGGACATATAAAACCTGTAGATATTTAACATATACTAGTTGATGTGCCTGCGCTAAATATACATCTGTGAAACCATCATTACCATCAATGCTATAAACTCACTCATCACCTGTGAAAGTTTCCTCCTTTGTGTATTTTTTGTTTTTTTCCTTTTGTGGCAAGAGCAGTTAACATAAGATGTACACACATAAGTAAGTTTATAATACAATATTTGTCTACAGAGACATTTAATTGATTAATAGTAAAATGCCCAATTATTAATTAGAATAAAGTGTTACAGCTAATGATTGTTAAGTAAAAATGTGTCAGATTCTGTGCTACGTGTTGGAATACGAATGATGCCTCAAATACTTTTCCAGGTGAAGAGATGAGAATTCAGGTTTACTAGGTTTTATTTCAAGATGCCTGTGGAGATATCTAAAATGTATATGCCCATTATAAATTGGTTATATGCGAAAAATCTGATTTACAAGTCATATTTACAGTGTCAAGAAACACTGATTTACAAATCATATTACAAAGATGACCTTTGAAGATGTAAAAGTGGATGAGATTTCTGTGAGAGAGTACAGTAGAAAATGGAAGAGAGTTCAAGTAAAACAAGGAATACCATCACTTAGGGATAAGTGCAGATGAGAGCATCTTTGAATAAAATTGTGGCCAATAGTAGTAAATGAATTTATCAACCATTTTGTATAAGTGACTTATTTTTGAAATTATTTTTACACTTAAATTTAGGAGGAGAGTATATGGAAGAAGTATATTTGAACTGGAATAAGGAAAAAATGTGTGGCTTACTCTTTGAAGATATTTGTGGACAATGGCAGTAGGTAAAGTACAGTTTCTTGAACATAGCTAAATGGTACATCTGGTGGAGGGTATGTTTCCCCTGATATTAAAGTATTTGAGTATATTATATATATTGGAGGGGCATGTTTTAAGGAGGTGATGGGGCTTTAGAAAAGAAGAAATAGTCAACAGAACCAGGTAGAATGAGTTGCCACTATGCCATATTACTAACCCATAATAAACCATCTTAGCATATTGCTTTCTAATGTATTTAATCTATCTTCACTTAGTTTTTTGCATGTATGCATTTTGAAAATAGTCAAGTCTTGTGGGGAATGCCTATGTAAGTTGTAGTCAATAGCACAATTTTCAGAATCAACTGTAATTATTTAAGAAACATTTATACCATAAAAGCTGATCATTTGATTATGACTAACAAACATTAAAACAAAGTGCATGTTGGGGCGCCTGGGTGGTGCAGTCAGTTAAGCATCCGACTTCAGCCAGGTCACGATCTCGCGGTCCGTGAGTTCGAGCCCCGCGTCGGGCTCTGGGCTGATGGCTCAGAGCCTGGAGCCTGTTTCTGATTCTGTGTCTCCCTCTCTCTCTGCCCCTCCCCCGTTCATGCTCTGTCTCTCTCTGTCCCAAAAATAAATAAACGTTGAAAAAAAAAATTTAAAAAAAAACCAAAGTGCATGTTTAGGCAGATTCTTTTAACTTATCTTACTGAAAACATTACATGAGGAATATTTGAAAATACCTTTTAAAATATTTTGTGATCTACTTTTATTCTCCCAAGTTGTTTTTCTCATAGTTCCATATTCAATTTGTATTTTAAAGGAAAATTAACCTGTATGGTTCTGAATTCTTTACAACTTATCTCATCACACTGCTTTGCATGAGCTATTTTCTATCTGTAAATTTTCCAAATCTCTTAAAAGCCCTTTATTCTATGTTGCACAAAACTATTTTATCTACAGTTTAAGTCAAGGCTGAAAGCACTCAAATTTCTTTGCAAATGAAAAGCTTATTGAGTTAGAATGAGTTGGAAACACTTCCTATTAAAATGTATTTGAATATATCTGAAAATTGTTATACCAGAAAACAATTTGTGAATTTTAACTTATTCTGAACTTTTCCCCAAAATATTTAGAATAATATGATTGTTAACTAAAAATATGTATTTTTTTGAAAGTACAAGTATTTTCTTCCTCAGTCCAAATATGGATGTTTCTGATTTATAATAATTGGAGTCATTTTTCACAATGCATTGGACTGCTCAGAATAAAATAGCATTAGTTTATAGGCTCAACACAACTGTATTTTGCTTTATTTTCCTAAATTTATGAATGCAACATATCACACTACCTAATACCACTCAGAAATGTTCCTCCTCTCAATTTCTGTATTATTTACTGCTTTCATTGTTTCGATTCTTATCATAGGCAATGTTAAGTTGTTATTTCCACATTTTACCCCTTTGCTTTCTTCCAAAATATAAGTGAATTCAGTACAGATTTGTTCTTTACTTCTTTTTTTAAATTTTTTTATGTTTATTTATTTTTGAGAGACAGAGACAGAGCGCAAGCGGGGGAGGGGCAGAGAGAGAAGGAGACACACAATCCGAAGCAGACTCCAGGCTCTGAGCTGTCAGTACAAAACACGACTTGGGGCTCGAACCCACGAACCCTGAGATCATGACCTGAGCCGAAGTTGGACACTAAACCGACTGAGCCACCCAAGTGCCCCTGTTCTTTACTTCTTTGTGTTCCATAAATGATAAAGACCATAGTTTGTGACTAAAATTAGTACACTAAGTCATTAATTTCTCGTATTCTATTTATAGCTAAATATTGAGCTTGGGATCCAAGTATGGTAGTTTTAATTACTTGCGATTTATTAGTTATTAGTGCTTCTTATCTGAGCAAAGGTTTTCTTTATCCTGAGATACATTATCAACCTGAGTGAAAAAGGTGGCTGAGCCAAGGATGCTGTGTTTGCATAAAGAACTGTGGAGACTTGTAGTAAAGAATTTCAATTTGGCTTAAGGAACATAGACAATGCTGTAAATATAAATATTTTATTTTATTTTATTTTTAAATACCATTTTAAAAATGTTTATTTATTTGTTTTGAGAGAGAGAGAGAGACAGCGCCAGGGAGGGGCAGAGAGAGAAAGAGGGAGACAGATAATCTCAAGCAGGATCCGGGTTGTCAGCCCAGAGCCCAATGCAGGGCTCGAACTCAGGAACTATGAGAAAATGACCTGAGCTGAAATCCAGAGTCAGATTCTTAACTGATTGAGCCACTCAGGCTCCCCAAATTATAAACATTTTACATCATCGCTTCATGTCTCTCATTTTATTTTCTCCCCAGCCCTCAGTGATTCATAACGTGCAAGATGGCATGTGGTTCACAGTTACACACACACACACACACACACACACACACACACGGAGACAGCAGTGAAAAGAAATTTTCTAGAATTTCTATAACTTCATTAGTTCAAAGCATCTGCAGTAGCATCAGCAATGGTTTCAATAGAAACAGATACAAAAACTTTGATATATGTATCAAATCTGTTGCTAAATAGTTAATAGTTAATTATAGTAACATATCAAAGACAGCAAGAATATCATCAGTCAGCTCATATCACTGTCATTTACTTGAAAAGGCAAGGAGATTAAGTGTTACTATTCTAGGGAGAAATATCAGTACTATCTGCACCAAATATTAAAAACTGCAGTGTGGGTTCCATAATTTATTTGCAGCAATATTGTTTTCAGCAAAATAGTTGCTGTTTCGGGTAAGTGTGGTGACTGAAAATGCCACCAGATAACGACACAGATGGATAAAGTGGCTGACACCAGAAAATATCTAAAAGAACTATTTTTCAGAGGAAAAGGTAATATCCCCTGTTTCAAAATGACTTGAAAGAGGATGGAACTTTCTAAGAGTGAGAAAAGAATTGCAAAATGTTTGTGATTCTTTCCAGGCTCTATTTTTATCTTGAAACTGTTGAAGTCTAGGAAATAGTCTGTTTAGGAAGCACCAAGCAAAAGGAAAAAAAAAAAAGCGGAATTTACTAACATTCTTCTGGGTGTAAGAGACATGGAGATTAAGTAGATTTATTCCCTGTGCCTCCAATGGGATTGACAGAGGCTTAAAGAGATTTTTAAAATATGATGTTACATGTATTATAATAGAATACAAATGTTTCTAGTCTTTGTGAAACTCATACATATCTGAGCTGTTAAAGATGAATAAAAGTTACAAAGGCCAAGAAAGCCACCTAATCAAAGAGTGAAAATGACAAGAGCTAACATTCATTTAGTGCTTTCCTGTGGTTGAAACTCTTCTGAGCACTTGACATAGATCATTCATTAAATCCTCAAAACAACTATATGAGAGGATCCTTTTACAACAGTTTTACAGATGGGGAAAACAAGTTTTAGAATAGTCACATAAATTGTACAACATCACAAAACTAATGGCAGAAGAGATGAACTGAAAACCCAGGCAGCCTGACCCCAGAGCCAACATTTAACATTTTTCTACTAACCAGGTCCTGGAGAACAAAGTCAATTCACCCTACAATATTCAAATTGTTTCTGTCAGTTATTTAAACATTTTTAAAAGTAGGAACAACACTGCGAGATTGATACTCAATATGTTATGGTTTTGTGCTGGGAAATTTTGAGATGGCATAGGACTAAAGGCTGGAACATTGTTTAGAAATAATTTCATATGAAATATGTCAGGGTCTGATTTATGATAGAGAAGTGAGTAGAAAAGGGGATAGAATTGAGATATGGAGATTAAAATTTCTAGGAGTCAATGTTTTATCAGGTGCAGAAAGTAGGTAAAGGATGAAAGAGGATTGGGTAGATGATGTTAAATTTAACTGACAGAAGAAATGCAAGCATAATAAACTTAGAGTGTGATTTGAAAGGTGGGACAGGACAAGGTGATTTGAGTAAATGGAGACTGAAATGTCAGGTGAACATTTACAGTTTGTGCACAATAGACAGTTCAATGTAGAAGTCTGAAGTGGAGGGAAAGAAAAGAGTTTGTGAGTGAGATTTCAATTCCTTTTGTTTAATGACTATTACTGAGCAAGTAGTATATTCTGTCAAAGTAAGACAGATAGATGGAAAGACTGGTAGGAAATCATCCCTGTTTTCAAGGATCTAAACATCTATGAAGATTCATCAGTCTGTGGGTGGAACATGAATTACATTACCTTAGGATAACGTTAGATGGAAAGGCAGAATGGACCAAGTGCAGAATAAAGTGCATACGGTAAGGAGACTGATTAAAACGGTAAAATGATTAGAAGAAAACATAACATCTGGGTGTAATGGTAGAAGGATTAGAATAAGGGAAATCTCAACAGTGGCCCGCACTGCACAATGTCACGATGCAGCATGCTTTTCAGTAATTCTCTCTTGGTTCTTAGTTAGCAAAATTTATCTGCAATCTTAGAACCACTTTACCTATTCAAGAATACACTCTAAATGTGCACCAAAAATAGCATTGGTCATCCAGCTCCTTTCAGCTGGTTGTGTTAGGATTGTGCTGAATACAATGGGAAGGAAGGAGACAAGTGTAGCAAAACCAAATTCTAGCTTGTGGGAAGAGTATGGCCCCAAAATACAGCCTTTGTCAAAATCACATGAAGAAATGCAATCATATCTCAGTCATAGGTTAATTTCTTAGAGTCGAAAGATGTAGAAAAAAACATATGTGAGGCAATATTTTGTATAGAAGTATAATCTACTTGAATACAATTGTTTCTACGTCGTTGCAACTTTCATATTTACGTTAGCAGTTTTAAGCAGGAAAAATTACAGGATAATTTCAATGTTCATAAACAGAGCATACATATTTTAAGTCTTTTTCATATATGGAATTATCAGACATTTATAGAACTGAATCCTGAAAAGAGTGTGAGGCAACAAAAAGTGAACGAAACCCAAATGCCAAGAAGTAGACAGTCCACAAGCATGCCACTTATAATCTATTACTGAGAAAAATGTCAACAATATTTTATTTGGCATTTGTTAAATGTGGGAAAATGTAAAGACTTACTGTATAGCTTAACTTTTCCCAACATGGTAAAATTACAGATATTTTCTGATATATATATTCTGTTACTTAATCAAAAGTAAAAGGAGTGAAATACATTATAAGTAACACAAGATGATCTGGTTCCTTATGTTCAAGCATACATCTTTCCTAAGGATTTATATTGAATCTGAGGTTTAAAAATGTATCAGAAGAAAGAAATAAACGTGAACAAAAAATTGTTATTCACAAAAACACCTGATTTTTTTTTAACTGGCTGAAAGTTGATCTTATAAAATCAGCTATTTTCTCTTTAAGTGAATTTCTTAAAACTGTGTAGCACTATTACTTTTTTGTAATTAATGGTACTATTTATTCACAAGTAATATAAAATACATAATAAGATGTCAGTTAGGAAGGGCAGCTTCACAAGAACAAGTTCTAGAACATGCTGTACAGCTTCCTTTTGTATTTGCCATAGTAAAGACACTGATACTTTCAAATTGGTTAACTGATAAATAGAAATAAATAATGTCGTGATGTTTACCATCCGGAATGTGGTCAAGAGCCTTAAAGCAAGCTCCTTCTCACCTCCTTCTCCAGAATTAAGCCCCTGAACAGCCAATATCAGTCCTGAAACAGTCACATTCTTAAGCTCACACAATCTCCGTGCTGTTTCTCAAATGTCTTCTCAAAAGTCACTTTACTTTAGTTGTGGTTATACCAAGCTCTTTGTTTGGTTTTTCCGCCCACAGTAAGTCAGATACAACAAACTGGAAGTTTCAGGGAACGAGGCATGAGGCTCAAAGTTATGGATGATACCAAGAAGGGACAGCTGGTCAACTAATAGCCAGGGAGGAGACCTAAGGACAATAGAAAACAAGTCCAAATACTAAGGAATCCAAATGGGGATAAGTAGGCCAATTAACCTCAATAGCCTTTGGGGGAATTACTACTTTAGAGTAAAATAATGTTCATAATGTGACCATCAATCTTTAAGAACAAATAAAATTCTCCTTCAGTATATTCTTTGTAACAAGATAACTGTTTAACAACATAACCTTTACCAAATTTTTATAAAAAATATTTAAATTAGTAATCTTAATGCTTTGCTCATACAGAATTTTTTTTCTGTATGAATGTAGGACAAGTGAAGTAGTTTTGTACAATGGTTGTTCAACTCACTTAAGCTCTGATGAAAATTCAGATACTAATTTTAATGTATTTTATTTAGTTCCTTTATTTTCTCCTTCCCTATCTTAAGGAGAAAATACCTTTACAACAACTATATTATATTCTGGTTCTTATTTTGTAGCCTCTGACCTTAGGCAATCCAATTAAGAAAGCCTCTCAATTCCTAACACTATTAATTTTATATTTAAAAATATTTAAACTTAAATATTTTAGGAAAAAAATTGTATACATCTATGTTTGTCTTATTGCTTTTAACTGTAAGAAAATTGAATCTTGAAAGGTATGGTTCTCAGGTACAGTAATTATAACTACGCATTTAATCACCAACTGGTCCATCTATTTAGTTTGCCACCAAGAATCAGGTAACAGCAGTGGTCAACTGATTTTTTTTGAGCCCAAGGTCCATCTGGGTGGATTTCTCACAGAATAACTCCCATATACATCTGCCAATTACTTGAAAATTATATCTAGATAAAATTTGTGGAAATATTTCTGATGGAGAGGTAATAACAAGCATAAATATAGATAATCCTACAAAAATACCTTTATTCAGATATTTATATTCAGATAGTTTTCATCTGTGTCTCTATCTCCATGGCTACTAATCCATACGTCACTTTTAAGTCCTCATTGACTGCAAGGCACATTGCACTCTATATGCATGTAATTATTTAAACACCGTCACCAACCTGCAATGGGCATTATTGTCTAGATGCTTTTCAAATGACTTTCCCAGTGTCACTTTAGGCATTAAGTGGCATAGCTCAAACTGAATGCAGACTGAAACATTGCCTATGACTAATTAACTCAAATATGCAACACCATCTAGCCTTCGCTAGACAAATACATGGAAACAAGAGACAGCTATAGCTGTGGCTACAGCATTCTACAATCTCACAGGTGAAGATGAAAATCTGTTGGGGGCTCTGAGGACAGATAAGATGAACGTAGATACACAGGTCCTGAGTGGCTTAATTCAAGGAGGAGATTGTTTTCCTTAGTGACCAGTCCCATGGAGAGGAAAGAACTGCCCTGAGGGGCAAAGGTAGATTTCCTATGAGTCCTTTCAAGTGTCCCACCATCACCTCTTGAAGAATTTGGCTATAATTGTAGCAGCATCCACAACCTCCTTCCTGATCCTCACTGAAGTGTGCTCCCAGTTAAAGAATCAAAATATCTTTCATAAGAATATAAGCTTCATGCTGAAGCTGTCCTATTCATTACTATGTCTCTTATTCCATGTATGATTCATACCACATAGAAAGTATTTATTAAATAGTAATTGAGCTAATGGAAGGACAGAATTGGTACCACCACTGCAAACTTCCATAATCCCAGAAAGAATGTGAATATAGGACCCCTTGACTTTTTTGGACATACTGACTAATCTCTCATCATAACACCCCCCCACCTATGATTCACTCAGGTGGGATGGCACCCTTGACTGAAATCATTCAGAGCCAGCAGGGGGTGATACAGTGTATTTTCCTACCTGTTAGTGTATATGGTCTTGACCTCTTATGTAGATAATAAATACCCAAACATCCAGTGACTATATGCCAAGTATGCTTGTTAATTTTTATGTTGATAGCCAATTTATTTTTATAGGTAGTAATTTATAATACAATTGTTTGTGTTTATAAAAATTTATTATTTAATGTTTTGAAATCATTACTAGAATTTATAAAATATGTAATATAAAAATAATGTCACATATATCTAGTCTTGAAGAGGCAGAAAGTCTTCCTAAAACATCTTAGGCTTTCAAGTTTGCCAGAGAAAATAACTTATGACCAAATTGGCTTATAGTTTCCAAGTTTTGCTTCTAGTCAGAGACAGTCATATGCTTTTCTCTCAGGAGATATTCTAAAGTTAAATTTAACTCTGTCCCCAATGAAATGAATCCATAAACTCATTAATAACCTATGTTGATTAAATATGAAATTATGTTTGATCAGGAAAATGCATTTTAGGCCAGGTACACATAGGTTTTAACGATTATAATTAATAAAACTGAAATGCCGGTCCACTATCAATATCCTCCTAGAAGTGACTAAGGGTCCTTGCTATAAACTAATTTGTTGAGAAGGATAATTAATTTTTTAAAAGAAGTGTAAACATCCCAATCAAAAGGCATTCTGCAGATGGTGCACAGAGCAGCTCCCCATTCTGTTCTCTGAAACCTGCTCTTTCACAGTGACTATTTGGAAGCAATGTTGCCCCAGAAATGATTAGAGGGTTAGGAAAGTAAGTATTTGGAATGAGGTGAGTTTTATCCAAATATTAAACAATTTTTACATGGGAAAGGAAAGACTCATTCCTTATTTATCCAGAGAGCAGCTTACAATGAGTATTGTCCATCCGTATATAGTGAATATCAGTGCAAAAAGGTAGTGAATCAAAATTTATTCCACCCACATGTACAAAAGGCAAAAGATGAGAAATTAACATAAAATGGTCCAGAGTTGTTAAATGCTTCTATAAGGGCAAAAATAAAATTTAAATATACTGTATAGAAAAAATTGCTGTCTAATCTATGTAGAAGACCCCATCAAAACAAACAACAGGCAACAAAAAAATACTCCATGTAAACCAAGCTTACAATAAAAAAGAACACATATCAAGAGGAAAAAAAAGCACCATTGTGATGAAAAGTTACAGACATAACAGAAAAACTTCGCCCCCCAAGTAAAAAGACAAAAGAGCACGTTATAGCATAAATACATATAGTTAAAAATTGTAAAATAGTATTTTCTCCTAAAGATAAAATGTGATAGCAGCTTTAAAAGCACAAATCATTTAGTAAAGAGCTAAATAACATATCTAGAAATGAAAACAACTTTTATAAATACTCAATTCCCTGTATCAAATCTCTTTCTGTTCAAAATAACTAAAGTGGCATTTGTTTTTTGTAGCTTAACTTTTTCTGATACATAAAGGATTTATTCCTCCAGAAAATTTTAGCAATAGTGTTTTTGTTAGTAATACTCATGTACTAACTAATGTTGCCATTGATAAAAATATCTTCCTGGGAATGGAGACTCTACAAAGGAACCGTCATTTGATGTCTCAACATAAAATTTAAAGATGTCTAAATCATATTTTTTAATGAGTTTTTTTAATACACTGTTATGGCTATCTCCTTAAATATGATACTATAACTCCATACATTAGAATAATGGCACACATATAAAACTATTGGTTGACAGATATATATATATATATATATATATATATATATATATATATATATTGCTTCCATATATGGAAGCAATCCTATATGGTTGCTTCCTATTGGTTGACAGATATATATATATATATATCTTATATATATATTGCTTCCATATATGGAAGCAATCCTATATGAATTAATAATACCAATACCTGTTATCACCTAAGGATTGTTGCTGCTGAAATACTTCCTGTCTTTTATATTCACTCCTAGTACTACTTTCAACATGTAGTACATTTTAAATAATCAGATATATATATATCTGATTATATATATCATATATATATATATGTTTTTAATTTGGCATGGTGTGAAGGGTTTCATAGCTAAGTGTATTTTCACAGATAAAGAAATAGTGGTCTAACAGTTTAAGTTAAATTATGTCAGCAAGTCCAAGTGACTAATTTAGGCACCAGCCAACATATATCAGGAATGCCTGATCTTGGAATTCAGGCTTAATCTTTATTCTGCCTGTGTCACATCATCTAAAATAACAACCAGGATGGAATAAAGTTGGGAAAAATAAAATGAAGAATGATGAGGGATATAAATATCAGTTTTAACAAACCACTGCAAAATTTAGTGCCTCCTCCACCCCAGCAAAAATAATCATTTGTTCTCATAATTCTATGTGTTAGCTGGGCATTCTTCCAGTCTGAGTTGGCCAGGCTGGGACTGGTTGACCTAGTACAGGCTGACTCATCTATGTGGGTTCTCAGCTGAAAAAAGATGGGCTAACTAGAATGTCTGAAACCACTTTCCAGGTCTTGCATTGTTCAGCCATTCTGCCTTTGACTAGTTCATATGGTGAGACATTCCATCAGAAAGACAGAAAATGTCCCAATATCTAATTATTTTACATCTCTCTGCCTTCCTTACCTGTTAAATAAGCAAGGTCATACGGCCAAGCCCAAAGTCAAGTTGGAAGAGGATTATCCAAGGACATGTATAGAAGGAGGTGTTATATAAGCATAAATTTGAATATTTCTGTAGAGTAGATTTCTGGAAGAAAAAGGAAAATGCATGCATGTACTGTGATTTTTGACATTGACCAATAAGATCACCATACTAATATTCATTGTTCCAATTAAATCCTTTCCAAATAACTCCATCATTTCATTTTGCTTGCCCATACATTTATTCCTAGTTTGAGATGATTCACTGACCAGGAATCTAAAATTTTGCATTTTTACTTCCACATATGCATATGTATTTAATACTGATATATAATCCATAACCTTTATTTTTCATATGTATGGCATACATTTTCCTCAACATGTATCTCTTTAAATGTTTGAAGGCTTATAGCAGCAAATCCATGTACATAATTTCTTTATTAATCTCTTCCATGCCACTTTCCATAAATATAAAAAATTAGCTGGAAAGGAAAAAGAAGAATAAAATGAATAAAAAAGAGAATAAGGCTAACTGGAATCTAAGCTTGTTATATTGTCTGTTAACAGTTCATATTGAA
This sequence comes from Prionailurus bengalensis, assembly GCF_016509475.1. NCBI lineage: Eukaryota > Metazoa > Chordata > Mammalia > Carnivora > Felidae > Prionailurus > Prionailurus bengalensis. Next base: position 221,313,912 of record NC_057343.1, read on the forward strand.
TTAGTTAATTCTAATTAAATTAAACAAATACTTATTGCCTATAATATGTGGACAACATTATTTTAGGACTCTAGTGAAATGAAAATTAGTAAAAAGTTGCCTGACATAAAATAATTTGCCACCTAGTAAGAGAAATGAGACGTGTTTACAAATAAATATCGAAGAAGAAAGATTATAATCATTGATTTGAGAAAGAGAAAGTTAAGACTTCTTGTGATATTATATTTAAATTGTCTTAATCTGCTCTTACTGCTAGAATATAATGCCCATAACCTGGATGGCCAAAAAAAAATAGATGTTTTTTTTTTCATAGTTCTTAAAGCTGGGGGAGTCCACAAATGAAGTGCTGACCTCTTCCATATCCGATAAGAGCTCTTTTCCTGGCTTGCAGAGGGCATCTTGTTGCTATATCCTGACAGGGAGTGAGATCGTCTTTCTCCTGTGTATTATTATAAAGGCCTTAATTCCATCGGTAGGGTGCCATCCTCATGATCTAACTAATTCCTAAAAGCCCCACCTCCAAGGGATGCCTGGGTGGCTCTGTTGGTTGGACTTCTGACTTCCTCTCAGGTCATGATCTCAGAGCTCATGGGTTCGAGCCCCGCATCTGGCTCTGTGCTGACAGCTTGGAATCTGGAGCCTGCTTGGGATTCTGTGTCTTCCTCTCTCTCTGCTCCTCCCCTGCTCGCTCTCTCTCTCTCTCTTTCTCTCTCTCTCTCTTTCTCTCTCTGTCTCAAAAATAGATAAACATTAAAAGAAAAATTTTAAAACAAAGCCCCACCTCCGAATATCCTCATACTGGATATTATAGATGCAACATAGGAATTTTATGGGGTCATAAACATTCAGCCAATAGCACTGTCCTTCAAACAAATATAGAAGTTTGACAAGAGGAGATGAGGGAGGATATTGTTGAAAGTAGGATGCAGACAGTAGATAATTATTAGCAACAATATTCTATGTGCTGGCCCTCTCTTCCTTTCAAAATTGTCAACTATGGGACATTTATCTATAAATAGTCTGATAACATGAATGTAGTGAAAGCCTTAAATCCATCAGAAAAGAAGTCTTGTCTGAAAACCTTTTTGTATGGTATAATATATAGTGCTTCAAATAGAATTTTATTTACAATTGATGTCTATATTTTCAAAATAATTATTTATGCAAATGAATAGCATTTGAAAACACTCAACACTTTAGGAAAAAAGAGGGAGAGAAATATATCAAATATTGGACTAAAATTTTCTTCTCTTTTTCAAGCAAAGAATTGACTTTTCGAAACAACAATGCCAGTAATGGGTAAATCAATAAGAACATTTTGGAGATTTAATAGCACTTTCAGTGAATAGCACTTGCAAATATCACTATTACCTTAGTTCAATTCAAACATAGAGTCATTGCTAAAGGTTGAACTTCATACTCATCACCTGTGATTTTAGTGAATAGGAGGTGATAGAAAGTCAGTTTCAGAAAAGGTTGTGAAATAACATCTAATTGGATTGTATTAAAGATGGTATAATATATCATTATAGCCAAAACTCACTTCTGAATATTGACCATCTTTTGCCAGACTTAATGGAAAACAGTTTTGTATGTATTAATTACTAATATAAAAATACTTCTTAAAACTGGGATCTTGGAAAAGGCAGTTTAATATATAAAGGGTAATATTGTACATACACATGCAGTATTATAAGTATATATATATATATATATGTATATATATATATGCAATTTAAAACACACAAAGTGAAATATAAAAAAAAGATGTTAAAATATAGAAAACATAAAAAATACATTTAATTTTTAATCAAAATAGAAGCAAAAAGTGGGCATCTGGGTGGCTCAGTCGGTTGAGCGTCCAATTTTGGCTCAGATCATGATCTCATGGTTCATGAGTTCAAGCCCCACATGGGAGTCACTGCCATCAACCTGTCAGCACAGAGCCTCCTTCAGATCCTCTGTCTCCTTCTCCCTGCCCCACCCCCACTTGTGCTCTCCCCCCAAAATAAATAAATATAAAATTATTTTTAAATAAAAAAAATATAAGCAAAAAGAATTTTGGAGAAAGATCTAATAAGAAATCCAATTAGGAGGAGAGAGAGCAGTGTGTTCCTGGCTTGAGCTGCCTGAGTGGAGGTTCAATGTCAGGCTAAATTTGGGAGGGTGGATCAGGGAGCGAGGGAGGCATGGTTCAAACGACACCAACTCTTGCTATTCCTACCAAGTTTTAGTGGATTTTCTAAAACGTATGATTCTTCATTTGCTATATGACCTTAGGACAATGTTCAGACTTTAAATGGTTGTTTATTGAAATTTGATCATTTATGCTTTTCATTCCACAAAGCACCTCGCATTACTATTTTGGAAGTGGGATTCCTATATAAAATGTTTAGCTGTTAAAAAAAAACAACAACTTTTTTTTAGCTGTAAAAACATCTGTCTGTCATCTATCTATCATCTATCTACCTATCTATCTAATCTATCTATTATCTGTCTTGATAAAATATATACAAACATACATGTGCACATTCTTCTGACACAGCTGTTGAGAGTAAAGAATCCGGGGGACTTCTTGTCTGTAAGGTGGAGTATCTATGCTGGGAAACAGAAGTTGAACAAAGCACAGTGTTCTTGTCTTAAAGCAGAAGGACCACTCAGAGAGAAGCACGCCATTGTCCCTGCCTTCGGCCCCAGAACTACGGCTCAGAGATTTTTCTCAGGGAATATCTCGGGTCATAAAATGCTTTGAAAGTTTTCCAAAGAAATCGGCTTTATTTTACACAGAGTGTGGGAAGCTCAAACGTAAGGATGCTCTCAAAAATAATGGAGAATTTGGTGGGATGTAACAAGGAAGAGTAGCCGCATGTCGGTGAGACAGTTCGCCAAAAAGAACCCTGGGGAGACAGCGAAACCCTTCTGGGGCTCAGCAAACAAACAAACAAAACCTCAGAGACTTGCCTTAAGAACAACTCCTGCAAAATATCCTGGATTTAATTGGTATTAGATTAACGATAGAGAAACAAAACACAAAGAATATTCAGTCCTATATGATTTCCCTGGTGATTTCTACCAAACATTTAAGGAAGAAATAATACCAATTCTTCATAAATGCTTCCAACGAATATAGTGGAAAACAAAACAAAACAAAACAAAACAAAACAAAAAACAAACAAACAAAAAAACTTCCCAACACATTCTATACACAGAGAAAGCCATGCCCAAAAAATTAAACTAGGAACCAATATGTCTTATAAATAGGGACAAAATACACACAAGAATACTAGCCAAATCCAGCAATCCAGCAATATATAAGAGATTATGAATGGTGACTAAGAGGGAATTATGTCTAGAATTGAGGTTAGTTTAAGGATTGAAAATCAGTGAATGCAATGCACCATAATCAATAGAATAAAGGACAAAACTACATGATATCTCAATAAATGTAGAAAAAAGAATTACAAAAATGTAGCACATCCTCATCATAAAAATACTCAACAAACTAGGTATGGAAAATAAATTCCCCAATAAAGGATATCTATGAAAAACTCACAGTTAATATCACATTTTACAGTGAAAGACTGAATGCTTTTCCTTTATTGTCTACCATATACAATTTATAATTATTGGTTTATTAAAGTTTTATTTTATATTAAGATTATTTGGCAGTATTATTTTTTTCTTTAAGATTTCCCAAAATACATTCCAAATTTATGGCATAAATGTTTCCTTATGATCAATGTATGTGTTATCTACGTCATCTTTGCCATACTAATGTAATTTTTTCCGTATTTACTTTTTTTCTGCTTTCTTCTTTTTTTGAAGCTTGTTAAATATGTTTCTGCTTTGGGGCGCCTGGGTGGCGCAGTCGGTTAAGCGTCCCACTTCAGCCAGGTCACGATCTCGCAGTCCGTGAGTTCGAGCCCCGCATCGGGCTCTGGGCTGATGGCTCAGAGCCTGGAGCCTGTTTCCAATTCTGTGTCTCCCTCTCTCTCTGCCCCTCCCCCGTTCATGCTCTGTCTCTCTCTGTCCCAAAAATAAATAAACGTTGAAAAAAAAATTAAAAAAATATGTTTCTGCTTTGTATCTTTCTGAAATAATAGTTTTTAATTTTTTTTTACGTTTATTTATTTTTGAGACAGAGAGAGACAGAGCATGAACGGGGGAGGGGCAGAGAGAGAGGGAGACACAGAATCCAAATCAGGCTCCAGGCTCCCAGCCATCAGCCCAGAGCCCGACGCGGGGCTCGAACTCCCGGACCATGAGATCGTGACCTGAGCTGAAGTCGGACGCTCAACCGACTGAGCCACCCAGGCGCCCCTGAAATAATAGCTTTTATATATCCTCTGGTGCCACTAAGCCTCATAGTATATACACAAAATCTGAAGCAATAGCTACAAATTCTATAGAATTTGTATAGACTTCAATAGAAGTGTATTGACTTTATGGTGTTAATCTGTCCTCATTCGCATACAAAGAGACATACTTAACTGAAATGAATGATTTTGTTAATCTGCACATTTTCATCAATAGTTTCATTTTCTGACCCATTTTTGTCACTCCTTGGCTACCCAAAACCATTTACTCTCCATTTTTTAGCAGAATATCCATTTTTTAGCAGAATATTACTTTTAACGTTATCCTTTGAAAAACCTGGCATATTGTACATCTCAGTGCTTGGACCAAAGGCAATTTATTGGTGGAGGATTCTTGAACTCTATTGGTCAAGAGAAGTGTAATAATTAATTTAGAGAATAGAGATGCACTGCATTTGAGTATTGTTTTGAAAAGTGATAAACTGATATAAATCTAGCTCAAAAGGAAATACTGAATGCTATGCTTTCATTAACAAAGAGTATTTGAATCTCTTAACAGTATTTTTAAAGAACTATTTCTGTTATAGATTGAAAATACTACTGTTAGTGATGTTTTGTGTAAGAGATCAGACTGAGAAACTTATGGTTGATGATAGAACATTTAGGATTAACATTATTGATACCAAAGTAAAACTATTATGTTGGATGAGAAAGAGAGAATACAATTGAGGGTTATTATAATATTTGACCATGAGAATATGACTGAAAACTTTACCAGTGAAACTACTTTGGGAGTTTGAGTCTTAACACACTTAAAATAAAATTTCCACATTCCCCCTTACTTTTCCAAAATGTTCTTGGGTTTCACATATGTCCAACATTATTACAAATAATCAGGTACCTTTGATCTTAAAACATGTGTTGCCTAGGAAAAGGTACAAGTAGATGCAAATATCAAAGCCATTGAGTCCTCATATATATCGTCAGATGCAATTTTCATATTATCATGACATAACAAATTTCATGACCCAGTGAATACGTATATTGAATATTACATAGCTTTAACAAAATTATAGGGCTTTATTTTTCCATGAAAATAATCATACACTTGCATATTTTTCCACTTTTTCCTGCTTAAGCCCAAAGAATGGGATTTAAAAGCGAATTGAAGATACAGAAAAAATATGGGAAATGATTTCATAAGCTGCTTTAGTGCAATTACAGAAGTATAATTGGCAGACATTATAAAATGTCAGCTTTTATCTATAGTAAATATAATTTACACAGCCGAAAAGAGTGATTAGAGTCAGATCACTGAGAGGCTAATGAAAAGAGCCATCGGCACAGATGCGGATTGTTCATTTTGCAAGAGATCAGAGAAATGACAAGCACTGACGGTGTTTTTACATGCACTGAAACTCATCACAGACATGCTCAATCATGCCCTGGGATACAGAGCAATCTAATCATTTTTTATTAAATAATTCAAATTCTATGGCCTGTGTTTGACTCACATTTTGAAAGGTATTGAATTGAGTCATCCATTGCTTGGAAGTTAAAGTATGTTTCATAAATTGGGCTTGTAAGAAACATTAACAGAAGAGGGCCTTAACGAAACAGAACAGAATAGAGGGATAGGGCTTGGCAGGGACAATAAACCAGAGACCAAATTGCAAAACTAAATTGCAACAACAAAATAAATAGATCTGATATGCTGTTGAAAATAACAGTCCACATATTTGTTTGGTAAATGATGTCCTCTAATAACTATTAAAGGAGTTACTTGAAAAGTTTCATGTGTTTTGGTACTCCAGTTAATGAGATTGTAGAACTTAAAACATTGCCTAAGGAAGAGAGGACGAAAAAGAAAATTATGCTTCTTTAGCATCTTTTGGTAAATGAGTACTATTGCTTAATCAAATAAAATTGAATCACAAGGGAAATCAGAAGGAAGCAGAACTGAGAAAACTCTTAGAAGGACATTTAAAGGAAACTAAGAACACATGAAAAAGATAAGCTCAATAATAATTCTTGTTAAATGTATATTTATCTATTTTATTATCCTATTTTTTTAAGTAGTAACGAAATCTGTTGGGGTGGCCCACTCATATTATTTAAATTTTCATTAAAGCATTTAATTAATGTTTTGGGGCAAATTCAGGCAACAAATTTAGACGAGCATTTTGAATTATGAGTATTTAAACACTAACATATAATTATTCAAGACTGCATGTTTTCTTTTTTTTTTCAAATTTTTATTTAAATTCCAGTTAGTTAACATAAAGTGTAATATCAGTGTCAGGAGTAGAATTTAGTGATTCATCACTTAAATATAATGCCCAGTGCTCAACACTACAGGGGCCCTCCTTAATACCCATCACCCATTTACCGCTCCCGCACCTTCCTTCCATCAACCCTCAGTTTGTTCTCCAGTTAAGAGTCTCTTATGGTTTGCTTCCCTCTCTTTTTTCCCTCTTCCCCTATGTTCATCTGTTCTGTTTTTTAGATTGTACATATGAGTGAAATCATATGGTATTTGTCTTTCTCTAACTAACATATTTGGCTCAGCATAATACACTCTAGGTCCATCCAAGTCATTGCAAATGACAAGATTTCACTCTTTTTGATGACTGAGTAATAAATCTTTATCCATTAATCAGTCAAAGGACATATGGGCTTTTTTCACAATTTTGATATTGTTGATCATGCTGATATAAACATCAGTATTTACAGTATAAACATCCAATCATTATTTTGTATCTTTTGGGTAAATACCTAATCATGCAATTGCTGGACCATAGGGTAGTTCTATTTGTAACTTTTTCAGAACCCTCCATACTGCTTTCCAGGGTGGCTGCACCAGTTTTCATTCCCACCAACAGTGTAAGAGGGTTTCCCTTATGCCGCATCCTGGTCAACATCTGTTGTTTCCTATGTTGTTATTTTTAGCCATTCTGACAGATGTGAAGAGGTATCTCATTGTGGTTTTGATTTCTACTTCCCTGATAATGAGTGATGTTGAGAACCTTTTAATATGTCTGTTGGCCAGCTGGATGTCTTCTTTGGAAAAATGTCTATTCATGTCTTCTGCCCATTTCTTAACTGAATTATTTGGTTTTGGGGTGTTGAGTTGGATAAGTTTTTTATAGATTTTGGATACTAACCCTTTAAACCTAAATATGTCATTTTTTTTTTATTTTTTTAATGTTTATTCATTTTTTGATATAGAGAGACAGAGCGTGAGCAGGGGAGGGCCAGAGAGAGAGGGAGATGCAGAATCTGAAGCAGGCTCCAGGCTCTGAACTGACAGTATGGAGCCTGACGCGGGGCTAGAACTCACGGACCGTGAGATCATGACCTGAGCTGAAGTCGGATGCTCAACCGACTGAGCCACCCAGGCGCCCCAATGTCATTTGTAAATATATTCTCCTTTCTGTAAGCTGCCTTTTTGTTCTATTGGTTGTTTCCTTCACTGTAAAGCTTTTTAGCTTGATGACATCCCAATAGTTCATTTTTGTTTTTGTTTCCATTGCCTCTAGAAATGTGTCTAGTAAGAAGTTGCAATGGTTGAAGCCAAAGACGTTGCTGGCTATGTTCTCCTCTAACATTTTAATGGTTTCCTGTCCCACATTAGGTCATTCATCCATCTTGAATTTATTTTTGTGTATAGTATAAGAAAGTGGTCCAGTTTCATTCTTCTGCATGCTGCTGTTTAGTTTTCCCAACACCATTTGTTGAAGAGATTGTCTTGTTTCCATTGGCTATTCTTTCTTGCTTCATTGAAGATTAGTTGACCATAGAGTTCTGGTCCATTTCTGGGTTTTCTATTCTGTTCCATTGATCTATGTGTCTGTTTTTGTGCCAGTAACATACTGTATTGATGACTAAAATTTTGTAATATAGATTGAGGTCTGGAATTGTGAGGCTTCCAGTTTTGCTTTTCTTTTTCAAGATTGCTTTGGCTATTAAAGATCTTTTGTCGTTCCATACTAATTTTGGGATTGTTTGTTCTAGCTCTGTAAAAAATACTGGTGTTATTTTGAAAGGATAGTGTTAAATATGTAGATTGCTTTGGATGGTATAGACATTTTACCAATATTTTTTCCTCCAATCCATGAGCATGGAATGTTTTTCCATTTCTTTGTGTCCTCTTCAATTTCTTTCATCAGTGTTCTATAGTTTTCAGAGTATGGGTCTTTCTCCTCTTTGTTAGATTTATTCCTCAGTATCTTACAGTTTTCGGTGCATTTGTGAATGGGATAGATTCCCTGATTTCTGTTTCTGCTGCTTCATTATTGTTGTATAGAGATGCAACAGATTTCTGTACATTAATTTTTTGTATCCTGCGACTTTCCTGAATTTGTGTTATCAGTTCTAGCAATTTTTTGCTGGAGTGTTTTGGGTTTTCTAAATAGAGTATAGTGAAAGTTTGACTTCTTCCTTGTGGATCTGGATGCCTTTTATTTCTTTTCCTCGTCTTATTGACGAGGCTAGGACTTCGAGTACTATGTTAAAAAACAAGAGTGAGAGTGGGGATCTCTGTCTTGTTCCTGACTACAGAGAAAAATCCCTCAGTTCTTTCCCATTGAGGATGACATTAGCTTTGTTTGGGCCTTTCGAATATGGCCTTTATATTGAGGTATGCTCCCTCTATCCCTAATTTGTTGAGGCTTTTTTTTTATCAAGAATAGATGTTGTATGGGGCACCTGGGTGGCTCAGTCAGTTAAGTGTCCAACTTCAGCTCAGGTCATGATCTTGGTTCATGGGTTTGAGCCCCATTTCGGGCTCTGTGCTGATAGCTGAGCGCTTGGAGCCTGCTTTGGATTCTGTGTCTCCCTCTCTCTCTGCCCCTCCCTGCTCACTCTTTCTCTTTCTCTCTCTCTCACTCTCTCGCTCAAAAATAAACATAAAAAAAAAAGAATGGATGTAGTACTTCATTAATTGCTTTTTTCTGCATCTATTGAGAGGATCTTATGGTTCTTATCCTTTGTTTTATTAATGTATTGTACCATGTTGATTGATTTAAGAATATTGAATCACACAGCCCACTTGATCATGGCAAATGATTCTTTTAATGTACTATTGGATTCAATATGCTAGTATTTTGTCGAGAATTTTTGCATCCATGTTCATTAGGGATATTTTCTTGGAATTCTCTTTTTTAGCATGGTCCTTGTCTTGTTTTGGAATCAAGGTAACACCAGCCTCATAGAATGAGTTTGGAAGTTTTCCTTTCATTTCTATTTTTTGGAACAGTTTGAGAATAGGTGTTAACTCCTCTTTATTCTTTTTTTCATTTTTTTAATGCTTATTCATTTTTGAGAGACAGAGAGAGACAGAGCATGAGCGGGGTAGGGGTAGAGAGAGAGGGAGACATCAAATCTGAAGCAGGCTCTAGGCTCTGAGCTGTCAGCACAGAGCCCAACACGGGGCTTGATCTCCTGAACCATGATATCATGACCTGAGTCGCTTAACCGACTTAGCCATCCAGTCGCCCTGGTATTAATTCCTCTTTAAATATTTGGCAGAATTTCCCTGGGAAGCCATCTGGCCCTGGACTTTTGTTTGTTAGAAGATCTTCCATTACTGATTCCATTTATTTGTTGGTTACTGGTCTGTTCAAGTTTTCTACTTCTTCCTATTTCACTTCTGATAGTTGGTATGTTTCTAGGAATTTATTCATGTCTTCCAGATTGCCCAATTTCTTGGCATTTTAGTCCCTGGAGAGGCAATATCACCTATCCCTTGGAGATGCACTCCAAGAAGGGGGAGCCATCTCTCCCAGTGCCTTCCAGGGGATCCTCAGATCACACTGTCTGCCCCAGGGTTACCTCCCCTCCTTCCCCACAGAAGCCCTGCAATGTCTGCCAGGCTCCATATGAGCCAAGCTCCGACATCTATACCTCCTATCTTTAAGCTCCCCTTGTAAAAACTGATGAAAATCAGCCTTTCTCATTTCCCAACATCTTTGGGGAAGTGTTATCCTTGTGCGATCCCCTGTGTGCTCCTGTCTCTCTCCCTCTCTCTCTCTCTCTCTCTCTCTCTCTCTCTCTCTGTCTCTCTGCCTTTCCCTACCCCTCTCCCTCTCTCTCTGTCACCTATCACCTCTCTCTCTCTCTTTGATTAAGCTCCCTCCCCTCTGCAGCACTCACAACCTTTTTCTCCCCTGTATCAGGTACCCACTCCTCCTACCTTGCACAATGTGGCCTCTTCTGTCCCTCTAGTTGTGCATTTTGTTCTGTTAGTTCTCATATTTCTTGGATTTTCAGACTGACTTGATATTTATCTAGCTGTTGGAGGGACGAGGCAAGCCTACGGTTTTCCTACTGCTCCACCATCTTAACTCCTGTCCTTTGAAAGAACCCATTAATTTTGATATCTTGTATTTTCTTTTTATTCAGTTGACATATTTTTACTTCCCTTTAAGTCTTCCTTTTTGACACACAAGCTACTTAGAATTATGTTGTTTAATAAGAAAATTTGTGGATTTTCTGAAAATATATTTTAAAAATATTTTTAATGTTTATTTATTCTTGAGAGACAGAGAGAAACAAAGCACAAACAGTGAGGACAGAGAGAGAGAGGGAGACACAGAATCCGAAGCAGGCCCCAGGCTGGGAGCTGTCAGAACAGAGCCCCACGCGGGGTTCGAACTCACAAACCGCGAGATCATGACCTGAGCCGAAGTCTGATGCTCAACCCATTGAGCCACCCAGGGGCCCCTGAAAATATATTTTTTTAATCAGTTTCTTCTTTACTTCTCATGTAAATTGAAAAAATACTTCTGGAGAGAAGCACAGCAGTAGCTGTGAGTTGTGATGTAAGGAGCTGTGAAAAGAAAGGCAATTTGACGTAGTGTTTCTGTGAGTCAGTGCTAGAGAAACACAAGGAAAGTACTTGAATTGTTTTGAAATAAAGCTTTGGCCATTTTGAATTACATTAGCTACACTCTACTTCTTATTCATACACTGCTAAAATACAGATTACTAAGCTTTCTGCTTCAATTGTATTAAACATTTGGTTATTGGACACTTACTTTCTTTAAAGCAGGTTTTATCAACCTTGGCATTATTGACATTTTGGGCCAGATAATTCATTTTTGTTAGTAGCTGTCCTGTGCAATGTGGGATATTCAGAAGCACCTCTGGCTTATTTTCATTAGATGCCAGTAGCACCCATTCTCACTTGTGATAATGAAAAATACCCCCAGATGTAGCCAAATGTCTTCTGGGGACAGACTTAGGCCTGTTAACAACCACTGCTATAAGGGCACCTGGGTGGCTCAGTCGGTTGAGCGTCCGACTTCGGCTCAGGTCACGATCTCACAGCCCGTGAGTTCGAGCCCTGCATCAGGCCCTGGGCTGATGGCCCAGAGCCTGGAGCCTGCTTCCGATTCTGTGTCTCCCTGTCTCTCTGCTCCTCCCCCGTTCATGCTCTGTCTCTCTCTGTCTCAAAAATAAATAAACGTTAAAAAAAAGCAAATAAAAAAAAAAAAAGAACCACTGCTATAAAGTGATTTAGTCCATACAAAAGATTAAAAGAAAACATTGAAATTACATGATTTCAATTTATAATAAGTGCAGTTTCTCAAACTCGATTATTTTTCCAATGCATTGATTGCATAGGATCAAATACTTGAAAGGCTCACAAGACTCTTCAGAGTGCCTCCACAAAGTCTTTAAGATATAGTATATGATGCAATAGGAGAAAGACAGCCAGGCAAACCTCAGGGGACAAAGGGACTTCCATGTGCAGCATCCCAGGTATCTAAGTGAATGTGGTTTGTCCCTGGATTATGAATTCCTAGTCTGAGAGAGAAATCTTGGTTCCAGGAACCCTCAGGCAAAAGTTTCTAAGAGGGTCTTTTATGCCCAGGGGTCATGTAGCCACAGCAGTCTGTGCAACTAGTCAGAGTAGGTTTAAGGCATCAATCTATACTTGTATATGCCAGCTGTTCCAGAAACGTTTCAATATTTAAAGAGCATATTGTAAATCCTTAGCTATCCATCTTGTCCTTACATTAACTACGGTTCAGGACCAGGTTTGAAGCATTCCTAGAGATAAGCATAGGGCTGTCTCCAAACAACTATAAGAATATGCTTCCCCTCAACAAAATAAGCGAAGAACAAACACTTTTCTCAAAATGTTCTGTTTCTCTGACTGGCTTCAACCCATCTTTCTATAATCATGATTATTGCTGCAATTCTCCTTTCTTGTCTTAATTACCAACTACACATTCATTCATTCTTTTTTTTTAAACTACTTCTAATATTACAAAGCACACTTATTTAAGAGTAGGAACTGATTAGATTTGGCAAACTGACACTATTGAGCAACTACCAACACAGTCTGGTTCTAGAACATCTCCACCCCCGAAAGGTTATTCATGCCCACTTGCATTTGATCTCTGTCCTTTTCTTGACCACAGACAATTGATCTGAATCTTTTTTACATTATCTTTGCCTTTTTAAGAATTCCATATATGGAGAATTTTTAAGAATTCCATATATGTGGAATCACGTGGGTTTTTTTGGTTTGGTTTTTGGTTTTTGGGTTTTTTTTTTTTTTTTGCTTGACTCCTTTCACTTAGAATGATATTTTTGAGATGCACCCATGATGTTTCATGTATTGGTTGGTCATTCTTTTCTGTCTCTGAGTGCTATTCCATTGCATGGATATACTACACTTTGTATAACCTTTAGCCAGTTGATGGATATTTGATTTGTTTCCAGTTGCTTCCTATTATGAATACTACAGCTACGCTTATTTGTGTCTTTGTTTAGACATGTTTTAATTTCCTTGAATAGATGTCTAGGAGTGGAATCAGTGTTTCAAGATAAATGTATATTTAACTTATTAAGAAACTGTCCAAAAGTTTTCCAATATTACTATAACATTTTACATTCCCACCAGCAATGTATGATAAGAGAATTTCAGTTTCCCACATCTATGCTAACATTCAGTATTGTTAATATTTTGAAAATCTTAGTCATTGTAGTGGATGACTTTCCACTGATTTGTTTGAATTTCTCTAGTAATTAAGAATGTTGAGCATCCTTGTTGTTTTTAAGCTTTATTGAGAGATGACTAAAACATTACATTTTGTGAGTTTAAGTGTTGATTTCATACACTGATATATTAGAAAATGATTACTACCAAAGTGTTAGCCAACATCTCCATCACCTTACATAATTACCATTTTTTATTTTGTAGATAGAACATTATGATCTAATTTCTTAGCAATTTATAAGTACATAATATGGTATCAGTAGTTATAATCACCATTTTGTACATTAGATTCATGTGTTTAGTTGATATTCTTTGGAAAAGCATCTATTCAAATTTTTGTGCAATTTTATTTTTATGGGGTGTTTGTCTTTCTAATTGAATTTAGAAATGTTTATATATTCTGTATAGAACTCCTTTATCAATACATTTTCAGAAAATGTTTTCCTCTTGTCTGTAACTTGCTTTTTCATTTCTTTAATGATATATTTTGAAGAGCAAAAGTTTGACATTTTTATGAAGAGTAGATTTATTTTACTTTCATTTCAAAGACCCCAAGATTACAATGATTTTTTTACTAAGGTTTTCTTTTAGAGGTTTTATAGACTTAACATTTACAATTGTATATCCATTTTGAGTTAATTTTTACAATGATACTAGCTAGATAATGAGATTCTGGTTTTGTTTTATTTTACATACAAGTATCCAATTGTGCAAGCACTATTTGTTGAAAAGACCATCCATTCACCATTGACTTACTTTGCTATTCTATTTAAAATCAATCAACTATATGTGTATATCTATTTCTATATTCTATCCCATAGATCTACATGTTACTGTGTTTTTACCACATTATCTTATATACTGTGACTTCATAACAAATTTTGAAATCAGGTCATATAAACCTTCTAAAATTATTGTGTTATTTAGATTTTTTCTTTTTTTTTTTTCTTTTTTTTTTTGGGGACAGAGAGAGACAGAGCATGAATGGGGGAAGGGCAGAGAGAGAGGGAGACACAGAATCGGAAACAGGCTCCAGGCTCTGAGCCATCAGCCCAGAGCCCGACACGGGGCTCGAACTCACGGACCTCGAGATCGTGACCTGGCTGAAGTCGGACGCTTAACCGACTGCGCCACCCAGGCGCCCCTAGATTTTTTTTTCTTAAATAAATGATTGTGTTTTACTTGTGATATATGGTTACTACTAGTTGACTTTGAAAACTCTTTTGGTTATTGTAGACACTGCTGCCATGCAATAGTTTCCCTCAAAAACCTGTTTATTCGTTAGGTACATAGATACAGATATAAGCATAGTGACACAATTATCTACAATGCTTTCAAGCTAATAAGATTTGCAAAACCAGTTTAAAATGAAATAGTTAAGGGGCGCCTGGGTGGCTCAGTCGGTTGAGCAACCAATTTTGGCTCAGGTCATGATCTCACGCTTTGTGAGTTCGAGGCCCGCGTCGGGCTCTGTGCTGACAGCTCGGAGCCTGGAGCCTGCTTCGGATTCTGTGTCTCCCTCTCTCTCTGACCCTCCCCCACTCATGCTCTCTCTCTGTTTCAGAAATAAATAAACATTATTTTTTTTTCAAATGAAATAGTTAAGAACTATTTATTACAACATCATTAGCTATCAGAAGAATGCAAGTGCAAATCATAGGCTCTCTCTACACACCTATTGGAGTGGCTAAAATGAAAAGTAAGAATAAAAATACCATAAACTGGAAAACATACAGAGATACTAAATCACTCATATATTGGTAGTGAAGATGTAAAATGGTACACTTTGAGAGGTATTTTGGCAGTTTGGTAGTTTGGAACAAAACTACACATATGTTTATATGATTCAGCAATTGAATTTAGAAATTTATGTAAGAAAGAAATGAAAATATATGTTCACACAAAACCTTGTAAATGTAAAAAAAAACTGTACATGAATGTTCATAACAGCTTTGTCTTTAATAGCTAATAAATGATGGATTAAGAAACTGGCCCATACATACCAATCAGCCATAATAAGAAACAGACTGTTGATACATTAAATGACTGAATGGTTCTTTTTTTTAAATTTTTTTAACGTTTATTTATTTTTGAGACAGAGAGAGACAGAACATGAACGGGGGAGGGGCAGAGAGAGGAAGACGAAGAATCTGAAACAGGCTCCAGGCTCTGAGCTGTCAGCACAGAGCCTGACGCGGGGCTCGAACTCATGGACCGCGAGATCATGACCTGAGCCAAAGTCAGCCGCTTAACCGACTGAGCCACCCAGGCGCCCCAATGACTGAATGGTTCTTAAGGAAATTATTTTGAATGGGAAAAATAATTTCAAAAGTTTATATTCTATATGAATCAATTTATATAACAGTCTTGTGGAATGGGAAAATTATAGAAATAGAGAACATATTAGTTGTTGTGAGGGAGAAAGGCAGATGGCTGTGTCTATCAACGGCTAGTATGATGGACCCTCATGATGAACCTACTCTGTGTCTGGCCTGTCTTTGTGGTCACATGAATCTACACATGTGATAAAATGACACAGAAATAAATTCATGTGTTCACACACATGAGTGCATGTAACACTGGTGAAATCTTAATAAGGTCAGTGGACTGCCTCAGTGTCAATTTCCTGGTCATGGTAATAAAGTAAAAAACCATGCTACTTTTGGGGGCTATAAGTGTGAAAAAGGTAAACCTGATCCATCTATTTGGTAAGAGTAATATAAAAATAATTAAAACTTACTGAGTACTTGCTAAGAGGCAACACTGTTCTAAATTCGTACAGCAAGCCTATGAAGTAGGTACTAATTTTATCTTTATTTTGAAAATAGGCAAACTAAGGCATAGCGAGTAGAAAATCAATTTGAGATCACTAGTAACAAAAGAGCCAATCCTTAAAAGTAGGCATCGGTACAAGGATGCTTAACTGCCTCTATCATAGTTAGCCCCTCGATGGAACCTAGTGTAAGTCTCACAGAATTTAAAACCAACGTAGGTTAGAGAAGCCTTAAAAATTGTTGTGAGCTTCTTAAACATAGTTATATTTAAAGCAAAATGAACAGATTGAAAGAACTGCACGGTTTTAAGTTGAGATACATTTTTGTTCAAGAATCACATTCAAAAGCAATGAAGAACCACAAGGATATAAGACAAATATTAAGAGGCAGTAACACCATTTATAGGAAGTAAGCTTTCTTCTTGAAGTAAAGACACATTTTAAGGTGGTGTTCAAAAGTTGAAGAGGGAATGTACTTTAAGTGGAGCAGATAGGGAGAGTTCCTAATTAATAGGATAGGGTTGGAAGGTGGGGGAGAGAAATGTGGCAAGTAAGAGAAAAACTGACTGAAATTAAATAGTAAGCGATTATAAGTAACAAAGGAAAATGATGAGTCAGAATGATTTTTGCAATTTTAAACATGCAAGATTGAATAACAGTGTTCTAAGAGATGTTGTCAGGCACCACACAGATCCGCCTTCAGGAATGAAGGAATTTTTCCCCCACGTTCTGGGAATGCTGGCAGCCAACATCCTTCCCCTGTAAATTCTCTCAGGGAGGTGCCAGGGCTAAAGAAACTACCTTGTGTGTGCACATGGACCTTTCTGGTACAGTCCAAATCTATTGCCCAATAAATATAATGATGAAAGGATCATAGAATTGCCAGAATGAGTTAAAACCTGAAGAGTTTTCTTGGCTTCAGAGATCCACATAGGGCAATGGTTTAAAACTGCAGCATAGGGGCGCCTGGGTGGCGCAGTGGGTTAAGCGACCGACTTCAGCCAGGTCACGATCTCGCGGTCCGTGAGCTCGAGCCCCGCGTCAGGCTCTGGGCTGATGGCTCAGAGCCTGGAGCCTGTTTCCGATTCTGTGTCTCCCTCTCTCTCTGCCCCTCCCCTGTTCATGCTCTGTCTCTCTCTGTCCCAAAAATAAATAAACGTTGAAAAAAAATAAAATAAAACTGCAGCATAGACTCTGGTCTCTGTTCAAATGCTCCTCCTTTCCTGTTCTTCCACAAATCCCAAGCATGCTCCCTAATGGAATTCCACCATTGTTGGTCTCTGTCACGGAGTCTACTTTCATGAGAGGTTAACCTGCAAAAGTTGGCACTTTTGAAAACACTGTAATTGGTCATTCTAATGTTCAAAATTCATCTCGACACTCCCAAACTTATAATGCTTTTGTGACTTTCCATTATGTACAGGAAAACTAAAAGCATCGGCATGCTTTGTAATAGGTACTGGGCGATCATTCTCTTGCTTAAGTTGCTGGCTTGTCTCCTACTATATTATTTTTCCACAAGAGGCTATTATTATAGAGCATAATTAGCATTTGTAGCATATTTGCTATTTACCAGGACAAAAACTGTTCAAACTGCTTTACATAAATTATTTCATGTAATCCTTACAACTTTACAAGCTTAATAAACTATTTGCAATACCCTGAATATATCAAGCTAATGTATGCCTCAATTTCATATTGCTTCCTCCACAGGCAACGACCTTTCCTTCCTCTTATCTCCCATATGAACACCTACTGGTCTTCCACGACTTCATTCATTTATTATCTTCCCCGTTAATACATTCTTTCTACTGACACTTCAGGTGTTAGTGTTAACTTATCCACCATTAATCTCAGATATTTCTGTCATAAATACTCTATATTTCAGTAACATCTTTTTTTTAATTTTTTTTTTTACATTTATTTATTTTTGAGAAACAGCGTGAGACAAAGTGTGAGCGAGGGAGGGGCAGAGAGAGAAGGAGACACAGAATCCGAAGCAGGCTGCAGGCTCTGAGCCGTCAGCACAGAGCCTGATGCGGGGCTCGAACCCATGAACTATGAGATCATGACCTGAGCCGAAGTCGGATGCTCAACCGACTGAGCCACCCAGGCGCCCCAGTAACATTTTTTTTAATCATTCACCTCCATGCTTAACTTTTAGCAATTTGAAGAAATAAATCACACTGAATATTTCTGTTTTGTGTCGACCATAATCTTTAATAGGTTACAAAAAAAAACCCACACAGATAATATCACTGTCTTATATTATTAACAAGGACAACAATTAAAGTGGTTTTCTCAAATGTATGTAGTTAACAACAGAAGTTGGCTTAGAGATGCTTTGTATGATAGCAACAAAAATGTAGCTTTTAACACCAGTCAGACCCGTAATGGCACTTTGTTTTTTGCAACATATCTGATGATTACATCGTATTATACATGGTGTATAGGAAAGCCACAAATGACAAACAGGTATGCTTGACCTCACAACTAGGTTTCACTTTGCCTTCCACTATCTCAGATAGAGTTAAGACAGAATTGGGGGCTGTGCCTGAATGTCAGTCTCAGGATGCATGGTGCTACACAGGCTCGAACTGACCTTAGCTGTGTGCCAGGGTCTCATAAGTGCCTGAACTGGGGGCTGTTACTTTTTGCAGGAGCCCAATGTTAAAGCTGGGGTAGGAAGTCTTTGTTGAGGCCTGTGCTAATGGTATATGCAAGTGTGCCTTTCAGATCCTGAAAAATAAGCCACTTTGGCTGCGGGAATTGAATCACCCCACTCTCTACTGCCGCTTTTCCTTCTCTTACACAATTTCCCCTGTTCATCCAAGTCCCCCCACATCTATACCTTTATCTCCTGCTATTTATTACCAAATTCACTCCAGTACCTTCTACCATTTGTAAAACACGGTTCTACATGATAGAAAATTAATTAATGAAGCAATACTTCATTGCACTTGTAAAAGGAAACTGGTTTCCCGGAGAGGAAAATGAAGTGTCTGCAAATTCTTTTACTTCTAATAAAAGCCAGCTACAAAAGCAAAAACTAATAAACCAGTTTAACAAACTTGTTTTCCATTTTCATTTGGATTATCTCAGCACTCAATTTAAGTGAAATTCAGAAAAATTTCCAATAGCAAAGTGGCAAAACCTGAGAAGTTTATATTAAAAACACACAAATGATCATTTTAGTAATAAATTTAATAAATGGTAATCGATAAAATTACCATAATTTCAGATAATATTTCAAGTATATTTGCATTTAGTCTTTTTCTCATATTCAACAGATATTAATCATAGCAGATGAATTATGAACAATAACAAAAATGCATTTTCTATGCATTTTTGAATTGTTGTTTAACAAAATTAAATCATAAATTGATGTTAACATTGAGCTAACTGGGTAGTAATTAACTTTTTGAATTTTTTCCTTAATACAATGTCTTATTAAAATGGCTTAAGGAATTTTTTTTATTATATTAAATTAAATCTATTTTTCACTCTGTAAAAAGTAAAACCAAAACTACCTAAAGCCAACTTGGGCTACATTCTTCATATTATTGACTTATAAACAGACACTCCCCATATATTCATTATGATATATTTCTTTAAAGTACATTTTATAGAAAAGTGGTGTGAAATGTATTATCCCCCCACTATAAGCAATTAAGAGTATTCCAAAGTACCGGGAGGGTGAATGCAGCTACTGTTTTGACACTAGATGGCATTCCTGTGTAATCAGAAGCCCACAAGGCTAATACAGTTGCTGGTCTATTTCCCTGAGACCTGTCATAAATTTAAAAATGAACGGATTACAGCTAGAGAAAGTTAAATATAGGCTTTTATTCAGAAGATTATGTGAATAAACCAATTTTGCATCATGCTATTTATAGTTTGTTGACTGTTATAAAATTAAAAACTGTTGTTCTGCCTTCACTAAATTTGAAGTGTAGATGTTAGCTACTAAAAGCTATCTTTTTTGCTTTTTATTTATGATACTTGCCCCCATGCAAATAGTTTTATGTTAATAACTCAGAAAACATATTTAATTCTACTTGTATAAAATGCTGTCACAAGTTTATTTCAATGAGAAAATAATTCCAACCATCAAAATTAAAGATTATCTTAGGTTCATTATTATTTTAAAAAGTTTAAACCAAGCATAAGAGCTTTTTAAAATTATTGTAAAAAAATTACACTTTTAAAAAATATCTTACTGCTTGTCATTTGTATATGCTGGTGAAATAAACCACTGATTTACTATGATGTGTCCTTTTAAATGTTTTTTTTTCTTAATGTTTATTTTTGAGAGAGAGACAGAGCCAAAGCAGGGGAGGGGCAGAGACAGAGGGAGACAGAATACGAAGCTGTCAGCACAGAGCCTGGCATGGGGCTCAAACCCACAAACTGTGAGATCATGCCCTGCGCCGAAGTTGGACATTCAACCGACTGAGCCACCCAGGCATACCTAAATATGTGTATGTTCTTATCAACATGGAGCTTTTCAAGTGTTTTATAATAAAGCAAACACAGAGAATGTAATATTAGCCTGACAAACTTGGGGAGAAGGAAGTGGCCATTGAAAGCCTAGAATTGAGGGGATCGACATGTCAGAAAACCGGAAGTCCCTCATAACATACCAGTGGAGATTCAGTGTTAGACATAAACACACAAACATTAAAATGTTAATAAAATTTTTCAAAAGTTTTTAATAAAATTAGACACGTTTCCTCAAAAAGATGCAAAAAATAATACATATTGTTGAATTTGCTTTTTCCATGAAACAAGAGGAACATTAATTTTTTGCAACATGAGACATATTTATTGACCTATTATGTGTCTGGCACATCAAAAATAACTCAGAACAATACATTTAACTCAATCCTACCCCTTCCCATTAGACATGAGAAAAATCTGGATTGAAGAATTAAATTACTTATCATAGATCAACAAATCCAGACCCAGGACATGAACTACAGACTTTTGAAACACACACAGTGAAATTTTCACTACATAATCCAGTATTCTTGTTATGGGGTGAATTGCGCTATTCCCAAATTCATATATTGAGGTCCCAAAACCCATTACCTCAGAATATAACTGTATTTGAAGAGAAGGCCTTTATAGAAGTAATTGATGTTAAATGAGATCATATGTGTTAGAGCCCTCTCTAATATGACTGGTGTCCTCATAAGACGAGAAAGGGATACATACTTTCAGAGGAAAGTCCATGTAAGGACACAGCCAGAGACTGCCATTCGCAAGCCAAAGAGACAGAGTAGCCTGAAATCAAACTTGCCAACCCCTGAATCTTAGATTTCCAGTTTCCAGAACTGTGAAAAAATAAATTTCTGTTGTTTAAGCCACCCAATCTGCAACACTTTCTTATGGTTGTCCTACCAACAAAGACAATGGTCAAAACAGCATTCTCTTTAATTTTTTTTAATTTTATTTATTTGCTTTGGTAGAGAGAGAGAGAGAGAGAGAGAGAGAGAGAGAAAGGGAAGGGAGGGGAGGGTAGGGCCAGACAGAGGGAGAGACAGAATCTCAAGCAGGCTCCACACTGTCACCAGGGAGCCCAATGATGGGCTTGAACTCAAGAACTGTGAAATCATGACCTGAGCCAAGATCAAGAGTTGGCACACTTAACTGACTGAGCCACCCAGGCATCCCTCAAAACAGTATCCTTAACATTTAGTAGAATCCAGCTTATAATTACTTCCCATGTATTTAGAGCAATGAATATTTCTACAAATGTATTTTTAAATATTATATATATATGTGTGTGTGTGTGTGTATATATACACAGTGCTGTGTATTTATATTTGTGTATGTGTCTATCTATCTATCTATCTATCTTTCAAAAGAACTATTATGCTACTATTTGTCAAATAATATCTTAAACTTTATTCAGTGATTCTAATGTTTTAGAAATAATTTTCTGCTATTTGTTCAGGTAAAAAATTAATGTTCAAGTTTTAGAAACCAATATGTTTAGTGAAATAGGTAATTTAAAAAATAAATATAGTTATTAGTTACATAAAATATCTGCAATACTAAATATATATTGGAAATGTGAAATATTAGAATGGTCACAATTTTATTAATACTTATTTTAATCTCTCTCCTAAAAATAGTTAAAAGCGTTGACGTCCCAGTAACAATGATGTAACCACAAGCGTTGGGTTTCCTACAAAAATGTATGGATAATAAATGATGCTAGACCTGGCTGAAGCACTGTACAAGGTGAGCATAATTTTATGATGCACCGGAAGCAAAGAATTCTAAGACAAATAGATTCACTCATATGGTTACAGAAGTCAGCTTAGAGATTCTAGTACTTAATCAAATTTGTGAAAACTGGTGCATCAAAATATTCATGATTTTAATTGATTGGAACAGATTGAACAAATAAAAATATATGACTCCATAGACAGTCTCAAACAAAAGACCAAAATCTAAATTAAAAAAAAATATATCACACTTAGATATTTCTTATATATCAGCTTCTTACTCTGAAAATTGATAGTAAATAAATAGGCAGAGACTCCTGGGTGGCTCAGTCGGTTAAGTGTCCGACTTCTGCTCAGGTCATGATCTCACAGTTCGTGGGTTGAAGCCCTGTGTTGGGGTATGTGCTGACAGCTCAGAGCCTGGAGCCTGCTTCAGGCTGTGTCTCCCTCTCTCTCTGTCCCTCCCCCGCTCGTGCTCGCTCTCTCTCTCTCTCTCTCTCTCAAAAATAAATACTAAACATTAAAACATTAAAAAAAAAAAGAGACAAACTCATGCTATTTCATTAGAAAGTCTATTTCATTCAACAGCTAACTCCAGATGGTTAGGAAATCACAGCCTCATGATAGTAACGTTAGTTTAATAAAAGTAAAAGGAATCATAGCATTTAAAATGGCCAATGACATCTAATGAAATCACTAATTCAGAAAAGAGGCATAGATCAGCGCTAAACTCAGTAAGTGAAATGTTGTTGGTTAATTGAACATTCACAGTTGCAAAGTATCATGACATATTATTTGCCAACAAAATAGGTAACAATGCAACAGGGAAACAAAATAACACTATGTGTCTCTTGAAGTTAAAATATTCTTTGAATCTAACTTCTCTCCTCAGGAGATAATTCCCAGTTTCAGGAACAAGAAAGATAAAGGAATATATTAAATGACAATTTGGAAACGATGAAGGAAATCTAGAATAAAGAACATTCTCCAGAGCATGTGTTCTCATCTTTCTCACTGCCAATATGGGGGGGGGGGGGGGGGGAGAAAAGGATGAAGCAGCAACTATATACTAAATTAAACAGATTGAAGAGACATAGAAAGAAAATGAAATGTAGGGGCACTAGTTATATTTTTTTGTTTGGGGAAAAACAGTTACTAAAGGCATGTTGAGGAAACATTAGGGAAAGTACAAATGAAATGTATATGAGGTAGTATTAATTTCATTAGCATGATAATTGAAATGTGGTTAAATATAATTTTTATTTGTTGAATGTATATACTGAGCATATACGTTCAAGATTTTAAGGATAAAGTGTACAATATCAGTAAATAACTTTAGGTATTAGTTCTTCAATATTTGTTTTTGCAGATATGCTGATGAAGCAAATATAGCAAAATTACAGAATCTAGGCATTGGCATACCTGAATGTTTGATGTATTATTCTTTATGTTTTTATTAGTTTTATTATAAAAAATTAAAGCTTCTCAGACTGTTTCATGATACGCCTACAAAATAGAACATGTCTAGTAAAAATATCCATATTTAATACATAGAATATATAGCTGTTTTCATAGTAGCGAGCGTCTTCAATCCAGAGTTCTGACATATATGTGACATATAATTTTCCAGTGTTCTATATTCAGTGGTTATTAAGAGAGAGAAAATGTGTTATCTTAAATATTTTTTTATGTTTTATTTATTCTTGAGAGAAAGAAAGAGACAGAGAGACAGAGCACGAGCGGGGGAGGGTCAGAGAGAGAGGGAGACACAAAATCGGAAGTTGGCTCCAGGCTCTGAGCTGTCAGCACAGAGCCCGACGTGGGGCTCGAACTCACGATCTGTGAGATCACGACCTGAGCCAACTGAGATCACGACTGGCGCAACCAACTGAGCCACCCAGGTGCCCTGAAAATGTGTTATTTTCGTGCATGTAGTCAGCTAGAGGAGTGATAGTTAAGATCCTTTGGGGTATTTTAAAACACCAGGCTATCAATCATTTAAAGACTTTGAAAAAACAAGTGTCATTTGGTGTGGGTTTAGATGGCAGAAAACTAATTTAATGATTCAAAGCTACGTTCTTTGTCGTGGAAGGAGTGTACTGCTCAGGGTTCATTCCCAGCCCTGCGTGACCTGACGTGAAATCCAATACAGCACATGCCTCACGGAATTCAGATGCAAGGGGCAAGAAGTCGTTTGCCTGATAAGATGACAAAGTTGCAGAGGATGACAGGTGATTTGCTTTTGGTGACCTCTTTCCCATTATTTATTCTCTGATTGCAAATTCACACAAGGTGAGCCCTGATAAGGCAAATACAACAACAACAAAATCATATTGGAGTCTTATGAAATTATGTCTTACTAGGAAAAAAAAAACTTTTAATGGAGCTAAATAAAAAATGAATCGAGCCCTTAAGAAAACTGATGATACAAATCAGTCAACACAAAAATTGGCTTGTTAGTTATAAATGAACACTGGACTTCTGTATACTTGACTTTACTGGTATTCTATAAGAAGCAATTAATGACTGAAAACCTAACTCATTTTCCACAATTGTAAAGTAATCCCTCACTAAAAAGATAAATATTTCTTTTACTTTATGGACACTTTCACTCTCTGATTTTTTTCTTTATTCTTTATTTTTATTTTTTCCTGTTTATTTATATTCAAGTTAGTTAACATACAGTGTAGTCTTGGCTCCAGCAGTAGAACCCAGTGATCCACCTCTGCATGTGACATGCAGTGCTCATCCCAACAAGTGTCCTCCTTAGTATCCATCACCCATTTAACCCATCCCCCACCCACCCTGCCTCCAGCAATCCTCAGTTTATTCTCCATATTTAAGAGTCTCATGGTTGGGGCGCCTGGGTGGCTCAGTTGGTTGAGCGTCCAACTTCAACTCAGGTCATGATCTCGTGGTTCATGAGTTCAAGCCCCACGTCCAGCTCTGTGCTGACAGCTCGGAGCCTGGAACCTGCTTTAGAGTCTGTGTCTCCCTCTTTCTCCACCCCTCCTCTGCTCATGCTGTCTCTCTCTGTCTCAAAAATG
This sequence comes from Prionailurus bengalensis, assembly GCF_016509475.1. NCBI lineage: Eukaryota > Metazoa > Chordata > Mammalia > Carnivora > Felidae > Prionailurus > Prionailurus bengalensis. The sequence goes on from NC_057343.1 coordinate 221,339,294, forward strand.
AATAAACACTAAAAAATTTTTATTAAGGGGCACCTGGATGGCTCAGTCGGTTGGGCATCCAACTTCCGCTCAGGTCATGATCTCGCAGTTTGTGGGTTCGAGCCCCACATCAGGCTCTGTGCTGACAGCTTGGAGCCTGGAGCCTGCTTCGGATTCTGTGTCTCCTTGTCTCTCTGCCCCTCCCCTGCTTGTGCTCTGTCTCTCTCTGTCTCTCAAAAATAAATACATAAATGTAAAAAAAAAATTTTTTTGTTAATTAAAAAAAAAAAGAAAAGAGTCTCATGGTTTGCTTTGGATTCTGTCTTCCTCTCTTTCTGCCCTCAAAAGTAAATAAACATTAAAAAATTGAAAATAAAGTCTCTAATGGTTTGCCTCCCTCTCTGTTTTTATCTTATTTTTACTTCTCTTCCCCTACGTTCATCTGTTGAGTTTCCCAAATTTCATGGATGAGTGAAATCATATGATATCTGTCTTTCTCTGACTTATTTTGCTTAGCATATCACCCTCTGGTTCCATTCACATTGTTGCAAATGTGCATCAGCTGATGAACAGACAAACAAGATGTGGTACATGTATACTGTGTCCGCTATGTGTTTTTTTAAGAACTATACTTCTTTTCTACTCCACACATATTTCACTGTGAAGGAGAATTACTTTAAGTACCAAAATTTAACTAAATTGCAATAAAGATCCTTCTCAACTGCCATTAACATTTCATCAGGCCTTGAGGCCAAAATGTATACATGTTCTGTCACATTAAATTTTACTGCATTTAGAAATTATTTGGAGGAACTTCTTTCTCATCAAATTGTTTCTAAATTTGTTCAATTCCTTGTGGGAAGTACCTACTTACAAGTACTGAAAACAGATATACAAAATTCTTAGTAGTTATAAATATGGAACCTTGCACGTCTTTTCTAGTTGTATCAATTCACACATATTATTGCAAGATATTATGATGTGTGGCTTGATATAGACACAGTATTTCACGTTTTTAAAAATGCTTGGACATCCACATGGATGATCTGTTTGTCACACTAATCAGTCTTGCTTCCATAGTAATGAGGCCAATTGATTTTCCACTTAATTGGGGGGATAGTATTAGTCTCACAAACTGACTCTGTCTCAATGCATGTTTGTAAGTAGAATATGTTTTTCTCCTTCCAAACACATTGTTGCCTCAAGTATGTAATATGCTACATGGCTAAGTGTAAACAAATTCTATTAATTTTCAGCAAGTTACCGTTCAGTGAAATAAAATTGCCATTTGATTGTAACAAGGAAAACTCCAAACAGAACATATAAATCAGTATTATTGGCAGTTGGAAAAGATACATTGCCTAGATTACGGTTAGTGACTAGGGAAATAAATGACCATTTTAGAGGTTTTAGAAGCACTTGGAAGAGTAAATGAAGATAGCTTTTGAAAATTGCTGATGGGAATTCATCATAATGGAGGCCTGAGTTATATAAACAACATTTATTTCCTAGACTTGATCATTCTAAAATGGAATAAAGTTTGGGTGAAAAGAGATTTCTTTATATCAGAAAAACGCTGAAAAAGCATAAGAGAAGATTCAAAAGAGTTTTTTAGTTGATACTAACAGGTAGCAGAAAAAAATTTATTTTACATCATGTTGAATTTAAAAGTCTGGTATTTATCTAGATGCCTAACAAGAAACTCCAGGTGTTTCCTTTTTTTGAATACAATCTGTGAGTTTCGGATGGGTTACATGTCAAGGGCATAAGCCTATCTCTGCCACTAGATGAAGCTGCAAATACAGCTGTCAATCACTAGTTCAGTAAGACAAAAATGATTGGTACAGATGGAATAAAACAGTGTTTGAAGATATCTGGGGCAGAAAATGTACCCTGTATATGGGCTCCTAGAGTATTTTTGACAAGATAGAAACCACAATTTAGTTATTTATTTTTTTACATTCTAAGACGAATTTGTAAAATTCCATGTATTTTTCAAACATGTATAATTTAGTAAACATGAGAGCAATATTCACAAATATATCTACAATCTCTTCCTATCTAAGAAAAAATATATTTAACATTGATCAAGTTGAGGTAACAAAACTGAAAACCTTGTAAGATCATTAAGCAATTATTTAGTTTATTGACTTTATTTTTATTTGAATTTACGGATTGGATCATTTAAAATGATTCATCATCAGGAAAAGTTTTATTCATCAAATATGTTACTTTCTTTTGAAACAACAATTTTATATTTCAAAATATAACTACTTCATTTAGATTGTTGAAAAATAGGAAACAGTATACATTTTTTATCACTTATTTGCAGGAAATTCAAATTCTAATAAACATGAATATACAGTAAAACCTTGGTTTCCAAGCATAATTCATTCCAGAAACATACTTGTAATCCAAAGCACTTGTATATCAAAGCAAGTTTCAAGATCCATTGACTCAGTTGTGATCATGTGACATTGGGCGTCAGGTACTACTCATATTCCAAGACGTCACTCATTTATCAAGTTAAAATTTAACAGTAATGTTTGCTCATCTTGTGAAACACTCAAAGAACAAGTTACTTACAATTCAAGGTTTTACTTATTCTCAAGAAGCACCTTGCATTAAGTAACTAAGAATTAAATTATTTATTACAATGTTTTTTATATATTACCCATTAAAATTAAGACTGTTTTCTATTTATAATGTCTACAACCTTTCTACCCATAATATTCTATTGAGATACTGTTTCTAGTGAAAGTGACACCCAGAGAAAGTGTGATATCTACATGGATATAAAACTCCACTCTTTCTCTTTATTTCATTTCTTCATATTACTTGAAATGGATTTTTTTTTACAGACAGAAGATGGTTTCAGTGCAGTGTCTGATTCATATCAGTTACAAAAGGTAAATTATAATGCAAGGAATAATGAATGATGTGGCTGGAGCAGCAGGTGGTGGTAATATCCTATCCTATCCTATCCTATCACATATGATACTGTGCAGATTTTAACCATCATGGAAGCTGTACCAAACCACTGAAATTTTAACTAGCATATTGAAATGATAAGGTATACTTTTAGACAGATGCTATTGGTTTCTCTATAAAAATAGATTTAAGTTATGAAAAACTACAGTTAAAAGGTCATTTAGAAGGGAGTAAAGTAGGACATAAAGTATTCAGAAAGGAGATTTGGAAATATGTTCTATACAAAGGGCATATATTCTGTTTCCATGTTTTGCTTTAAGTGGAACATTTGCCACTTCTTCAAAATTGAAGCATTAGATCACAGACAACGTTCCTTCTAGAAAGTACTTATTTGAAGTAGAATTAAAAACAATATGTAAGATAATGTATTAACACACTGTAATAATATGAATAAGCAATTGGTAGTAGCTGAGATTTATATTACAACTGCTGAAAGAATACATAATAAATATAACTTGAAAATTCTGCCTGTAGGTAGAAATGAAATTAATGCAAATGACAAATGTTTGGTTAAAGTTGTTTGTGCCTCTATTTTGTACACAATTAATTATAAAATCAGATGAGACACAATGTAGGTAGACATTCAGAAAAGATAAATAAGTGATTATTAGGGAAGGGGTAGAAGTTTTCATATGATCTATAACATAAGCCTGGACTCAAAAATAGGTAGCAATTTAAGAAGCTTTGCTAGATTTAGGGGGAAAAAAGTTAAATTTGAATTTCAGATTAACAATGGATAATTTATCGCAAATATGTCCCACACAATATTTGGTGTATACTTATAATAAAATGTATCCACTTTTTATCTAAAAGTCAAATATAACTGAATAGCTTATATTTGGCAACCCCAGATTAAAAGAAGATAGCAGCCAACAAGGGAAACCACAGGGTAAAGTAAGATGTAATAAACATACCACGTAAATATTGGGAAAAGGGATATATTATAAACAGAGAATGTCATCTTAGACTCACAGAAGTACAGATCTGAAGAGCATTAAATGTTAGAGAAATATAATTTGTTAAAATTAGAAATATAAAACCATTTGAAACTCTGATCAGAGGATCAAAATACATTTAAGAATAATCAATCTAGAAAATGAATTTTTTATAGTTTATTTATTTACTTGAGAGAGAGAGAGAGAGAGAGAGAGAGAGAGAGAGAGAAAGCATGAGCTGGGGAGGGGCAAAGAGAGAATGGGAGACATAGAATCAGAAGCAGGCTCCAGTCTCGAAGCTATTCTCACCGAGCTCAATGCAGGGCTAGAACTCACAAACTGGGAGATCATGACCTGGGCTGAAGTTGGATGCTTCACTGTTTGAGCCACCCAGGCACCCCACGATATTATTGTTTTTAAGTTTATTTATTTTGAGAGAGAGAGAGAGAGAGTGCGCGCGTGTGTGTGTGTGAGTGAGTGGGGGAGGGGCAGAGAGAGAGAGAATCCCAAACAGGCTCCTCACTGTCATTACAGAGACAGATGCTGGGCTCGAACTCACAAACCGTGAGATCACAACCTGAGCCAAGATCAAGAGTTGGACACTCTACCAACTGAGCCATCCAGGGGACCGAGATTCAAGATATTATTTAACCTAGATTTGTAGCATGCATGCCCTTTTGTTAAATTATGGCAAATAACAGAGAAAGTGAAAGAAAGGGAAAGTGCAGTTAAGAATATTAAATGAAATTGCGAAGACAGAGTTATTGAAAAAATTGTGATAAAAATACCAAATTTGTTACTGGTGATTTTTTTTTGGGGGGGGGTCGGTGGGGAGAGGTTATGAATAGGAGTGGTTATCAAAGTTCAGTGAACAGGACCTTCTGTTCTCAGTGATAAAGGAAGTGATGGAACCACCATAGCCCTCCCCCTGTTAACAACCAGACAACAGTGCAAGATATTAGAAAAGGCTATTTTCAGATATTAGATGACACGACACACAGCACTGTGAGCCTGACTAAAGGCACTTTCTGTCTTTAGAGAGGCAAAATTCAAGTAGAGCATGATGGTCATATTGAGCTAAGACATAGGTCAGTACTTGGGGAACTGAGACAGATGAAATTTGGGGGACAATACTTGAGAGGAGCTGCCTGTGGTTAAAGTCATTCAGCAAGGGAAGCATTAGACAGGGGGAATGCTAGAGCCTTTGGTAGCTTAAGGTAAACAGACTAAAACCAGTTAGCTAGGTTTTGCTTCAATCTGAGACAATGAAGCTCAAGAATCATTAATCGTGGGTAGTTAACCAGATTCTCTTGATTCTAAGAAAATGAAACTCAAGAACAGTCATCATGGCAACCAAATAACTAAATTTTCCCAAAGAAAGCAAACATTTAAGTTACAGCCAACTGAATAATTGCTTTGCTTCCCTGTCTTCTCTAGACACGTCTCTGCTCTAGCCCTCACTCACAAAAGGCTGGCAACCACCTTTGGCTTTGTGTTTCCTGATTCAAATACTTATTTGCTCAAACAAAAATCTTTAAAATATTTTTTTAATGTGTCATAACTTTACATTTTAACACCATGTAGAAAAAGAGTTCCAGAAATCTCCATAAGGAACCACCTGAATCCTTGGCTGAATACTCAGCTTTCATATGCAGGCTGAGACTTCACAAAGCTGAGTGAACAACTAGCAAGGAATAAAGACCTTCAGGCAGCTCTGAAACTAAGCAATGGCAACAGCTTTCAAAATACAGAGGAATGTCCAATATCCAAACACGTAGAGTGGATTGACTTTACTGAGCCCCTGGGGATTTCAGTAGATATTTTAGAAAGACCATTTCTTAGGTCAACAGGTAAATGAGCCCTAAAGTAATGCCTACTCTAGTCACATAAAAATGTACTTTATCTACAAGTAAAGCAATGCCTGCCATAAGAACATCAAACTTGTTTAAAGGAAGACAATAAATCCAACAACCAATGTAACATACACAATTGCTAACACACAATAAAAAAGGTGGCACATTGCCAGGGGGAAAATCAATCAGTAGGAACATAAATGACAGAGATGATGGAATGAGTAGACAAAACTGCTAAAACAGCTATTATAAATGTGTTTCCAAATTGAAAAAAAATATGAACATAATAGTGAGAAAATGAAAACCACAAAATTTTAGAAAACTGGTCTCTTACAGGTAGATATTTAATTAATTAATTAGTGTATTTTTTTTATTTTAAAGTTTATTTATTTGAGAGAGAGTGAGCGAGCGAGCACAAGCAGGGGACGGAGAGAGGGAGAGGGAGAGAAAGAATCCTAGACAAACTTCACACTGTTAGCACAGAGCTTGAGGTGAGGCTCAAACCCACAACTATGGAGTTATGACCTGAGCCAAAATCAAGTCAAATGCTCCAACAACTGAGCCACCCAGGCACCCCTGACAGGTAGATATTTAAATGTGACACAAAATTTCAAAAGATGGTGTTACTAGCAGATAAAACATTGCAGAATAAAAGATCAGTAAACTTGAATTTAAGGGAAGAAAAACCATTCCACCAGAATCACATAGAGAAGAAAAGTAGAACACCCGTCAAAAGAAACTCAGAGATGTGCGAAATTTCAAGCAGTATAAACATCAGTGTACTGAAATTTTCAGAAGTATGAGGGTGCAGAGAGAAAGGACATTTTAAAAAGAATTTAATGTTTATTTATTTTTGAGAGAGAGAGTGGGGAGGGGCAGAGAGAGGGAGACACAGAAGCTGAAGCAGGCTACAGGCTCCACGATGTCAGCACAGAGCCTGATGCAGGGCTTGAACCCATGAACTGCAAGATCATGACCTGAGCTGAAGGTGGCACTTGACTGACTGAGCCACTCAGGCACCCTGATAAAGGACATATTAAATGCAAGAGGGGAAGACAGTGAAACGGAACATGTGAGGGGGGAAAATAAGCATAGAGAAAAGCATTAAAATAAAAGTCAATTATTTGAAAATGTTAATAAAAGTGACCAATCTGCCTAGAGTGATGGGAAAAAAGAAGAAAGATTAATTATCAAGATCAGTAATGAAAAAGGTATATCAATAAAAATACTAGTGATGTTCAAATGGAAATATTGTGGAGCATTATGAAGCTTCATGCTGATTAACTTGAGTACTCTGAGGAGATTCGACAGCTCCTTAAAAAAATAAAATTAATCCAAGAAAAATAGACATTCTCAATTCATCAAATAAGTTGAATTTATAATTAAAAGCACCCCTTTCCCCCCCCAAAAATCAGGCCAAAATGGCTTCAGTGGTGAATTCCATGAAATATGTAAAGAAGAAATAATACTAATTCTACACAGACTCTTCCAGAAAATAAAAGAAAAGAGAACCTTTCCAAAAAAAGATAATAAAATGCATGAACAGAAGTTCAACATCATTAGTTGTCAGTTGAATTCAAATTAAAGTTACAAAAAGGTATGAATATGTTATGAAATGAATATTTGTGTCCTCCCAAATTTTATATGTTTAAATGCTAACCTCCATTGTAATGATATTAACAGGGATAGTTATTGAACCAAAATACATGAAAAGATATGTCTACACAAAAACATATAAACTGATGTTCATCAAAGCTTGATGGTAATGACCCATCTGTCGATCACTGGTGAATTGTAGACCTAAAATGTGTATGTTTTAATTCATGTAAATTATGTTTTTAAAAGTTTGATATAAAAATATTTTGAACCTGTGAATTTCCTGTCAAGTTTATTAAAACACACCTTCTTAGACTATCTTGACGGCTATCCCTGTCAAAGAGGTAAGTTAGGGAAAAAGCATCCTGTCAAATAGAGGGAAGTTAGGGCTGAAGCTGCCAGTACTCGAATTCAGGAACGTGAATGTTTGCTTGTTCCTGATGTTGCATACTATGCAATATGTATTCTAAATATGACATGCAGTTGTCTGGTAACTTAATACGTAATTTATGTGTTATTAAAACTTTCCTATATTTAGTCTTTATGTTAAATCGACCATTCTATTGAGATAGGAAGACAGATGCATTAAAAACTATCAAGTAAAAAAATGCATTATTTTTTTATGAGCCTTAAATAAATATAGTGATCCATATTCCCATTTGGAATAATGTAATCATAGGAACTAGGGCTTAGATACGGTGATATTTGTCATATCTAAATTTTTGTATCAGTTTACAGTTTATATCAGATACAGATCTTGTTACATAGAACTGTCTTGTGAATCTCCACCCCAATCATTTAACAAAAGTCCTTATCATAAAGTATATGCTGTAGCATTTCACTGATTTCACTTGTTTTAATCATTCATAACTTCAAATTGTAGACAGCAAGCTTTATTTTTTTTTAAATAAGTTCTCTGAGCTTGTGCATATACACTGTATCCTTCATCTGAAAGAAAGGGAAGAATTAATGCAACTCTTAAAATTTGATTAAGTTAGTGGAATGGTAAAAAGCAGTAAATCAACTATTGCAGGACAGTGGGAAAGGCCTGAGTGACACCAAAGAGAGCATGGGTAGGCAATAACCACCAGAGTTAAGGAAATGAGGGTAGTCAAATCAATGTCATCAACGACACAGTGATGCATGACAGACATATTTTTACACTACACAATTTCTAATTCAAATGGAATAAAATGGGAGATTCTAACAAACATTACAGAGAATGTGTAACATGTCTGAAGATATTGGATTTTGATTTGAAAAATAGTGAATTTATAGAGTTGCTAAAAAATGCTTGAAAGGGTTAGTGGAGTGTTTGCATCATAAGGAATAAATGGTATGTCTAAAGGGTTATTTCACTTTCCAATATTGACTAATAAATGCTGGTCAGAATAATGAAAATTTAAAAGGTGTTCTGATTTTTTCCTCTGATTAATGTTTTATGTTTTATTATCTAATCTGTTTGCAAAGATTTAATGAGGAGAAATAATTATGGCTGTAAAATGGTGAATTAATTCTGATCATAAAGTGATTTTAACTATATGCTATATTTAATTTCAACTGTGATGTGTTTTATCACATTGTTGATTTTTACTATCTTAAATTTAGCTTTACTGGCAGTGGCAGTTTTAGCAGATTTTTATATTTTTACAATCTGATTCTAATTCATTTGACTAGTTTGCTCATGGCAAAGCATAGTCTTATGTTATATTAACCAGCTACATGTGTGGAGTTAATAAAAATAAAGAAGATAAAAAAGCATATCTAATATGTGACATTTACCATTATTAAAGATTCCATATCCTACATTTAAAATATGTTTAGGTCCAAAATTGGGGTTATCAACCAATTATATACTTCTGTTTCTTTATTTCATATATCAGATTATAAAATACCGGGTGGAAATTTAAGCTGCTCTGTGGAGTAGTGTGCATACTGGTCTCAAGGCAGATGTCATGAGTTCAAATCTCTACTCCTCCAATTACTGGAAATATACATTTGGATAAATTACCTAAGCAATCTATTTGTACACCAGTTCTCTTATCTGGAAAATGGGGGATAAAATAACAATAACTTAAAAAAAAACTGTTTCATAGGATTGTTAGCAGGAACAAAAAATGTCATTACGTAAGTGTGTCTGGCACAGAGAAACTAGTGCTTTCCAAGTCATCCTACAGAGATTTGTCATATTGCATTTTTCCATTTAATACAAAAAAGGTTTATAGTCTATTTTAATCTGTTTTTCATCCTCTTGTTATTTTTCTACAATTTTTTTGTTTATTTTGTATATGAATACAATAGAACAGTAGCCAGAGAATATCTTTTTAAAAGTTTGCCAAGTGTATAAAGAATCACGATGTGTTCCAAGACTCCACAACTCCCAACCATACCTTTCAACACAGCCCTGATTCTATATGAATTTGAATCTTTGGGAGGGGAGCCTGGGTATGTTTCTTTTATGAAAAGCTCAGCAGGCAAATCAGATATGCACATCTGGTTAAGAACCACAATTAAGGTTATCCTATGTAAGATTTCTCTCACAGTGAAATGTTTAGGGGTCAATTCCTTGACTCCCTTGGCTTCAACAGATCAGTTGGTACCCTTGAATCAATGAATCAATCTCCTTGGACCATTCTTTCTTTAAATATTAGAATGCTTTATGATCTCCATCATTATATCTTCTTAGATATCTAGTCTTTACAGTTTTTTTTGTGTGTGCGCCAGCACCAGAATTTAGCAAACAATGACTTCTGAAATTTTGAATAACAAATTATGTTTGTTCATCTAAAACATTTAAAAATTTCTGTTCTAATCTATTACATATCATTATAGAAAGTATTTACAATATATTCTATATCTGGTAACTCTGTTCCAATCTTCCTGCAAAGATAAGGTGATTTAGGTAATATTTAAAGCATGAAGAAATTAGTCTTCATAAATACTTCATTACAAGGAGCTACTGAGAAAGATATTTCAACATTCCCTCTTTCCTTGGAATTTCTTTCTCTGGGATAAATCTTTTTATCAAACTGTCAGACCTCTACTAAATTGGGAACATGATTCTCTCTTATTTTATGTTCTCAATTATAATTGCTAAAGTTAAACTCCTAGCAACAGCGAGTAGAGTATTGGTTATTTGGGGCTGAGCAGAGTGGGAGACAGACAGATGTTGGTTAAAGGTCTTCAGTTATAAGATTGGTAAGTTCTGGGGATCTGATGTACAGCACAGTGACTACAGTTAATAATACTGTGCTGTGTACTTTAAATTTGCTAGAAGAGCAGACCTTAAGCATTGTCACCACCCACAAAAAGATAACTCTGTAAGGTGATACTTGTGTTCATTATTGGGATAGTGGAAATCATTTCACAAAGTATATGTATGTCAGATTGTCACACTCTACACTTTATTTTATTTTTTTGAGAGAGAGAATCTTTCTTTTATGTTTATTTATTTTGAAAGACACAGAGAGAGAAAGTGGGGGAGTGGCAGAGAGAGAGGGAGTGGGAGAATCTCAAGCAGCCTCCACATTCAGCCCAGAGCCCAAAATGGGAGCTCACTCTCATGACCCAAGACAATACCAAGAGTTGGACACTTAGCCAACTGAGCCACCCAGACGTTCCCACATTGTATACTTTAAACACATACAATTTTATTTGCCAATTATGCCTCAATAAATGTTAAAAAAAAGAGACTGAGCAAGGATTGTAAATACCCATTAAGAAAAAACCACCAGGGAAACACTTGTAGTTGGAGAAAGTTGAGTTTATCAATTCTTGTTGCAAAAGAAAAACAGAAACCACAAAGCATGTGGAATCATGGAGTGTTGAAGAGAGTGTGTTAGGAGTGTCTTATGATTGTGCTTACACAATATTAGGTGATCTTAAAAAGGGTTCAAGACATCAAAAGTTTGTTTGGGATAGGAAACTATCAGAAGCAGGAATGATTTTGTGATATATGTTTAAATATATTAAAACATTTAATATAATTTAATATATTTATTTTAATCTATATGATGGGAGGAACAAAGTGAAGCTAGTTTGCAATTGGCAAAGAGGCATCAATTAATCAGAGATAACCCGAAAAGGAGATAGTCTGGATACTTTTGTGTTTTGGCAGTGCTTTTGTTTGTGTATCTCCTTAACCTGATTACAAAGTGATCTGTTTCTGCTTTTCTCCGCCATGGTCATAGATGTTGAGGTTCTGTGACATTGGCGCAGGTATTAGTGCTGGCCAGCTCAGAAAACTCTTTCTCAGAAAACTCAGTAAGACACAGAAAGTTTGTATTAAATAAGAGGTTTCAAGTTAGTCTTAGGAGGCTATTTATATGAGCCAAACCATAATCCAGGAAAACATACTGTAAACTAGGACCTCAGGCAAAAATGAAATTGGCTGGGTGGTTGTTGGGACCTAAGGTACAATTTGGGAAAATGACTACTGTAAGGACAATTTCTAAGGAATCTGCTATGTCATCTATGACATGAACTTACAGGGCTACACAAGCACACTGGGCCTTCTTTGTTACAGTAAATCCTGGGTTTCATCAATGTCAAGTACAACCCAAAGAAGGTGAGTAGCAATAACAGGCACTGTGTGATTGTGCTTGAGATCAAGTAGATTTAATCCAAACTCCAAAGCACAGTGTTGATCAATTATGATACATTGCTAGGCACTGGCAGAAGCAATTCTAGTAATTGCTTGAGCTTCTTTCCCCAAAATGGGACAGATTTGCACAATCAGTGAGAAAGTCCAGAAGAAGAAACACAGTGGAAAATAAAGGAAGAGCTGACATTGTTGCATTTCTTCCCTCGGCAAATAAACGAAGAAAGGAAATGATAGGAATGGACAGTCTACATATGTTAATTTACTAGATATAACATTTATAGTGATTAGACTTTTTTTTTTTCACTGCCTTAAGGATCATGAAACAGGCTCAGATGACTGAAACAACACATCTAAAGAAATACACCTTGTAAGTACTGAAACCTGGACAGCTCTGCTTTTTTCCAGTCTTCAAAATCATAGTCTACGTTTGTGGAAAATCAAATAGCTATGTCCTAGGTTAGGAGATTACAGGGGATGCATTGCAAAGCAGAATACTGTTTTCTCGTCTTGCTGAAAACAGTGGGACACACTTCATTTATCCAGTTAACATATATCTAGGGGTTGGGTCCAGTCTGTGCTCATGAATTCCTTAGGCCATGTTATCTATGGAATATTTTATCTTGTTTTCCACCCTGCCTCTACATCTGCTCTTTTGTAGTTTTGGGAATGCTTGAGCTTGTTTTTCTGCACACTTTCTATACGTTCTTACTGGAGTGTAGCCCACTGATGTAATGCACGATGTTTCCCTAAATGTATCTTTAATAAATACGGGAGCTTGAGAGCAGCTCGGGGAGACTTCCCTTAGCCTCCCTCCCACCCCTCTTGACTTGCAGAGTCTTGAGTAATTCTTTCTGCTGTCTTCGGCTTTGCTGGACAAAGCTGAGAGCTGAACCCACATATATTAACTCTCCTGATGTTCTCCTTCCATTATACCTCCATCCATAAGAAAGTTACAGTAAAGTCTTTATAAATAATTCAAATTGATATTTTTGTCTAGTTTTCATTGGCATCTTGTCAGCATGTTGACACTGTTGCAAATGCACACCTTCTGGAACACTCTTTTCAGTCGATTTCATGAAACTATTTCATTTTCTTCCAAATATATTGCTATTACTCTTATAATTTTCTTTGCTGGATTATCATACACTGGCCAGTAAGAATTGGCATTATTCAAAATTCACTTGTAGGCTTTCTTCTATTGCCACTCTATAGTCCCTTGTTGTATGATCTTACCCACACTCCTGGGATTAAATAACATCTATCGGCTTATAATTCTAAAATACAAACTTTCAGCTCATGTCCCTCTTCTGATCTTTAGGCTACATTCCATAGCTTAATAGATGGCACTTAATGGATGTCACTCAGACCAAACTGGACATGCCCAAATTGAACTCATGACAGTTCCTCTAAGAACCAAATCCTTCAACCTATTGTTTTACCAAGTACATTCACAATTCACCCAGTAAGAGAAGTTAGAAGAAACTTAATTCACCACAGTCAACCCAAATGTCCAATAAATCAGCACAATTTACTGCTTTTACTTACAATTATTTCTGACATTCATGCATTTATCTCTCTACATTTATATCTCATTTTCCCCTAGTTCCATTTACCTTTCATCAAGACTATCATAACAGCCAAATCTTGACTCAGACACACATGTGTTAGCTTTCTCTCCATTCAATCTTTCACACTGCAGAGTCTTATATTAAATGAATACAGTTGACCCTTTAACAACATGGGGGTTGGGATGCCAACTCTCCACCTAGTCGAAAATCTGCGTATAATTTTTGACTCCTCCAAAATGTAATTATTAATTCGCTTACTCTTGATAGGGAGCTTTCCAATAACATGAACAGTCAACAAACACAAATTCTGTGTGTTATATGTAATATATACAGTATTCTTACAATAAAGTAAGATAGAAAAAAGAAAATGTTATTGCAAACATCATAAGGAAGAGAAAATATATTTACAGTGTTGTACTGTATTTATATAAAAAAAAAAAAACACATGTAATTGGACCAATGAAGTTAAACCCATGGGTTATTTGAGTCTGTATTCTGATTAATTCAATTTTTATATCATTTTTATACATGTTTTTCATTGTTTTATAGTTCCATCTTGTCTTCTATCATGTATGTTTTACGTTATAGTACTCTCCAACAAATTCCTCCCAAATTACACCCTAGCTCTCCCTGAAGGACTTTCTACCACCTCTGACCCCATTACCTAATTAACTCCTATTCACATTTCAGACCTATTTCAAATGTATTTCCTCATTGCAGATCTTACAGATGCCCTAGACTTTGCTAGGACCCCTTTAATCATAGTACCCCATGCTTATTTGTAAGTTTGATCATAATTGTACTATAATTAACTAACTTTCCATTTATCTGATTGCTTAATACTTTAATGTTTAATTGTTTAATGTTTAATTTGTCCTTCTAAACAAATTACAAAATGAGTTCAAAATCTGGGAAGACAAAAACTAATAAAGAATGATATGAAAATTTCACACAAATTTTCAAAATCAAAACTCATTTTTAAGAGTTGTGTTACATCACTTTTAATATAATAACAATCTATTAAAATAGCAATAAATAAAATTAAGACTTGTAATTAAATGTGTTATTGACTTATACTGAATATAATATAATGACTTGTAACATTTTATGGTTAATTTTAATTATTCATCAAATATGTATTTCAGGATACCTTACAATATGTTTTGTGCAATTCTCACCATTGGCAGGACACCAAGGTAGAGAGCAAAATTATCTTTTCTGTCTTTTATTTTTGAGGCTATTTTAGGAGACCAAGTTGAATTACACATAGAAGAAATAATAATTCGTAGTCTCTGGGACCAGTTGTCAATGAGTATAGGATTTCAAAGAAGGTAGACATTTATATACTGCTTTCCAGTGGCTTCAGGAGCCGTTAAAATTTGATTTGAGTTTTAAAGCCAATCTGTATGTTGAAAGATGTATGTGTGTTTTAATTTGGAAATAATTAAAATTTTATTTATATCTTCTAGCACTGCCCCACTTATTGGCAAATTGCAAATTATCTGCCACTATCCAGTTGTCTTCTTTATAACCATATCGTTGTGTTTCATCCACCTCTTCACTAAACCACTGACCACACAGCACAATTACAAAAGGAATTACCACCAACTTCTTATTCATCCTTCAGGGAAGGAGACTGATTCTCAAAATCATATTCATTAAGAATGAAAGAGCATACTAGTTTGAGGTTAACAGTGACATTTTAAAAGATTGTAAATGTTGTTTTGAACTGAAAAACTTGCAAATCATATCGTTTTCCCCACAGAGGTATCTGAATTCCTGTTAATAAAACATAAATTTAAAAAAATGTTCTTGTGAGTCTGGTAATGTGTCATAATATTCAATTAATTTTAGTGTTTAGAGAAGAGATATTATCTGAATAAATATAGTTAAGGGTATGAATGAGGAACTGAATGATTACTCTTCAGGTTTACCCTTTGGTATATTCTTACCTGTGATGACACATAATTACAGATGTAAAAATCTAATTAGGTTATTTTTTATTTGATTTAATTGTACAGTTTAGCCAATACTTACTGCACTGTGAGTAATTTCATATGCATTAATGGATATACCTGTGTTAAATACATGGGCATAATTTTATTCTAGTGTCTTCTCCCAAGCTTCCTATTTTATATGAAACTTAGATTAGCTTCTAAGAGAATTGTTTAATTGCCTAATATTTAATTTCTATGGTCTACTATTTTGTGTGATCATGAACAAATTATTTAACCTCTCTTTAAAAATATTGTTCTTTATTTTTCATCAATAAAATGGGATTAAAAATAGTACTTAATTCAGACAGTTATTTTGAGCCTTACAGGAGTTAATGACTGAAAATATTTAGAAGACAGTCTGAGATATAGTGAGGACACAATACATGTGAGCCATATTATTAGTCAATGTTTTTCTTTCACTTTATCTTCTTAACACTGCTCTTTCATTTCCTCTTTCCTTTCTTCCAGAATTTTCAATAAATCTACAGTGACACTGAGAGATATTATATCTGGAGCTTGCTATTTAAGTGATCTCGCTCTGTCATTTCTGGCCTGATGTCCCAATGCTCTAGAACAAAGGACCCCTTCTTGACCATCTGTTCTACCTGCTCTAATAAAATGAAGGAGATGAAAGTTTTGTACCCTTTTTAAAAGACTCACTATGTACTCTCCAATCCCATTTTCTCCTCTTTTTTTCTCTCCCAGATACATTTCCCAGCTTCCCTTGGAGGAGCAAGGTCATGAGAATGAATGTCAATTAAAGAAGTGGGAATGGTAGTGATCAAGGCATTTCCACACGCATTCAGGCATACATCTTGAGTGACCCTCCATGTTTCTTCTCTTTCCTCAGCCTGCCAGTCAGAAGATAAGAGTAGCTTAGGTCCCTGAACAACTGGGTACATGATAACGTCTCACAGTTGCTCTGTATTGCATTAGTACATGAAAAAAATAAAGTTTTGTGCGTGCATGTGTGGTATAGCACCAAGATTTAATTATTGCAGTTGCAACAGTGAACTGACCATACCCACCAAGACATTATATGCCTCCAAATCCCCAGTGCTTAATAAGTGACTATTGCTTATTTAATGAATATGTAGCAGAATTTACCAGATAATATGATAACCTTAAACACACACACACACACACACAAAAACTTCTTAGTTCATAAAATGAGGAAATGGATAAACAAGTCTTTTTTTCTTTCTTTCCTTTTTCCTTTCTTTCGAGAGAGAGCACACACACGAGTGGGGCAGGGGCAGAAGGAGAGAGAGAGATAGAAAGAATTTTAAGCAGACTCATCGCAGAGTGGAGCCCCATGCGGGCTCAATCTCACGACTGTGAGATCATGATACAAGTCTGAATCAAAAGTCGGACACTCAACCAGCTAGGCACCCAGGCGCCCCAAAAATACCTTATTTCTTAAAGAATAAGTCACTTTGGGGCACCTAAGTGGCTCAGTCGGTTGAATGTCCTACTTTAGATTCAGACTTGGATCATCATCTCACAGTCTGTGGGCTCGAGACCTGCGTCAGGCTCTGTGCTGACAGCTCAGAGCCTGGAGCCTGCTTCAGATTCTGTGTCTCCCTCTCTTTCTCTCTGCCCCTTCCCCGCTCATGCTCTGTCTCTCTCTGTCTCTCAAAAATGAATAAACGTTAACAAAAATAAAAAAAAAATAACTCTCTTTGTCCTTCAAAAGTATTTTCTCCAACAACTAAATTATAGATTTTAATGTTTAAGTAAATTTGACCAGCAAAGCATAGTGTATACGTTTTTAGCAAACAAATATAAATTTCTGGCATCAATCTCCTTGATTAACTGAAATATTTTAAAGCAGAGTTAACCTTGCTTCTCTTTATGTTATTAAAAAAAATAACTCAATGATACAAAGTCTTCATAGCTTCATATGTCTCTCCATTCTAGTTTCTTTATATTTTCTCACCCTTAATGAATAAATGTATTCAGCATATTTCAAAATATGTATTTCACAGAAAACTCTGCAACGTTTACATTTACTGAATAATTGTGTCATAATAGTAAGAATAGGCAAAAACTTTATGCAAATGCAGAACAGTGAACCAGCTTAGATAAAGTGAAAAGAGAAAATGAATTGAGAAAATATAAAAACAGCTGACTAGCTCCTCTCTCTTTCACTATGGGCAGTAGGAAAAAATATGAAGAGGAATTTCACCATGAAGGATTTGGAATTACTTCCTGTCAACTGGGGCCCTAAAATATATGTTTTTTTGATTGAACAATAAACTGTGGTAATAAAGCAGTAAAAAATCCAATAACGTCTGATTACACAAATATTTTATGTACCATAAGTAAGTCAATATACAATTTAAAGCAAAAACAAAACCACCAAATTGTACTGTACCTTAGGTTAAATATTTTGGCCATGGCACTTTGCCATGAATTTCATATTAATAATTGCTAATCACTGTGTAATATAATCTTTCATGAAAATTTTAAACTGTTTTATTTGCTATTTGGGCGCACAGAGCTTAACAGAAGTTAATTCATCTTGTAAATCTTCCATAAACCTTTCATTGGAGGTGATACCAAATCTATATCAGAAATAAAATGTTCAACAGTATATTTCCATTTACTACATGATTATTCATTTCTCCAATTATAGAATTGAAAAATACTTTCTGTGATTGTCTGATTGTTTGATGTGTATGCTTGATATTACTCACACTGTGTCTAACTAAAAGAAAACTACCCTGTTTGGTTTTAGTGGATTTTGAGGGACAGACTAACATAATGAAATTGAAGCAGGAGACAAAACAGGCTAAAGTACAATTTTTGTCCTAAATGGCCTTGTAAAGAAAAAAAAAATATATATATATAATCATATATATGATATATACTATATATAATATAGTATATATAATACATATAATCGTATGTATATGATACATAATCATATATATACATATATATGTGTGTGTGTGTGTGTGTGTATATATATGTATATATATATATATGATTAATCTTCCAAGACATCTTCAAGGTGCCAGCTCAATGAGAGGCAATGAGATGCAGCTCAAGGGCTCAATATTCTCTTCAGGTAATACCCTTGGAGAGATTGTTGACTCCTAAATATGGACATGCAAAAAATGTACAACTCAAAACAAACAAGGATGTGTTGCATTGTTAATTTAAACTTATATTTATTTATTTTATTTATTTTTTTTTGTTTATTTATTTTTGAGACAGAGAGAGACAGAGCATGAACAGGGGAGGGTCAGAGAGAGAGAGGGAGACACGGAATCTGAAACAGGCTCCAGGCTCTGAGCTGTCAGCCCAGAGCCCGACGCGGGGCTCGAACTCACGAACCGCGAGATCATGACCTGAGCCGAAGTCGGCCGCTTAACCGACTAAGCCACCCTGGCGCCCCTAAACTTATATTTAGATTACATAATTGGCTAAACCCATGTGTGATTCTTAAATTTTCTGTTTGTGCGAAAGAACACAAATTGCTGATATTGTTCTCACGCTTTTTCAAAAGAGACATTTTAAAAAATCTCTCATTTTCCTGTTAGATACTTGTGTGAACTTGTTATATCTCATTATTTTGCATAAATAAACCTGAGGATTGTGATATCTGTAACATTTAGACAACTCAGGATATATGGTAGCTGGGTGGCCAATAGTTAAGTGGTCAATCTTTACTAAGGCCCGGTAGCAAGCCAAAACCTGCTTCTTAAAGGGCAGTACTATCTGCAAGGATGGCAGGACTTTGCTCCAAAATCCTAAGGGTGTTCTCTGTGACACTCCAATAAAAACCTGCCAAGGACCTGAAACAGCATCTCTGCCACTGACCGTTAAGCACCATCAGATCTGGCAGACCACGTGGCCCATGTAGAAGAGCAACATGCGTGGCAGCATGGACCTGTCACACAGCTTTCTTATGTTTGGTTCCCACCCAAAATTATCAGTCTTTCAGCTCACTGGATGGATGGGCCATCATAGCACACCTAAATGAGGAATAACTTGCTTCCAAACCCAAAGCATCCCACTAGACTATTTGTGCCTCTGCCTCAGTTGTAGTAGAGGTCACATGTGACAGCTTATCCTTGAACCTACAAGGAATAGTTTGAAATATTCCATATTACTGGATCTCTAAAAATTTCATTCAAGTGGAAGGTCCCTGAATTTGGGTCAAATTTATTTTACATACTCCTACACACAGATGTCACAAACATGTCTATAGTAGTTGCTACTTCTAGCTCACTATATCCACTCACCATATCATTGGAACAGACAGGTGTGATGTCTTGAGGAAAGGTCTGGTGGTCAAGTTCCTTGTGGACTAAATTATGAATAGGGCTTGAAAGTTGATGACTCTCAACTTTCAAGAGAAAGAGTGAAAGGAGTGAAGGATTATTATTGGCCTTGCCAGGTGAAAGCAAACTGCTACAAATGGTATTTATAAGGCATAATCAAGAAAAGAAACCTTGCTAGATCACTAGTTACATACCAAAGGCAGAGTATGCGTAAATTTGCTCAAGAACTGACACAAATCTGAAACAACAGCTGCAATTGAAGTCACCACCTGGTTGAGTTTATGATAATCCAGTCATTCTCTAAAACTGGGCAGTTTTCTGTATAGGGACCAGGCTTTCTATTTGGCAAGCCAAATGCTTTTCTATATAGGCGAAACCCTGGGCTTTGATGAGCGCTCTCTTATAGTCAATAGATGTTAGATAGATGATAGATAGATAGATAGATAGATGATAGATGATAGATATAAGATGCTTAACATACGGAGTAGCCAGTGTGGGGATAGGAATAGATTTAAAGAGACAGCTAATTGATCATGCTATCCCTAAAAATAAATAGACTTGGCAGTCTGCTAATTTCTTATTTGATCCACACAATTAAGTGGAAGAGTTTTAGTTTTCATGAATAGAAACCTAACTTGATTCACCAAAACAGAGAGTCATAGCCCCTCATTCAGTTCTCAGACTTGGGCCAGTTTACATACTGAGAACCCCTTAAGTGAAGGGGAAACTAGGTCTACTTAAGAAAGCCAAAAACCAAAAAATTTCCAGCACTGATAAATATTGATACTGCTAATATTTCTCCCAGCATTTTCTAAAGATACATGACAATTTACCAGGGTAATTTTACATTAGCAAATCAGACTGTTGGGAAATTCTTGAACACTGGCACTAATTCCAGGACACCTGAGAACTCACTGTGGTCCCCCAGTCAGAGAAGTGTCTTATAGAGTCCAATGATGAAGAGAATTTTAGGTCAAGTCCATCTCAGTGTGAGTTCAGGGGGTCCCTGAACCTATCCTGTGCTATTCCCTACATTGTAAAATGTATAATTGAGATAACATACATAGCAACTGACAGAATGTCCTGACCTCTGACACGAGGGCTTTTATGGTGGCAAAGGCCAAGTGCAAACCACTTGAAACAGCCTCTCCCTACAAAGCAGTAAATCAAAAGCAATACTGAACTCCAGCCAGGACTAAAGAGGTTAGTACCACCATCAAGAACGTGAAAGATTCAGTGGTGGCAATACCACCACATCCCCATTTAACTTAACCATTTGGCCTATAGAGAAAGTAGCCAGTTTTCTGAAATACATCTCTGAAGATATGTCTCCCAGTGGTTCTTTTTTCCTGGCTGCGCACTGACTGATATAGATTGTGAGAACTAAAGTAGAGTACTATTATAATAAATACTTGAAAATATGGATGTGGCTTCAAAATTTAGAAGTTGATAGAGGATAGAAGAATTTTGATGACCATGGTATTTGGGGAGAAAAAAAACCTAAATTTACTTGATGGGACTGTTAGTAGAAACACAGACATTAGGGGTGGCTAAGGGCTCAGAAATATGTGAGAAGCATGGTAGAGAAAAACGATTTTATCTTAGAGACTATCTAAATCATCGTAAAAATACTTTAGGAAGTGAGAGAACAAAGGAAATGAGGAACACATCATTATAGACCTGAGAGAAGGTGATCCTTGTTACACGCTGGCAGAACACTTAGTTAAATTGCATCGTAAAAAGACGTGGGATCATTTAAGCAATGAACTTAGTGTTTACATGAGGAGATTTCCAATGTTGAAGATAGGGTCTGGTTTCTCCTTACTGCTTATAGTAAAGCTCCAGAGGAAAGAGATAGGTTGAGAGAAGAACTGGTAAGCGAAAAACAAACAAACAAACAAACAAAACACCCACAGCTTTCTGATTTGGGAAATTTTAAGCTTATCCAGATTGCAAAGGACACTAAAATGAAAAGATGTATGGTCAGTAAAGAAAGCCAGCCTTTTGCTAGTGTCCCAGAAATATCAGAATGTCAGCGTATTCAGTCATACAATGGGAGCTTGGAAGAGCAGGAGATGTGACAACAGAAGCTGAGAGAGAAAAGGAGATGTGACAAACAGAGCAGACATTGGAGGGATGTAGGGCCAAAGGCCTGAGAATGCAGGTAGCTTGTAGAAGCTAAGGAATGACCCGAAAACAAATTCTCCCCCAGAGCTTCCAAAAAGATCTGAGCTCTGCCAACACCTTGATTTTAGCCGATGGGTGTTGATTTTGTACTTCTGAACTCAAAAACTGTAAGGTAATAAAGTTGATTATTTCTGTTCTTGTTTTGATAAAAGAAAATTCCATTTACATCATTGGATATCCTCAACTGATTTAAAAATTCTGGGGGCGCCTGGGTGGCGCAGTCGGTTAAGCGTCCGACTTCAGCCAGGTCACGATCTCGTGGTCCGTGAGTTCGAGCCCCGCATCAGGCTCTGGGCTGATGGCTCAGAGCCTGGAGCCTGCTTCCGATTCTGTGTCTCCCTCTCTCTCTGCCCCTCCCCCGTTCATGCTCTGTCTCTCTCTGTCCCAAAATAAATAAAAAACGTTGAAAAAAATTAAAAAAAAAAAAATTCTGGAGTTTACCTAAAGAATGACACAGTTCCCCTAAGATTAAGAGAAATGTTAGATGAAAGAAACTATTTTGAGTTTTCAGGGATTTTTTCCTTAATTTCCTTTTGTTTATTTTCATCTAAATATCTTCAGTGGAGAGAGTAATCTATACATGATCTCCTTTCTATGAACTTCCAGAATGTTATCCTAAAACACAAGAGAATATCCAAACAACACACTTCAAGGATTATTATCGTATATTTTATTTTAGCATACATGTGTTTTTTATTTAGAATATACTTTCCCTAAATTTTTGTTCATAATTTGGTTGTCTTTATCATTCATATTTGTTGATAAAAGTGTCCCATTTTTTCTTTAATATTCTGGGAGTTTCTGGCCAGAATTCCTGGTATAATGTCCTACAGTGCAGCACCCCCATTGACAATAAACTATTACTCTCAGTCTCAGCTACTAAGATGTAAGCAAAATAGAGGCAGATGTCCCTGAAGATTCTACTCAAACTCCACCTATACGTATTACTCAAAATTGAGCTGCAATTTTTTTTAACAGGGGTTATTTTATAAGCAATAAAATACTTGGTATTCAGAAATTATGTACATAAGAAATAGAAAAAAAGTTTAAGATATTACATTTCAATAACTATTCCTCATAGAAAGAATAATTCCTTTTTACATAATGTTTTTAGCCAGTTCATTGATGCTTGTATCAGTGCCTTTTAGTTGTCCCTCCTAACATAACCTATCATTTAATAAAATAGAATTTTTGACATGTTGCTAATTTGTTTTTCTTTCTTTTTTTCCCTCCTTCCTTTCCCTCCCTCCCCCTTCTGTTTTTCCTTCCTTCCTTCCTTCCTTCCTTCCTTTCTCTTTCTTTCTTTTTTCTTTATTTCTTTTCCTTTCCTTTCCTTTCCTTTCCTTTCCTTTCCTTTCCTTTCCTCCTTTCTTCTTTTTTTTCTTTCTTTCCTTCAAAGCATATTCCCTTTTTAAGTTTTTGTTAGATTCCAGTTAGTTAACATACAGTGTAATACCAGTTTCAGGTGTACAATTTATAATTCAACACCTCCATACATCACCTTGCTCCTCACAGCAAGGGCATTCCTTAATCCCCATGACTTATTTCACCCACCCCCATCCACCTCCCCTCTGACAACCATTACTTTGTCCTCTATTGTTAAGAGTCTGTTTCTTGGTTCCTCTCTCTCTCTCTCTCTCCCTTGCTTATTTACTTTGTTTCTAAAATTTCTTACACTATTGGTGGGAATTCAACCTGGTATCACCACTTTGGAAAACAGTATGGAGGTTTCTCAAAAAGTTAAAAATAAAACTACCCTACAGTTCAGCAAAGGTACTACTAGGTATTTACCCAAACAATAAAAAAAATACTGAGCTGATGGGATACATGCACCCCGATGTTTATAGCAGCATTGTATACAATACCTAAATATTGGAAAGAGTCCAAATGTCCATTGACTGGTGAATGAATAAAGAAGATGTGGTTTATATATGCAATGGAATTTTACTCAGCCATAAAAAAGAAAAAAAATCTTGCCATTTGCAAATGATGTAACTGGAGCTAGAAAGTATTACGCTAAATGAAATCAGTCAGTCAGAGAAATAAAAATACCATGTGACTTCAGTTATATGTGAAATTTAAGAGAAAACATATTCTTGACAGAAAACTTGAAAACTAATGTTTTTTACACACTTAAAATAAAACGTGATGAGTAAAACAATGGAGGTATGTACACCATTCAGTTGAATACTTATGAAGAAGGAGGTTACTCTGACTGGGGTTCAGAGAGTTTTGCACTATTGTTTCCAAGGGTGATGAATTCACCAGTTAGTGAGAAAAGAAAGGACATCCTGGGTAATGGCAGTTAGTGTGGCAGAGACACATGCTTGAAACTGTACTGTGTGTTTAGAGAGCTTTAAAAGTATACTACTGATGATGCATTGAGCCAACGGTTAGAAATGTTTGAAAAAAACAAACTTGGAATTGCATGTAGTTTTCATATCATTCCTTCACTCACTTGTTCAACAAGTACTCATTGAGTACCAACTCTGAGCCAGGAATTAGAACAGGTTTGGGGGAGGGGTCAAGTAATGAATGCAGTGACCATGGATTATTCTTATAAAAGCTGTAGTCCAATGATGGAAGAGCTTATTTAAAAATGTGTGTAAAATACAGAAGCACTGTTGTGTAGATAGTGGCTGATATGGTTATTTGTTGCTGCATAACAAACTTCTCTCAAGTTTAGTGGTTAAAGTATTGTTGTTTTATTATTTGCTTGTTTGTTGGACTTGGCTCAAGTGACTGGTTCTCTCATGCAGTTGCCATCAGCTGTTGCTGGGGTTGAGTCATCTGAAGGCCCACCTGGCCTGTAGGACCAAAATGTCTGAATGGCAGTTGGGTGAATTCCTTGGAGCTGTTGACAACCACACAAATGTGCAGACTCTCTGTCACTTGGCCTTCTGACAGCAGGGATGCTGCATTCTGAGAGTGAGCTTTCCAAGAATCAGGAAGCAAAAACTTCAGGTCAAAGTGGTGACATGAACTGCCCAGATTCAGGAGGATAAAGAAATATCTACCTTTAAAGTGAAATCTGCTCCATTAATCATATAATGCATTATCTAAATGAGGTTACTTTTGGTAAGAAAATATGGCACAGTTTTCCACATATTTCTAGTTTTACACTTAACTTCTAATTTCTCATGTTTCTTGCTGCCCTTGCCATCTACTGGCTTAGTGGTTCCTTGGATCTTGTCGGACGTGTCAAGGGCCACAGAAATGCAGGCTAGTGGTATGCCAAGTGGCCCAAAACAAGACACATTGTCTCTTACTGCAAGGCATAAGATGTCTTAAACCGTTCGTAACTGAGCATTTTGCTTTCGTGTCATGCTCTACATACTGAACTTGAAAGAGCAATGCTGGTTATGTTGCTTTTAGAAGGGATCCAGAAAGCAAAAGTGCTGTCACTAGTCATTTTCTAGTAATTATTTATTGAACATGCATTTCAGTCACTACTAAACGAATACATGGAAGAAACTGAAAATAAAAGTTAAATGTTTTTTTTTTTTTACGGGGCGACTGGGTGGTTCAGTCGGTTGAGCGTCCGACTTCGGCTCAGGTCATGATCTCACGGTCCGTGAGTTCGAGCCCCGCGTCGGGCTCTGTTGCTGACAGCTCAGAGCCTGGTGCCTGCTTCTGATTCTGTGTCTCCCTCTCTCTCTGCCCCTCCCCTGTTCATGCTGTGTCTCTCTCTGTCCCAAAAATAAATAAACGTTAAAAAAAATTTTAAAAAAAGTTAAATTTTTTTTAAACCCATACGCACTATTTTAATACAAATATCAAAATAATACTTATTGGGGCACCTGGGTGGCTCAGTCGGTTGGGAGTCCGACTTTGGCTCAGGTCATGATCTCGCGGTCCGTGAGTTCAATCCCCACTTTGGGCTCTGTGCTGACAGCTCAGAGCCTGGAGCCTCTTTCAGATTCTGTGTCTCCCTCTCTCTCTGCCCCTCCCCGACTCATGCTCTCTCTCTCTCTCTCTCTCTCTCTCTCTCTCTGTCAAAAATAAATAAACATTAAAAAAAATTAAAAAATAATAATACTTATTAAAAACAAGAACAAATTTGGGGAAATGCAAAGCCAGACAAGAAGCTTGGACAACAGGAGGAGCACCCTGGGCAATCCAGAATGTGGTCACCCTCAAGGATACACTTAAGGCTAAAAGAATACACAGAGAAAAAGCTATTGAAATTTAATGGAGGATATAGAAGGATTTTCTGGTGAGCTAAGCATTTTTAACTTTATCCTCAGGCTATGTACAATTCAAGCATGAAAATATAAAATCAGATTGGCATTTCAGAATCATAACTATATAAACATAAGAAATGTATTGGAGTAAGTATATACAGAGTCATAAAAGAACAATGAGGAAGCTATAACCATTTTCAATATTATTAGAAAAAGGGAAAATAAAATGATAGCTTTAAGGATGGACTAATAGAATTTTATTTATCAATAATCTAGAATGAATAATTAGACAGACATAATTACCAAACCATTAGTATTGATATTATCTTATCACCTTTAAAATAATTTAGTTTTAAGGTAACTTTCAATTTAATGAATGATGGCATTAGAAAATTCCAGCTTAAAAAAAAATAAAAAGGAAAGCAAATTCCAGCTGTTCTTGATCAGAGAATAAAAATCCAAGTTTCTTGAAAAGACTTTTTACTAACTTAATATTTGAGATAATTCAACAATAAAATAGTTTTTTTTATCAAAGCTAATTTCTGAAAAGTCAAATATAATAATTTTAGCAAAAAGTTGTAATAGGATACAAATATTCTGGAAAGTTTGTCTCAGATGAACTATGTAAGATGAGATCAGAATAGTGTGTTTTAAGGACTATCATATAGAAGGCAACGTAAGACATTAGAAAGTCTGATGGTTCCACACTATTCTCTTATGGCAAACATTCTCTATAGGAGGTAAGGTGATTCTAATTTGTTTATTTGTTTTAACTTGATGTTTTTGAGTATTAGATATAAGGAAATTTAAACCTTCCCTTATTGTGGTTGTGCACAGGTACACATGCTTCTTTACAGTCTATAAGAGAAAGTATACAGTAGCTTGGAGAAAAGCTAAAATGACAAGAATGGGCAGCAAGGAACAGATATCAGAAAACTTATAATAATAAAATTGTTAGCTTAGAACCCATAGCTATAATTATGTCGGGTTGTAATTTTCAGGGTTTCTCTAATAAATTTGACATGTGTATCATAGACTTTTTATATCTAAATTCCCCTACTTAAAAGTGAAATCATGGCACTCAATCTTTATCTGCACTATTGCTTAACCTAGAACCTGAAACCTAGAACTTGTATTATATACAGGAATTATCCTACAGAACTCTCCTTTGGTCATCTTTCCTTATCCAAAAGAAATCCACCAAATACTTTCTTTTCTACTGTCTTGATATAAATATATTGATCCATTTCTCTCCAGCTATTCATATTCACATTCCTGAACATCTACAATTTCTTATCTGAATTACTAAAGTCTCCCTAAGTGATCACTACTCCACACATAATATTGTCAATGTAAATTTTTTCTTGTTTCTAAGTTGTTTTAATTCTGCAATGACCTCCTCATTTCTTAGAATAGATCCCAAATCCTTACCAAAAAAAGTCAAGACCTTACTCTCTGGCTTTAACTTTCTGACTTCAATCTCTTTATTTATCACTCCAGCTTCATGGCCTTAATTCATTTGCTCAAATGGGGCAATTCCATTTCTACCTCAGGACATTCGCATGTACTCTTCTCTCTACCTGAAATGAACTTCTGTACCATCGATCTATGCCCAGAAAACTTCACTCAATTTTAAGGTTTAGATTACACGTCACTTCCTCAGAAAATTATTTTGTCAACCATTGAACAGTTTAGAAACAACAATAATACTCCCATATCAGTCAAATACAAAATAGAAAAGGTCTCTGATGAAAATATTGTCAGTAAAATTAAGAAATCAAATTAGGAATCAACTCTTATCAAAATGTGTTGATACTTACCTTCTCTATTTGGAAAAGAGGACTGTGTTGAGCAAGCAGGGATATTCTTGCTTTTCTTTTTCTTTTTCTTTTTCTTTTTAATGAAGGTATATCAAAGTTAATGAAAAATGACATGAATGATGACAATAAAAGTTGAACATATGGAAGTCCTAGTTCAGATGCTGGTGGTAAAAAGTGTTTAGTAGCTTTGTGACAACTGGTTTGAGAATAGAACTCATTGTTATTCCACAAGGTTATTGTATTTGCTTAGGCAAGATTGATGCCCAAGCAGCCATCCTGAGTAAAGCTTGGCCTCTAACACCATTCAGATGTCTCTTCAGTGGTTTTGCTGCCCTTCACGATGGAAGGTTTGTCAACAAGTGAAACAAAGGGCACACGAATATCAGATTAAGGCAAAGTCTAAGACTCTCTCTCTGTCTCTCTCTCTCTCCCTCTCTCTCAGTAGATATGCATATGTGTTAATGTTATGGTGAGTTATGGTTGTGCACGAATAGAAAAGACCCATTTTCAGAAAACAGAACAGTATCCTATCCAGAAATTTTTCTTTTTCTGGTCTTTCAATATATTTGAGATTATTAAATTGGCAGTGATATATAGAAAAGAGCAATCAACTGAGATTATCAGTAAATTTTTGACAATATTCTCATCATTTTTTTCTTGATTGCACTAATTTCATTGTTTATTTTATGTAAGAAAAAATGTTTATTTTTGAGAGAGAGAGAGAGCACAGGGGAGGGCAGAGAGAGAGGGAGACACAGAAACTGAGGTAGGCTTCAGGCTCTGAGCTGTCAGCACAGAGCCCGATGCAGGGCTCAAACTCACAAACTGTGAGATCAAGACCTGAGCCAAAATTGGATGCTTCACCGACTCAGCCACCCAAGTGCCCTAATTTCATTGTTTAAATATAACAGAATGGTTTTGCTTTTTGAGTTGGACAGGAAATTGATCATTTTATTTAATTAAATATTCATCAAATACTCACCTAACGCAAACTATAGTATAAGCCATATATAGGTCATATATCCACAAATGTTTAATGTTTCAAAAAGTATATAAAAAGATTATAGTTGTTATTTTTTAATATTTCAAATGTACTAGAGGTGTGTGTACATAAACAAAATCACTGAAATAGTTACCATGCTTAACGAAAGCAAGTCAATGTAAAAGTGCTTCTACAAAGATTGCTTATAATACTGTGTTTTACTAGAATTAAAGAGAAGAAAAAACATCACATAAACATTTACCATACTGTATTACTGTGAGATACCAAAGAAAATGATAGAATCAATGTCTACCATGTGGTAAAGTAGAATTTCTGAATATATATGCAGATCATAGGCCTGACATTAAGGATTCAGACAGGAAAAATGAGTCCAATTTCCAATCAATACTCAAAGCCTAGCTCACTGGATTAGTGAGATATATTACAAGTCATGATTAGGGAGCAGTTTTATAAAAAGGAAAAAAGTCTTGGGGCGCCTGGGTGGTTCAGTCGGTTGAGTGTCCGACTTCAGCTCAGGTCATGATCTTGCAGTTTGTGAGTTTGAGCCCTGCTTTGGGCTCTGTGCTGACAGCTCAGAGCCTGGAGCCTGCTTCAGATTTTGTGTCTCCCTCTGTCAGCCACTTCCCTGCTCATGCTCTGTCTCTCTCTGTCTCTCAAAAATGAATAAACGTTTAAAAATAATTTTGTTTTCAAAAAGGGAAAAAGTCTTCCTCAAGCCAAATATGGTAAGTTCATTTTGTTTCTTAGTGCGATGACGTTGGAAAAACATAAGGACAGAGCATGTGACAGTTTTTGAGGTGACCTAACAGCCTCCACTTCTTGAGAGTCACAAACTTGTATAATGCCCCCACTGAGTTCGGATAGGATTTGTGATTTTCTTCTAATCAGTGGAATATGGCAAAGATGGTGAGATATCATTCTTGTGATTGTGTTACCACACATGAGTAGCTGGCAACTCATTTTAGAGACTTCCCTTGCAGCCTTAAGTGGCCATGTTGACAAAGCCTATGTGGTAAAGATTGCAAGAAGCCTCTAGGAATGTCACTCTGACATCTGAAGGTGGTTTCCAACCAAAAGCTAGCCAGAAGCTGAGGTTTTCCCTCATAGGCCCAAGAAAATGAATTCTGCCAACAACTTAGATGAGCTTGAAGAGGATAATTCCCAAGTTGAGCCACCACATATGAATCAATTCCAGCTGAAACCTTGATGGAAGCTTGTGAGGCTCTGAGCAGTGGACCCAACTAGGCTTTGCCCAGGCTCCTGACTTACAGAAAACACAGGGCAATAAACCTATGTTGCTTTAAGCCACTACACTGTGGCAATAGGTTATACTGAAGTAGAAAACTAAAATCATAGAGAAAGAAGGAAAGAGTAATCCTGAAATCCTCCTGGATGGACTATATCGTGATCATGTATAAACCAGTGAAAAATAGTCTACCCAAGGGGAATGTTAAACTCCTTTACACAGTACATGGTCAAGAACTAAAGAGGAATTACCTCTGTCCTTTTAAGCCAAGAATATAAAGCATAAAAGTAGATTTCACCAGCTGACCCTGTCTCAGATATCAGACTAGAGATCAGAAAAAAATACAGAAGGCAGTAGGTAAAATTAAACACCTGTATCTTCTCCATCTTTATGTGGTTAGTCTTCTCCTTCTTCTAAAATAATTCAAGGAGCGCCCAGATGGGTCAGTCGGTAGAACATGCAACTTGATCTTGGGGTTGTGAATTTGAGTCCCACAATGGGTGTAGAGATTACTTAAAAATAAATAAATAGAGGCATCTGGGAAGATGGCAGTGTAGGAGGATGCTGGGCTCACCACGTCCTGCGGATCTCATAGATTCCATCCCACCTGCCTAAATAACCCAGGAAATTGCCAGAAGACTAACAGGACGATTTCTCCAGAGCCAAGTGCAGACGAGAGGTCCATGGAAGAGGGTAGGAAGGGCAGAGAGGCGTTGCGCGCTCCACGGACTGGCGGGAGGGAGCCAGGGCGGAGGGGCGGCCCGCTGGCCAAGCAGAGCCCCTGAGTCTGGCTTGCAAAAGCGGAGGGGCCGGACGGAGTGTGTTCCCACAGCAAGCAGGACTTGATATCTGGAAGGTTATAAGCTAACAGCTCTGCTAGGAGAGCGGAAGGGCTGGAGAACAACAGGAGGGAGAGTTGTTGAGCCCCAGACAATAGAGTGCAGCTTGGTGGGGAATAAAGGTGCTCGCCAGCGCCATCTCCCTCGCCCATCCCCCAGCCAAAATCCCAAAGGGAACCGGTTCCTGTCAGGGAACTTGCTTGCACCACACAAACACCCAACACTGTGCTTCTGCGGAGCCACCCCTCCAGAAGCGGGTTTGACTCCCTCTCGCTGCCACAGGGCCCCTCCTGAAGTGGATCACTGAAGGAGAAGCGATCTAAGCCTGTCCCTCCTGCCCCCGTGCACCTTCCCTACCCACCCCAGCTAATACGCCAGATCCCCAGCACCACAAGCCTGGCAGTGTGCAAGTAGCCCAGATGGGCCATGCCACCCCACAATGAATCCCGCCCCTAGGAGAGGGGAAGAGAAGGCACACACCAGTCTGGCTGCAGCCCCAGCGGTGGGCTGGGGGCAGACATCAGGTCTGACTGCAGCCCCACCCACCAACTCCAGTTATACACCACAGCACAGGAAAAGTGCCCCACAGTCCCACACCACTCCAGGGACTATCCAAAATGATGAAACGGAAGAATTCCCCTCAAAAAAAAACCTCCAGGAAATAATGACAGCTAATGAAAAGATCAAAAACTATTTAAACAATAAAACAGAAAATGGATTTAGAATAATAGTCATAAAATTAGTCGCTGGGCTTGAAAACAGTATAGAGGACAGCAGAGAATCTATTGCTACAGAGATCAAGGGACTAAGGAACAGCCAGGAAGAGGTAGAAAATGCTATTAATGAGCTGCAAAATAAAATGCAGACGACCACAGCTCGGATTGAAGAGGCAGAGGAGAGAATAGGTGAACTAGAAGATAAAATTATGGAAAAAGAAGCAGCTGAGAAAAAGAGAGATGAAAAAAATCCAGGTGTATGAGGAGAAAATTAGAGAACTAAGTGATGCACTAAAGAGAAATAATCTACTCATAATTGGTATTCCAGAGGAGGAAGAGAAAGGGAAAGGTGCTGAAGGTGTAATTGAAGAAATAATAGCTGAGAACTTCCCTGATCTGGGGAAGGAAAAAGGCATTGAAATCCAAGAGGCACAGAGAACTCCCTTCAGATGTAACTTGAATTGATCTTCTGCACGACAGATCATAGTGAAACTGGCAAAATACAAGGATAAAGAGAAAATTCTGAAAGCAGCTAGGGATAAACATGCTCTAACATATAAAGGGAGACCTATAAGACTAGTGATGGATCTCTCTACTGAAACTTGGCAGGCCAGAAAAGAATGGCAGGAAATCTTCAATGTGATGAACAGAACAAATATGCAGCCAAGAATCTTCTATCCAGCAAATCTGTCATTTAGAATAGAAGGAGAGATAAAGATCTTCCCAAACAAACAAAAACTGAAGGAATTCGTCACCACTAAACCAGCCCTACAAGAGATCCTAAGGGGGATCCTGTGAGACAAAGTACCACAGACATCGCTACAAGCATGAAACCTACAGACATCACAATGACTTTAAACCCATATCTTTCTATAATACTGAATGTAAATGGACTAAATGTGCCAACCAAAAGACATAGGGTATAAAATGGATAAAAAAAAACAAAAACAAGACCCATCTATTTGCTGTCTGCAAGAGACTCATTTTAGACCTGAGGACACCTTCTGATTGAGAGTGAGGGGATGGAGAACTATTTATCATGCTACTGGAAGCCAAAAGAAAGCTGGAGTAGCCATACTTATATCAGACAAACTAGACTTTAAATTAAAGGCTGTAACAAGAGATGAAGAAGGGCATTATATAATAATTACAGGGTCTATCCATCAACAAGAATTAACAATTATAAATGTCTACGCACCGAATACGGAAGCCCCCAAATATATAAAACAATTACTCACAAACATAAGCAACCTTATTGACAAGAATGTGGTAATTGCAGGGGACTTTAATACCCCACTTACAACAATGGATAGATCATCTAGACACACGGTCAATAAAGAACCAAGGGCCCTGAGTGATACATTGGATCAGATGGACTTGAAAGATATATTTAGAACTCTGCATCCCAAAACAACAGAATATACTTTCTTCTCGAGTGCACATGGAACATTCTCCAATATAGATCACATACTGGGTCACAAAACTGCCCTTCATAAGTATACAAGAATTGAGATCATACCATGCATACTTTCGGACCACAATGCTATGAATCTTGAAATCAACCACAGGAAAAAATCTGGAAAACCTCCAAGCATGGAGGTTAAAGAACACCCTACTAAAGAATGAATGGGTCAACCAGGCAATTAGAGAAGAAATTTAAAAATATATGGAAACAAACGAAAATGAAAATACAACAATCCAAATGCTTTGGGATGCAGCGACGGCAGTCCTGAGAGGAAAATACATTGCAATCCAGGCCTATCTCAAGAAACAAGCAAAATCCCAAATACAAAACCTAACAGCATACCTAAAGGAAATAGAAGCAGAGCAGCAAAGACACTCCAAACCCAGCAGAAGAAGAGAAATAATAAAGATCAGAGCAGAAATAAACAACATAGAATCTAAAAAAACTGTAGAGTAGATCAATGAAACCAAGAGTTGGTTTTTTGAAAAAATAAACAAAATTGACAAACCTCTAGCCAGTCTTCTCAAAAAGAAAAGGGAGATGACCCAAACAGATTAAAATCATGAATGAAAATGGAATTCTTACAACCAATCCATCAGAAATACAAGTAATTATCAGGGAATACTATGAAAAATTATATGCCAACAAACTGAATAACCTGGAAGAAATGGATAAATTCCTAAACACCCACACGCCTCCAAAACTCAAACAGGAGGAAATAGAAAGCTTGAACAGACCCATAACCAATGAGGAAATTGAATCAGTTATCAAATATCTCCCAACAAATAAGAGTCCAGGACCAGATGGCTTCCCTGGGGAATTCTACCAGACATTTAAAGCAGAGATAATACCTATCCTTCTCAAGCTGTTCCAAAAAATAGAAAGGGAAGGAAAACTTCCAGACTCATTCTATGAAGCCAGTATTACTTTGATTCCTAAACCAGACAGAGACCCAGTAAAAAAAGAGAACTACAGGCCAATATTCCTGATGAATATGGATGCAAAAATTCTCAATAAGATACTAGCAAATCGAATTCAACAGCATATAAAAAGAATTATTCACCATGATCAAGTGGGATTCATTCTTGGGATGCAGGGCTGGTTCAACATTCGCAAATCAAACAACGTGATACATGACATTAATAAAAGAAAAGATAAGAACCATATGATCCTGTCAATCAATGCAGAAAAAGCATTTGACAAAATTCAGCATCCTTTCTTAATAAAAACCCTCAATAAAGTTGGGATAGAAATAACATACTTAAACAGCATAAAAGTCATTTATGACAACTTCACAGCTAACATCATCCTCAATGGGGAAAAACTGAGAGCTTTCCCCTTAGATTAGGAACACGACAGGGATGTCCACTCTCACTGCTGTTGTTTTACATAGTGTTAGAAGTTCTAGCATCAGCAATCAGACAACAAAAGGAAATCAAAGGCATCAAAATTGGCAAAGATGAAGTCAAACTTTCACTTTTTGCAGATGACATGATATTATACATGGAAAATCCGATAGACTCCACCAGAAGTCTGCTAGAACTGATACATGAATTTAGCAAAGTTGCAGGATACAAAATCAATGTACAGAAATCAGTTGCATTCTTATACACTAATAATGAAGCAACAGAAGACAAATAAAGAAACTGATCCCATTCACAATTGCACCAAGAAGCATAAAATACCTAGGAATAAATCTAACCAAAGATGTACAAGATCTGTATGCTGAAAACTATAGAAAGCGTATGAAGGAAATTGATGAAGATATAAAGAAATGGAAAAACATTCCATGCTCATGGGTTGGAAGAATAAATATTGTCAAAATGTCAATACTACCCAAAGCTATCTACACATTCAATGCAATCCCAATCAAAATTGCACCAGCATTCTTCTCGAAGCTAGAACAAGCAATCCTAAAATTCATAGGGAACCACAAAAGGCCCTGAATAGCCAAAGTAATTTTGAAGAAGAAGACCAAAGCAGGAGGCATCACAATCCCAGACTTTAGCTTCTACTACAAAGCTGTAATCATCAAGACAGCATGGTATTGGCACAAAAACAGACACATAGACCAATGGAATGGAATAGAAACCCCAGAATTAGACCCACAAAAGTATGGCCAACTCTTCTTTGACAAAGCAGGAAAGAACATCCAATGGAAAAAAGACAGTCTCTTTAAAAAATGGTGCTGGGAGAACTGGACAGCAACATGCGGAAGAATGAAACTAGACCACTTTCTCACACCATTCACAAAAATAAACTCAAAATGGATAAAGGACCTGAATGTGAAACAGGAAACCATCAAAACCCTAGAGAAGAAAGCAGGAAAAGACCTCTCTGACCTCAGCCGTAGCAATTTCTTACTTGACACATCCCCAAAGGCAAGGAAATTTAAAGCAAAAATGAACTATTGCGATATGAAGATAAAAAGCTTCTGCACTGCAAAGGAAACAATCAACAAAACTAAAAGACAACCAACGGAATGGGAAAAGATATTTGCAAATGACATATCAGACAAAGGGCTAGTATCCAAAATCTATAAAGAGCTCACCAAACTCCACACCTGAAAAACAAACAATCCAGTGAAGAAATGGGCAGAAAACATGAATAGACACTTCTCTAAAGAAGACATCCAGATGGCCAACAGGCACATGAAAAGATGCTCCTCATCGCTCCTCATCAGGTAAATACAAATCAAAACCACACTCAGATCACCTCACGCCAGAGTGGCCAAAATGAACAAATCAGGAGACCTTAGATGCTGGAGAGGATGTGGAGAAATGGGAACCTTCTTGCACTGTTGGTGGGAATGCAAATTGGTGCAGCCACTCTGGAAAACAATGTGGAGGTTCCTTAAAAAATTAAAAATAGACCTACCCTATGACCCAGCAGTAGCACTGCTAGGAATTTACCCAAGGGATACAGGAGTGCTGATGCATAGGGGCACGTGTACCCCAATGTTTATAGCAGCACTCTCAACAATAGCCAAATTGTGGAAAAAGCCTAAATGTCCATCAACTGATGAATGGATAAAGAAATTGTGGTTTATATACACAATGGAGTACTATGTGGCAATGAGAAAGAATGAAATATGGCCCTTTGTAGCAACGTGGATGGAACTAGAGAGTGTGATGCTAAGTGAAATAAGCCATACAGAGAAAGATAGATACCATATGTTTTCACTCTCATGTGGATCCTGAGAAACTTTACAGAAACCCATGGGGGAGGGGAAGGAAAAAAAAAAGAGGTTAGCATGGGAGAGAGCAAAGCATAAGAGACTCTTAAAAACTGAAAACAAACTGAGGGTTGATGGGGGTGGGAGGGAAGGGAAGGTAGGTGATGGGCATTGAAGAGGGCATCTTTTGGGATGAGCACTGGGTGTTGTATGGAAACCAATTTGATAATAAATTTCATATATTAAAAAAAAGGTAAAATAAATAAAATAAAATAACTCAAGATTACTCTTGATTGCATTAGCATTCTATATTGACATCCTGGAGAACATCCATTAAATGCTATGATCATCATTGGGTAGTGATTTAAGAGCAAGGGCTCTGGTGTCACACAGCCTGACTTTGAATCCTACATCCTCCATGTTCCAAAAGCATAAATGAGCTTACTTCTTTAATTCAACTTGCTCATCTTTTAACCAGGGATACCAATAGTCCCTACCACTAAAGGATCTGTTAAAAATCGATTTGGTAAACATAGAAACACAAAAGACACAGAATGTCTTAGAGACAGAGAAGGGAGATTATCCGATTGTATCCAGACAAGGATCCCTTGAGAGAGATTGGTGATGGTATTCATAATTATTCCAGGTCAAATGAGAACTGAGTCTGTCCTACCCAAAAAGATTCATATATTCGACTAACAAAGAGTTATCACATGTGTTTTGTAATGTTCGTCTCTGAGTCAGCCTTTATTTCACATATACATTCAACAAATTGAGGGCCCCTTTGCACCTGACACTATTATACGTTAGTGATACATACAGTAGCCCTCCAAACATAGAAATTTTGCTTTTGTCATGGGATAGTGATAGACTTCAATAATTGTTTATAAATTATAAATATTTATTTATAATTGCAATAAATTTACAAATTAATATTAGGAGGTTATTTTTCTTTTGTTTCGTTTCTTTATTTTGTTTACTTGTCTTTTCTTGTTTTCTAGATTTGTATTACTTACAGTAAGGCATTTCTTCCACAGAATTCATATAAGGTATTTAAAGTAATTTGCTTCTTATTACTAAGGCAAGAGGCGTAAGATCATGCACAATGATTAGGGACACAAAACAAAAACTGCACATGCGACAAACATGAAGTAAAATAAAATTAATATATTCATTTGTATTAACAATTTAAAGCTCCAAGTTTTAGTCATCAAGAGTTTTAATCTGTTTTTAAGTATCATATGCCTAATGTACTACAAGAAATAAAATGTTAATTAAGTAGGAAAATATGTGCCCTGTTTCACAAAATAAAGCTTTAAAAATTATTAAAGTTAATTTGTTTTACTTTTTTAATGTTTATTTAGTATTCTGAGATATAGAGAGAGGGCGTATGAGCAGGATAGGGGCAGAGATAGAGGGAGAGAGAGGATCCCAAGCAGGCTCCACGCTGTCAGCACAGAGCCTCACATGGGGCTCGATCTCACAAAATGTGAGATCATGACCTGAACCAAAATCAAGATTCAGAAACTTATTGGACTGAGCCACCCAGACACCCCGATCTGTTTATTTTTAAGTCATGAAATGTACAGTATTGATTCCAGAATATGGTGGGGGAAAAACTATTTTAATAAAAGGCAGGTTAGTTATTAGTATTGATAAGATATTGAACAATTCCCATGGACTTGCATCTAGATTTTTAAGATATTTTAATTGTAAATAACATAATGAATTTAGATTGCACTAACAGCATTTGAATTAGACTGGTATAAATATGTGGTGGTCTTGTGTCAGTCTTAAGGAGAACTTCACAGATAAATAGCAGACAGTAGAAAATCTGGCCACTGAACATTAACTGTAGTCCATATAAAGTGTATTCTCAGCCATGTATATTATATATATATGTATACATACACATATATATATATAATATATTATATATTATATAATTTTATTTTATATTATATATAGTATATATTATATACTGTGTATATATATAATATATATATATATACCATGTATATATATTATATGTATATTATATACTGTGTATATATATCATATATACACATATATATATACATATATATTATATACATACATATAATATATATATCTTGGTTGGGGGTGGAGAATTAGCTCTATGAGGGGGTGTGTGTACATATGTGTGAATGTGTGTGCGTTAAGTGAAGACTATGAAATTGAAGGGTTAAGGGATGAAACTAAGTGGTAATTCATGATTTTATTTATTCATTTTACTCTGGAGCCTTATTGTCAATGGTTAAGCAATGTGATCTAAGGAACAAACAAGGTAAAGACTGCTTGCAAAAGTCAATGGGATTTTTTTTCCAAGAAAAAATGAGTGTCTGGAATCCACCATGATGGCATTTTTCCAACGGCTCCCATCCATCAAGAATAGAACAAGAGCGCGTTGTTGATCATATTGAAAGTTCTATCGCAAAAGTTTGGGGCTAGTGGTAGACACTCCTGTCCTAACATTGTTCAGGTTATAACCCCTATGAAACAAAAACCAGTATCTTATTCTTGAAACTATGTTCATACCTCCATTTTCATCAAGAAATATAACAGCATTTCGTTGTCCTTAATTTATTGAGAAAGTAAATTTAAGAATTTTCCCTAGGCTGTATTTCTGAATTCCTAGAAGAAATTGGAGAAGTCATTTACTTTTCTGTGCACTTCAGCCACACTATTTGTCAGGAGGAGGAATATTCATCTTTCTCTCCCAGGTACTTGGCTTAATTTATATTAGTACAGAACTTTTCATTTTACATCATATTTCATATAAA
Organism: Prionailurus bengalensis; assembly: GCF_016509475.1. Taxonomy (NCBI): domain Eukaryota; kingdom Metazoa; phylum Chordata; class Mammalia; order Carnivora; family Felidae; genus Prionailurus; species Prionailurus bengalensis. The sequence goes on from NC_057343.1 coordinate 221,378,547, forward strand.
AATATCAACCTTTTATTTCATCTTCATGTACTTCCTGTCAATTGCCTCCCTGTTTTATTTCATAGTAACATTTTTAGGATCAGTGCCATTATGATCTGTGAAAAATAGCTTTCAAGGCTGTATATCAATAGAGTACCTTTTTTTGTTTTGCTTTGTTTTGTTTTGATTTTCAGTTAGGAAATGTGAATTAAATGTATATATTTCAGACATTACCTAGTATAACATTTCAGATGTCTCTAAAACTTATTGAGAAAACAGGTAAAAAGGTCATATGTAGATTTAAAACTTTATTTTCAAATACCTAGGGTCAAATACTATTGTTTGACATTCCTATAGATCTTACAGTTTTCTTTAACAAACCTCGAAAAGTAGAACCTTAGAATATACTCTAGTAAAAATTAATGTACTTTTAAATTCTAAATGGAATAAATTTGACATATATATTTGCTTATTTCATTTTATTTTTTTTTATGAAATTTATTGACAAATTGGTTTCCATACAACACCCAGTGCTCATCCCAAAAGGTGCCCTCCTCAATACCCATCACCCACCCTCTCCTCCCTCCCACCCCCCATCAACCGTCAGTTTGTTCTCAGTTTTTAACAGTCTCTTATGCTTTGTCTCTCTCCCATTCTAACCTCTTTTTTTTTTTTCCTTCCCCTCCCCCATGGGTTCCTGTTAAGTTTCTCAGGATCCACATAAGAGTGAAACCATATGGTATCTGTCTTTCTCGGTATGGCTTTTTTCACTTAGCTTATTTCATTTTAATTTTGGACAAACTGTAAATGATTAAAATTTGGGTGACCACTAGTATTCCATAATTTGGAAAATAAGCTATAAGCAATATGTGCTTATAAACCAGAGTAATCATACATTTACACAAACACACAATCCAAAACATCATTTTACCTCAGGTTATAAAAGTATAAATAAGTAAATTTTCTTTTTACCACAAAGATATTTTGTATGTTATTTATGCCACAGGGTAACACAGTAACAGCTTTTTTTATAAACAAGAAAATAACATAAAGTTAACTGTTCACTCAAAAGGTAGAGTGTAAATCTTAGTATTCACACCTTTTGCTTACCTCCATTAAAGTTAAGACTTTCCATAAGTGATTACAATTCCAAATTGAGGGAGAAATGTATACATCAGTTTAATATAGCATGCATTATTTTAATGATAAAAGAACATTGTTTTCTGTTCATAGTTACATTTCAAAATAAGGCTTATTAAAAACAAACATAATGACAGTATGATGAAATACACTGTTGTAAAAACACATGATCTACTTCTTAGTTCTAAAACAAATGTCAAACCATAACTAACAAATTATACAAAGAAAATCACTTTATCTTCTAGCATCTGATATACTGATATATCTAGTATCTGATAATAAGGAATACTAAACAAATCCAATATCTAAAAAAAAAAAAGTACAAAATGAGTTAGTGAATATTCTTGACTGGGGTAATTGACTCACCTTTAGAAAGACGATAATGCTTCAGACTACATTCGGTATTTGCATCTTATATATAATGATTCATAAACCAAGCCCAAACTTTTTTGTTTGTTTGTTTTAGGCCCAGGGGTCATACAGAGGGTGCGTCCCATGAGGCCATAGATGTGGGCTGAAGGCCAGGTGACAATGAAGTACAAGCAAGTGCCAGGGGAGTTTGTGCAATTTGGTGGAGTCTTAGGACCTGCTAGAGCCTGATTTCATACATACCATTTCCAGCTGATTATGGAGTCCTGTGGCACAACTTAATTTGATGATTTACTGGATCAGATAATACCCAGTTCATTAAGGAGAATTGAGAGGAAACGCCTACTTACGTGGTTCCCCATCATCAGGTATTTACACTGTATAAGGACACAATGTAAAACCATTTTTCTTTCAATCCTTAGAGACCAGATTATGATTTTCCTATTGGCTTACCAGAGCTCCTATACTACATTTGTCACTGGCCAAACCGAGCGCAATAGGATCAGAGAGGCCCAATAAGGCACAATTGGTGAAGGGACTTGCGCGGCAGACTGTATCATCACCAGTACTTATGGGTCTGATTCCCACTCAAAAGCGGTAGCCTACGGGCTTTCTGAGAATTGGTTCAAAGCAACACACACACGTCATAAATGTTGCCTCTATAAATCTTAAGAGGCTGGACAATTATTGAGCTTCTTTCTGAGGTACTGGCTTTCTAAATTTTCTCTGGGATTTTTCCCCCACCTTCTGGCAGACTTATTGTCTTAACAAGTTACATAGGCGTTTGCTACTTCTTCCTTACAAGCCCCAACCAGCATGACATCACCGACTGAATGCAGCAGCATCTACTGTGCAATAACAAAAGATAAAAAGAACGGTGAGCCGAATTGTGACAGGGAGTTGTAGAACCATAATAGCCCTGAGCATAAACAATAAAGTTGTACTGATGTCTTTATAATGGAAGAATACATAGCTTCTGCTGGGATTTTCTATTTGATAAGGGGGAAAAGGGCATTTGTATACCAGGAGACAAAGGTTTGGTTGATCAAGTCCACTAAAGATCAAATAACCAGCACAGCAAGTGGAGTTGAAGTCGACACCTGATAAGAATACCAACAAAACATGCTCATTTATCAATATCTGTTTTTTCTTTAAAAGTCAAATAGAAAAATTAAGATAAAGTGAAAGGAAGGACATTTTTACATTTTCATGTCTTTGACTGTAGTAATGATATTTGTAATCAATTATGTTATATTGCTTTTGGTTTATGATTTTGTTAGCACAGAAAAGCTCCAAGATCTTACACTTTCCCCTTTTTGCTGTAATAAACCCCTATCTCTGGTTAGGGGGACTGGTATAAAAACTGTTCCCAACTATGTATTGAAGAACAGAGAAATAGTATAATGTATATTTGTGGGCACATTGAGGTAGATTCAGGTAAACCTCTTCACTTGTAATTCGATCACCTGTGCTATTTATTAATTCATTTTCTCTCAGATCCAAATTCGCCTGTCGATACATGCTCTGCAATAATGAATTGAAGTTTTTTTAAGGATCACTCCCCCTTTACAGGGAGCACAGTGTTAAGCCCTCTCAGGAAAGGGCACTGGAGGGATATTGCAGGTGGAAGGCATTGTTCAAAAGTTTTGACTATTATAAATCCATTCAAACATTTCTCTCTCCAAGAGTTAATCTTTCTTGCTATAAAGAAGTAATTCTAAAGCTATATTTATTACAAGCTATTTTCAATCTAAGTTCATGCCATTCAATCAGCCTGATGATTAGAAAGACTTCTGTGGCAGGAACAAACTCAGTGAATTTAAACACTCTGAGAAGTCAAGCTTTGCCAAAACTATATACCTTCTTCCATGAGATAACCTCTTAGTTTTTTTTTCTCACATTATTACTTAGGTTCTGCCAACATAAATAGCAAAAACCTTACAGCTCCTTTAATAGCTATGCTATCTCCTTCCAAGAAAGGTTTTGCTCTCTAATCGGATGATTTAGTTATTTCACTCTAGTTATCCAGATCTAGGTGAGTCTAAGTGCAAGGAGAGGTAGTGGGATGGGTCTTAACAAAAGTTGGCATCTGTGTGCAAGTCAAATGTTCCTTTTTGGAATTTTACAGTTTCTACAGGGAAAGGGAATCTGGTCTCCTCTAAAGAAAAGAGGATGGTATTGGTTGGGAAGGTAGGCACAATGGGATAATGAGATTTAATATAGAAATAAGGAATGTTTCTTCTTTCCTAACTCCTTGCCTTTCATAAGAATGTCATTGCAGCCAACTGAAAGTTACAGATATTTCACTACTGCCTTCTTTTTGCCTATCCAAGCCCTAGATGTAGTAAGACTCTTACTAACTTGAAATCAAACCAAGTTATATGGTTGTATGGAATTCTAAATTTCCATTTATGATGCTCTGTTTTGTGAAAACATTTCAAACACCTAAGCCTCTATCAGGAAAGGCTCAAATAAGAAAACATAAGTTTATGCTATGTATTTCAAATAAGAAATATTCAATAGAGAATTGATATGATTCAAACTACTGGGAAGAATGGTCAGAGAGGCGATTTCTAACCTCAGCATTTGGATACTTTTAGGCATCACAGGGAAACAATGATTAATGATGACAGTTACTTTCACCACCAAAGTAGATGATTATTAGAAAGATGCCTAAAAGCCACATTTTCTTTATTGCCTGTCCACAGTAGCCAAAAGACAAATAGTTTTTAATTCCATGTTACTTTCAAGATTTTATATGAGCACTTTTGTTTAGCAACATTTATTTTTGTTAGCAACATTAACCCAAGCTTGATTTTTAAGGGAGTCTAAAAAATAAAGGTTCAGGGATTTCAGTCTTTGCAGTAGAAGGGAAAGCATATATGGACAGAAGGATAATATGGTGCAGAGAGGCATTGCATGTTTTCAGCAGATGATGTCTTAGTCTGTTTGGGCTGCTACAATAATAGAATTCCATAGAATGGGTGGCTTATAAGCAACAGAAATGTATATCCCACATTTCTGGAGACTGAAAAGTTTGAAATTAAGGCACTGGAAGATTTGGTATTTAGTGAGAAACAAGTTCCTATTTCATTAATGTCCATCTTCTCACTGTGTCCTCCCATGGTGGAAAGAATGAAGGACTTCTCTGAGGTCTCTTTTATAAGTACACTAATCCCATTCATGACAGCTCCACCCTCATGACCTGATCACCTCCCAAAGGTCCCACTTCCAAATACCATCACACTGTGAATTAGGTTTCCACACAGGAATTTTGGAAGGATACAAACATCCTGTCTATAGCAGATGAGTTCTGAATTCTAAGTAATCTAAATTCTAAAATGCTCAGTCTATTTGCTGTTATAACAGTAGATTAGACAACATGAGTGAAGAATCAGTGAAGCCAGTTAGAAAGTTTCTTCATTAATAAGGAACAAAGATAATGGCAGTCTGTTTCAGAATGGCAATGACAGAAGTAGTCAAATTCTGGAAATACCGAAAGGGTCTGTAGGTGCACTGGATATGGAGTATAAGGGGAAAGGTGGAGTAAAAGAATATTGTTTTGCCTCAGCACCAAAAGATTGACTTGCCATTAATATGGATGGGGAAGACTGTGAACAGAGCACATTAAGAAGAAGACAACCATTCCACTCTGGAAAACAGTATGGATGTTCCTCAAAAAACTAAAAATAGAACTACCCTATGACCCAGCAATTGCACTACTAGGTATTTATCCAAAGGATACAGGTGTGCTATTTCGAAGGGACACATGCACCCCCATGTTTATAGCAGCACTATCAACAATAGCTAAAGTATAGAAAGAGCCCAAATGTCCATCGATGGATGAATGGATAAAGAAGATGTGGTGTATATATATACATATACAATAGAGGATTACTCGGCAATCAAAAAGAATGAAATCTTGCCATTTGCAACTATGTGGATGGAACTAGAGGGTATTATGTTAAGTGAAATTAGTCAGAGAAAGACAAACATCATATGACTTCACTCATATGAGGACTTTAAGAGACAAAAACAGGTGAACATAAGGGAAGGTAAACAAAAATAATATAAAAACCGGGAGGGGGACAAAACATAAGGGACTCTTGAATATGGAGAACAAACAGAGGGTTACTGGAGGGGTTATGGGAGAGGAGATGGGCTAAATGGGTAGGAGGCATTAAGGAATCTACTCTTGAAGTCATTGTTGCACTATATGCTAATTAATTTGGATGTAAATTTAAAAAATAAATTAAATTAAGCAGTCTCCAAAAAAGACAACTATTTTAGTTTACATATGATAAATTGAGAATTTTATTAAATATGGAAGCACATTGACTAAATATAACACTTCAGTCTGGAGTTTTGAGTGCATAATTTGGAAGTGATTGGTGTATAGATGTGTTTAAAATCATTGGACAAATAAAATAGCACAAATAGTGGATGCATTCAGGGAAGAGAAAAGAAGACTGAGGTTCATAATATAGCAAAATTTAAAGGTTTGGGAAAGAGGAGAATCCAGCAAATGAAGCTAAACAGGAATGCCCAGTGAGAGGTGCAATCTAAAGTCCAGGTGAAAAGGAAAAAAAAAAAAAAAAAAAAGACTCCCTGAGAACAGAGACCGGCTGTGTCAAACACTGCTAACAAGGCATGTCAGATAAAGACTGAAAATTTGACTATTCAATTTAGCAACAGAAGGATGGATATTCAATTTGACACAAAACCAACTGGATGTATTGTCATGAATCACAGAATGTAATTTCATGGGGTTAAATTACTGGTATCAGTGGGACTAAAGCAGTATGAACTAGGAGTGAGAAAACAAAGAAAACAAACCTGGGAACTTACGAGCTTGAAACCTAGAAATTACCAGCTACTATTCATTTCCTCCAAAAGGATGGTTACCTAACCAGCATGGAGCAATGAGCAAATATATTGATGGCACAGTCAAAACTAAGGAGAGTCTAAAATTCCTTTTACTGAGAAATGGCAGAGGGCAGGAGAAATGCAAGAACTTACTGCAGCGGACCAGTTATCAGTGATCTTAGAAATGTCAATGGAAGATCTCTTTATGAAAAACAAAATTAAAGAAACTATTTAGGGTGGAATCAAACTTGAACAAAGAATCCAAGGTGAAGTCAAGATAAGTTTGAATACCACTATGAGGGATGAGTACAGACAAAAAGGACAGAGCTCAGAAGAACTGGGTGAGTCATAAAGGGAATATATAAAGGTGACAGGGCTAATAAATATTTGGTAAGGTATAGCATACGAATATACAAATATAATTAGTTTATAAATATTATTAAGATACTCAATGTTTTAGGCTCCTGAATCCTAATTTGGAGATTTAACCATTTATATTCTGCATGCCTACTATTACATGGTTACATATTATTAAAAATATATTAAATGAGTATTTGGCACTGTACCATTTTCATTATTATTAAGTATAACTTTGCTTCTCCCTAAAGCCATTGATGTTAAACCAAAATCCATTGTCAACTATGTGTGATGAAATCACAGACTGTTCCTACAGTGACCATGCTCTTGAGATTCAAAATATAAGGACAGAAAAATATCTTCAAACATCATCAGAAAATAATGGATGGACCCAAATATAAAATTTTATAACTTTAAGCCTTTAACTCAATTTTTTTGTAATAAAGATACAATCTTTTATAATATGGAAAGTTTGAAAGGGGCTGCTTCTATTTCCAGCTCTGTAATGTATGAATTGCAAATAAATGGGAAAATTTAAACAGTGACTGTACCATTGATTACTATCGAGAGAGCATTTTGCAATTCATAAATCCTAGTGAAAACCACTTTGCAACTTGTCATCTTTTGTAAATCACCATTTTCTTTGTAAAAAATAGATGTTGGAAATACAAAACAGCAAAGCATATTTTAACTTATCTAAATGTGGGATAAATTGTGCTTTTCTATTTGAAGTAGATAAAAAGAACATTTATCAGAAATACAACTTAGTTGTAGCTACAGGACATTCAAGCATACTTTTTAAATAAGACTGCCATTGATTTGGGCAGATCAAATGAAAATAAATCATGACTAAATATAATTATCTAGTCTTTGGCATGATTAAATACTTTCAGGTTGTGATTTATTTAGCTTACATACCTAGATATTTTTCTTTGTAAACAGATGTTGGTGATCTCAATATAACTGGAACAATTTACTATCTCCCTCTCTTTGCCAAGAGAAAATGAAGGAAAACTAATTTGATCCCTTACTCTCCTCTGGAAAGTGATCATAAAAATGTGATGTATATTATTTATTATGGTTGTAGGCTCCAAGTTGAAGTATTAAAGAAACCAATGAGTACTTTACACAATAATACAATTCTTGGATTGGTAAGGAAAATAGAGTTATCTAGTTTCTTCTTGACACTAGACTGGATCTCAAAATAAATGTCTGTGCTTAAAAGATAAATAAGTGTTTGACAAATAAAATGTAATATTAAGGAAACTACCATGCTTCCATTTGGCATTCTTTTGTGTGTGAACTATAAAGACAATCTGACTGTATTCAGTCTTGACCATGGTTTCTGGGGTGGAATTAGATAATTAATACGATCCTAATACTGATTCCCAGGGCTATTACAGAAAATAACACAATCAGGAAGACAACTATGAAAAAAATAGAGATGGATTGAGAAATCGGGATATTGTCCTGTGACTAAGGGTGAAGAAATTGAAGATAATTTGTTAAAGAGAAAGAAGAAGAACTATTTAGAAAATGAAAATGAGGAGAATCTACAAGAGGACATTATAATGACTTTCAAAGTTATGAGAACCTGGGTAATTCTTATTTTAGTAACAGCCTTCAAAATTCAAATTCTAAATTATATGTCCTTTAGAAACTATCTCAAAGACTCAAAAGTGAAAATATTATAGAGATGGAAAGCCAGCAAACTTCACTCCATCTTCAAGATACTCTATATTTAAAGAAGAGGACAGCACTACAGTGAATGGCAGCCACAATGGACCTGGGACTAGGGGTGAAAGACAGCATCATAAATGAAGAGATATTTAACAGTGTAACATTCTGATTTTCTCTTTATAAGAAAAAAAAAAGAAAGAGACAGAGCAAGGATGATCTCTATGTAGTGGAGACAGGGTTGGACATATGGCTTGCATTTTCCACCATAAAGGTACGTAAAAAAAAAAAAATAGAGGCAATATCTTAGCCTCACACCGCATACCCTTTTAGTCACTAGGAATTACGGCCCTTTCACATGCAGAATGTGCTCACCCTCAGGACTCTCAGCCTACTCAATAGTCAAGTCATGAGACTCAGAGTCCAACATGTTCCCAACTATATCAGAACAAATATGACTCTTCTTAATCAGATGTAACCATGGATAAGAATGTTATCTGCCTTCCCTTATCACACATCTCACAAAAAATGTTAAAATATGGGCAGGAAAACTGCCAAAAATCTCTTATTCAACAACAAGAAGAATGATAGACATATATAACACTCACTGATTCTTAGCAATTTTGAAATCATTCTGAGTAAAGATTGACAGGTTCCCCTACAAGAGTGTAAGAGATGTTTCTTAATTAGGTTCTGGTTCTGCTCCATTGTCTCTCTGTCCATTCTCTAAGGGTTTTTCTGCTATTATCTTTGGTCACCTACAAAGAGAACATTGAACAATATTGCCTCTTTGATGGCAGATAAATATTTTAAGCCTGCTTTCTGCCTGTTGAGCATTGAGATTCCAGAGAACATGTCACATCTAAAAAAAAAATCAATTATCTATTAGGTCAAATGCAGATAACTTAGCCAATAAAGGTTTCTCAGAGCAGTATTTTTTAAGCAATATTTTTTAAAAGCAGTATGAGTTTTCTATGTATTTGATGCTAGTTAGTGCATTACACAAAAACCATATCTAATATTCTTTTAGACATATGCCTCTTTCTAGACATAACCTTAAAAAGTTATGCTACTCTAGAATGATGCCCTATGCTTTTTACAGTATTTTCTTTTTTTCCAGTTAAAGAGACCAATAGAGACTCCTTTATAGGAGTCACAGATTTTTACCTGAAAAGCATATAATACTGGGTAGCACCTTAGATTTGGTCTAGGGTCGCACACTGTAATTGAATTTGAAGGCCCTTTACTCAGTAAATAGTCTAGATATGAGAAGTAGTTTAATTTTCTTTTCTGAAAATAATACTGTTCTTTTTGTATCATATCACATGAGGCTAAAGAGAAACAATTCATTCTCACATATCTTACCTGAAAGCCATGTCTCTGTTGACGTTATATTACATACATGTTCAGTCTTTCAAGTTATTGTAGGTTTAATATTACCAAATGTTTCACAAGTAAATAATAAAGAACAACATTTCTTTTAGTCTCCTTAAATACTTTCTTCACCACTTCTCCAGCATCCATTCATTATGTGCTTCTAATGACAATGACATGTTACAGACTTTTTGTTATAGCTGTACCCCAGCTTTGAGTATCATATCTTAGATGTCAACAACTGTTGTGTATCAAATAACCCCTAAATTAAGTGGCTGAAAATTACAGCATGTATTTGTACTTATGCAGTCATAGTTCAGCACGAAGTCAATGATGGAGACTGGGGTCAGGTGGACAACTCCACTCAGAGGTATATTCACACACATATCTGTCCTTTAACTTGAAGAAAGCTGTTCTCTGTCATGGCTGAGGTGGCTTAACTGAGGCTTCTTTGTTCTATGTATCTTATTCTCCTCCTGAGATCAGCAGCATTGCCCAAGTGGGTAGTCCCAATGGCATGATATAAATAAGTACAAGTCAAGTCAAAACAACTCAAGTGTTGGAAGCAAAAGTCAAGAAAATACTGAACATTAGAGCGCCTGGGTGGCTCAATCCATTCAGCATCTGACTTTGGCTCAGGTCATGATCTCGCGGTTCGTGGGTTCAAGCCCCACGTCAGGCTCTGTTGCTGACAGCTCAGAGCCTAGAGCCTGCTTCAGATTCTGTGTCTCCCTCTCTCTCTGTTCCTCCCTCGCTCACGCTATGTCTCTCTCTTTCTCTCAAAAATAAATAAAGCTTAAAAAAAAGAAAATACTGAACATCTTTAGTGCAAAGAACTTCAAAGTCATACGTATAGATGCAAGGACAGATGAGCAATGAAACAAAATCACAATCTACTGAACACAGATTTACATAACTCTCTTGAGTTTTCTTTTCTCTAAAATAATGCTCAAACAAGTATCCCTGCTTGGACTTTATGTTTCTCTATATTCTATTGTAACTTAGCATTAACATCAGAATTTTTTTAGATGCAATATACATTCTTTTATTTTCAATGAAGATTTTCTGACTTTCCCATTTAAAAATTATATTTTATCTTACTAATATTTACAGAATTTATATAAATTTATATAAATTTATATATACATTTAGTAAGATACATGATATATACATTTAGTAAGATAAAATGTAATTTTTGTATATATATATAGTAAGATAAAATGTATATATATAATTTCATTCATAATATGAATGTATTCTTTAGGGCTTTGTACTATCATCATCCATATTAATGTCTTCAAATTCAGCACTTATTTCAAGTTGTTAAGAAAGCAATCATAACCATCATTGTATCACCTAAGAGCATTGCATATAATCTTTTCCATTATGGTATTCAATATACTGAATTTAGTTATTAAGTGACACCAGTTAATAAGTCAATAATATTTTTGTTCTTAAACTATTAATTTGTTTCAACTCTTCAAATTTAGGTGCTTTGAATAGATTAAAAATATTCCTTACAAAAAATTACACTATTTTTGTATAAATTTTACTTAATGTTGAAAAAATCAATATTGAAAACTTATTTAAATAATGAGCTTTGTTAATATTATTCTGATGGAAAGTTTACATGACTTTGAAACTTCACCTCTGGAGTGCTTTACATGACTTGGAAAAAAAGATTTCTAAAAACCATTACACAATTCATTGCCTTATAGCTAACATGACATTTATAAACCAATTCAAATGAAGTATTACTATTGTAAGAATTTCATTTTGGTATCTAACCGTGTAAAAAATCATTTTAATCATAGAGTCTACTTTTCATATATCTAGCAACCACATTATCTTTAATCTATTAACAATTTTAAATGTCTGATGTTTGACTCATGTGTTAGAGCAGACAAATAATTGTTAGCAAATATATGCTGAGTGATCAAAAATATACAGTTTTAGATAGTAAGAGGTGCAAGACAGTACATTAACATAAGTATCTGTTAGCAACCACTAACAAATGCATATCACTGCTCAATATAGAAGTGCTAGTAATTTGTCTGGCAGCCATACTCTTCCTTTAGATTGCATGCTATTAAATGTGATGTTTTTTGAGCTGAAAGGATTTGGTTTTTTATTACCAAGTTTATATTATGTGTCATTATTTTATATTCTGATAACATGATTCTCTCATCTTAGATTAAGTTTCAACAGCAATTTAAAATAACTAATAAACTCAGGAGCAAATTAGTATTAAAGAAAAAAAGGAAAGCCACAGTGCCATTTGATGCTGAATTTAATTTAAAGAATCCATTTCATCAGCAAGAAATATTTACCGAGAAGTGCATTTTTTTATGTCAAAAGTAATCTTTATCATGTTGGATTAGCAGCCATTAAGCTACACTTGAAATATTCATCTTCCCAACATGGTTGTTTATGCAGATTATATTACAAAATCACATTAAATTGCTTGGTTAAAAGTAATTTTGCCTTCTGTATCCAATCACTTGTTAGTCTTGACTCAATCAATTAATTAAAATATTTTTGAATTATTGCTACATATTGGATTATGTGCCTCTGTGAAGTTTATATATAAAACATGGTTTCTGCTCTCAAATTTTTTATAATTATAAACACATGAACTTACACTATTAGGCGCTGAGGAAAGGTTATAAATAGTATCTTAAAAATGTAGATGCAGGGAGACATTTTTCTCCTAGAATGTATGCAGCTTTTCTTCTCTTAGCGGGACTAGACAAATAGTAGATAGGTTCAAATATAAATAAAATTCTTATTTTTATTTAAATGTCAAATTGTCAAATGATTTCTTGCAACAATAACTTTATTAATAGTTCTCTGATTATACTGATCTGAGGATGCTTTCTGAAAAGAAAGGTGAGGTTGTGTTAACATACATGGAAGAGTAAAAAAAACAAAGTATCAGAGTAAACATTATTCATTAGGCCTTATAGCCAAGGAAGGTCTCGGTTTATATAAAGGTGGCTGTGGTAGACAAACCCCAAATGGTTCCCATGAGACCCAAGTCCTGGTATTCATGTCCTTGTGATATCCTGTCCCTTTGGGTGTGGGTGGAACCTGAGACTTGCTTCTACTCAATAGCATACAGCAAATGTGATAGGATGCACGTATTGATTAACATAATTATTTTGCATAAAAGTGTCAATCGTATTGTTAGAAGATACTATTTCCCTTTCCCTGCTGGCTCTTAACTCTCAAGCTTTTATGTTTGTACTGCCTATGGAAAGGACCACAAGGCAAGAAGTTGGGGGTGGCTTCCAGCCAATAACTAGAAACAAACAGGTCTTCATCCCAGTATCCTGAAAGGAACTGAATGTTGCCAACAACCACATGAGCTTGGAAGATATTCCTTAGTCAAGTCTCATGTAAGACTGCTACCCTAGTCAACATTTGGAGTTCAGCCTTGTTAGACCTTGAAGCAGAGGACCTAAATTAAGCTATGCGCTAACTGTGGACTCACTGAAACTGTGAGGTAAACAAGTATTGGTTATTTTAAGCTACTAAGTCTATGGCAGTATTTTCACACAGCAACTGATGACAAATACAGTAACTAAAGATTTGAACCTTTTAAATGGAAAGCTTATGGTAGAAACATGAGAAAAAATGATTGACTGCAACATAGAATGCTCTTAAAATGTGGAGGACTGTAAATACCAGTATTTTTAAACATTTTCCTGTAAGCAGTGTGAGTCAAGGAGGTGAGTAGCACGGCCATTAAATATTATGTTAAAAATGGGAGTCCGATAAAATAACTGGAAACAGTTTCAGCATGAATATGACAAAGAAACCAGAATTTAAGAAAATGCTAAATAGGGGCCCCCTGGGTGGCTCAGTTGATTAAGTGACTGACTTGGTTTCAGCTCAGGTCACAATCTCACAGTTCATGAGTTCAAGCCCTCCATCGAGCTCTGCACTGACAGCATGGAGCTTGGGATTCTCTCTCTCCCTTTCTCTCTCAGCCCCTCCCCTGCTCTCTCCCTCTCTCTTAAAAATAAATAAACTTAAAAAAAAAGAAATTGCTAAAGAAGCTTCTAAAGGGATTTAAAGACAAAGTATGATAGCCTGTGTTAGTCTAGAGGCAACAATAAAAATAAACAAGAAATAAGTTGCTATAGTACATTTTAGAGATTGTATAAATAGGAAAAAAGAAGGATATGATACAAATTATGAAACTGTACTTGAAAATCTGCTTTCAGATTTGGATTTTTTTTAAGGAGAATGAAATAAAAGGAAACGGAATTGATTTGTCAGGAGAAAGATTTGGAAGGAGAATAAGATGTATTCACTTTTTCAGTATTATCTTTGAGATATTAGAAGGGTAACTTAAGAAACGATATATGAAAAGAGTCTTAAAATAATAATAGTTAAAGTTGAAACTGAGGGAATGTATATTACCATTGTTAGGACTGAGGTCATAATATAGAAGTTGATACAGAAAGGTAAAAAGAGAAGGGAAAAAAATCCCCAAAGAGAGAAATGGACAGGAAACAAAGAGTTGAGCTTACTGTAATCAGGAATAGAGACATTATTTTGACACCTTCACTACCTAAAGAATATAATATCCCCCTTCTTTTAATTCTTACAATTTTTGTGTTATTTTTGATAGAAAATGTTCATCTGTGACCCATCTTTTATATCAAACAATTATTAAGAAAGTGGATTATATTAAACATTATTTCATAAATTTCAACTTTTGTATTGTATTCAACATAAACGAATCAATATATTCTAATAATATTAACATTAAAAGCTGAGTTGTGCCCCTCCTCCAAATTCATTTGTTAAAGTCCTGACCCCAATACCTCAGAATGTGACTGTATTTAGAATTATGGTCTTTAATTTTGTTTTAATTTATTTTAGAGACAGAGTGAGCATGTGAGCAGGGGAGAGAGACAGAGAGAGAATCTTAAGCAGGTTCCATGATCAGCACAGAGCCCGATGCGGGGCTTGATTCCATGACTCTGGGATCATGACCTGAGCTGAAATCAAAAGTCAGATGTTTAACCAATTGAGCCACCCAGGTGCCCCTGGAATTAAGGTATTTAAAGAAGTAAATAAGGTTAAATGACTTCAAAGGAAATGGATATTAATCCAAGAACACAACCAGTGTTCTTTTAAGCAGAGGAGATTGTTATCATGTACACAAATACACACAGAGGTAAGAGCATGTAAAGATATTGGAAGAAGCCATGCATCTACAAACCAGAAAGAGAGACCCTTACAAGAAATTGACACTGCTTACACCTTGATCTTGGAGCTCTAGCTTCCATAAATGTGAGGAAATAAATTTCTGTTGTTCTACTCAGTCTGTGCTGCTTAATTAGGTAATCCTAGAAAACTAATGCAATCTACAGTCAATAAAACAATAAAATAATTGTTTAAAATGTATAATAGAATACTAATTTTTAATGAATACGCCTAATTATAAAGAAATGTAGTTTCAATGTGATTTTGCTTCTGAAGAACTGTCCCCATGCCTTCTATTAGGACAAACAAAATGGGAGAAAAACATTTTGAAAAATATTACATAAGCATTAGGTTACAAATTTTAGGTCTTGCTTCCAGTAGATAAATTTTCAGAGATGGAGTAAATATTAGCAATATCTGGATACTCACTTATATTAGATGTCTAAAATGGTCCATTTCACAGAAGCAGAAAGTAGAATGATGGTTGCCAGGAGCTGGGGCAAGAGGGAAATGGGGAGTTGCTGTTCAAAGGGTCTAGTGTTTCAGTTATACTAGATAAGTTCTAGAGATCTGCTGTAAAACACTGTGTTTATAGTTGGCAAACTTTACTCTACTTAGAAATTGTAGAGGGTAGATCTTATATATCTTTTCTTCCCACTATATATATGATATTATGATATGTATATATATGTCATCATATTAACAGCACTAAAGGCCAAGATATATGCAGAAATGCAAGTGTCAGAGGCATAGTGTTTTGCCTTTTCAAATTCCCAACTGTTATTCTAGAATCCTCTTGTGTCCAGCTTCTCTGCCAGCAAGGACGGTGAGGATTTAAACTCAAAAGAGTCATCACTGAGTCTGGACAAGTAATGCTGAATCCTGGTAAGTAAGTGAACAGGAAATTGGCTTCTGTATTATATAAAAGAAACTTTCATGCTTTTATAATTTCCATTTGCACTCTTTCTCCAGACACTTACTTCACTTGCCATAACAATAAAGCAAGTTTTCCCTCAAATGCTGCCTTTGTATACAATGTTTGGCAGTCAGTCAAATAAACCCACTATTTTTTTTTCCTTTATAGGAGTGGTACAATGATGCATAATTTTGAACAGATGCATATGTGATCAGTGTTTTATGGAGTTCATGCAATTGCCTAAACCCATTTAAATTGTACGATAGTAATTGTAACATGTATGCGTATACACTAAAATTAACCTTATCATCAAAAGTATTTTTAGAAGCGTTCAAAATTAAGTAAACATTCTTCTTTGTATTATACACAGGTACTATCACACATAATCTGTGTATTCAACATACCCATTTTCTGTACCCATCACTACCATCACTTTGGGACATCATGTAAGTCACTTCTAATCTCTAAATATACGTTTATGTCTATTTTATGGGCTTTTAAATTTTTTGCTTGTGTACTGCCTAGTAGGGAACTGAGTAACTATTGCAAATACACCTGTTTGTTTGTTATGAGGATCCAGGTGTGTCAAACAGATACGCTAAGCATGTCAAATAAGAGGTTTCTTGTAATTATCCCAATAGGTTATAATAAAGGGTTTATGGGCTTAGATATATACATAATTCAAATCTATGTGTACTTTTAAACATCCCAAGTCTCTTAGTATTTTCTTATTCTAACTAAAAAATACTTAGGCCATTATATTCCCACTGCCAGCAATATATGACTCAAGTTGCATGTTCTATACAATTTAGCAGATTTAGATTCATGCAGCATATGTTGTCACATAAGATTCTTAATTTGATTTCTATAATTAAATATAGCTGTGAGCTTTTTTTTTTTGAAAACTAGTGCTTTAAAAAACATTGTATCATTAGCACACATGCTAAAAGTTAACTTTCTGAAGATAGTCTGCTTGAAAACATGTATACAACTGATGCTTTGTCTCTTAATGTATACACATGACAGAGAAATTCAGAGCATGAATGTCTGACAGAAACTGATGACATGAACGATAGGAATATCTTTAAAAATAACTCCTGCGGATTCTGATTAAGTCAAATTATCTATTGCCTCACTTTAAATCTGTGAATGTGGAATCCATCACTTCAACCATGTATCCTCATGTGAAGCACATCTTTCCAAATTGTGTAAATGCTCTCAAAGATCCTCAGAAAAAGTTATTTTGAGAACATATGCATCTATATTTTCATATACTTTTAAGAAGAAACAATGTAAATATTAAATATATATGTTATAAACTTTTATTAGGCATTTTAATGAAAAAGTATACAGTGCATTTATTATACTAAAATAAGGTGGTATTTATAACTGTTCTTTATTATAGCTATAACAGTGTGATACTGTGGCTCTTACATGCTTAAAGTTGAATTCTGATTCTGCTATTTCCTTCTCATTCATAGGTAATTGGGTTAAATTTTATTGCCTCACTTTTCTCATCTTAAAATGGGGATGATGAAAGTAATCACTTCCTATGAATTTTATGAAAATTAAATAATATCATGCCAATTAAGCATGTAGAAGAGCCTGAAACAAAACAAATACATAACAAACAGAAGTATTACTACTAAGTTTTTACCATTACATGCCTTTTCTTCAGATTTCCATAATCCTCCTCCACATAAAATTATTTTGGGGTGTTTTGAAAGTTTGCCATGTTAATCATGTTTATGTTTCCAATATGAATTAATGCAAAAAATATTTGTTTAGCAGAGGAACCAGGTTGGGCTGGAAAAGTTTTGCTCCCTACTTATTAAAATGTTATGCATGTGCGAACACTGCATTTCTTTAGAAACAGTCTCCTAGATGATGATGATGATGATGATGATGACCACAATTCACAATTCTTAATTACTTATCAGTAATGGTATTATACCTCCTTGCCTTTTGCTATGTGACTCCTTGGTACATTCTAGGAGACTAGAGACAATGTGCATTCTCACTGCACCAGCTCTGGTCTTGCCCACATGAATGGCTTCGATCAATAGACTCTTTGAAGAAGAACAGTGTGCTCAGTCCAAGTAGAGGCTTTAAGATTCATCACCTTATGCTTGCAGCTCTCGAGTTCTCTCCAATAGCAATATCATATCCATAGAGGAGATATTTCTTCACCCTGAATCCTAGAATGAAAAGCTTGTGAAGTCCAGCTGAGCCCAACAGAGGCAGAACCAGAGGAAGAAATAAAAATTTGTTTTTGTAAGCCACTGAGATTAGGGATTATTCATCACCACAGGAGAAGCTGATTAATATGTGCAATAAGGGCATTTATATGAAAAGAGGACATATATGCTCATTTCACTACTTCATTGAGAAATGAAAAAAAGAATGAAAGATGAATTGAAATACTAATTAAAATGTGTTTTTCCCTGAAAAAGTGCCAGAAGTAGTAAAACCTATTGAAATAAAAAGGCATTTGGTATATAATGGCAAATACACAATTACACTGCAACTGTGTACGGGAGGATGGTTAATTTTATGTGTCAGTTTCTCTGGGTGATACCTAAATATTTGGTCAAACATCATTTTGGATGTTTCTGCAAAGGTGTTTTGGATGAGATTAAATTTAAATCAATGGACTTTGAGTAAAGCAGATTGTCTTCCATAGTGTTAGATTTCATCCAATCACTTAAGGGTCTGAACAAAGAATAAGACTGACTTCCCCAGGTGCAAAGAGGGGAAGATGATCTTCCAGAAGATGATCTTCAAACTTGAACTGATCAGACATGAGCTGCAACATGTCTGATTACCTTTGAACTTGAACTGCAACATCAAATCTTCTCCAGCTTGCTTCCCCACTCTTCATATTTTGAACTTGGAAGGCTCTATAATCATGTGAGACCATTTACCAAAATAAATATCTCTTTCTGTTTACACACACGCACACACACAAACACACAGACACACACACTCTGTTGTTTCTGTTTCTTTGGAGAACCCTGATTAAAACAGATATGTTACTGGTAGTGAGGAATAGAATCTTAAGAAAAAGTTTTTGAAATGGTTTTGCAATTTCTAAAACTGGCTTTCTATTCTGATTAGATTTCAGATCCTAAGAACTCTATTTTCAGGAAGAAAGAGAGCACTTGTAGTCCATCTTGTGATGTGGCTCTAGAGATACACAAATTATTAACACTGGATACTCATAATAAGGTACTTATAAAGCAAGGATTTTATAAACCAGGTATATGATACTTTTGAATATTTTAATGAAACCAATGAATAAAATAAGATAAACTGGTTGCTCCTAATGTTTCTGCACAAAGTAGAGAAAGCAAAGAATGAGCTCAGGGATTTGAATTTCCAGCTGAAGGGCTATATAAATGGCCTGAGAGTTTCTATGTCTGCCCTGAAAAAGATACTTATCTCCTATAGTCACATGGCAAAAGCAGAAATTAACTATTGGGACTTCATCAAGGTAAAAAGCTTCTGCATTGCAAAGGAAACAATCAATAATACTAAAAGGCAACCTACAGAATTGGAGAAGATATTTGAAAATGACATATGATAAAGGGTTAGGATCTAAAATCTATAAAGAACTTACCAAATTTGACAACACCCCAAAAACAAATAACCAAGTTAAGAAATGGGCAGAAGACAGGAATCAACATTTTCACAGAAGACATCCAGATGGCCAACAGACATATTGAAAGATGCTTGGGGTGCCTGGGTGGTTCAATCAGTTGAGCCTCCAACTCTTGATTCAGCTCAGGTCATGAGTTTGAGTCCTTCTTGGGGCTCTGCACTAACAGTGTTGAGCCTGCTTGGGATTCTTTCCTCCTCTCTCTCTGCCCCTTCCTGGTTCATGGTCTCTCTCTCTCTCTCTCTCTCTCTCTCTCTCTCTCTCTCCCTCTCAAAATAAATAAATAAAATAAAAAGATGCTCAACATTACTCATAATAAGGGAAATATAAAACAAAACCATGATGAGATACCACCTGACACTTGTCAGAAAGGCTAAAAATTAACAACCCAAGAAATAACAGGTGCTGGCAAGGATGTGGAGAAAGGGGAACCCTCTTACACTGTTGGTAGGAATGCAAACTGATGCAGCCACTCTGGAGAACAGCATGAAGTTTCCTCAAAAAACTATAAATGGAACTACCTTATGATCCAGTAATTGCACTGCTAGGTATTTAGCCAAAAGATACAAAGGATACAAAAATACCGATTCAAAGGGGTACATGCACCCCAATGTTTATAGCAGCATTATCAAAAATAGCCAAGCTATGGAGAGAGCCCTATTGTCTATGGACTGATGAATGGCTAAAGAACAAATTATATATATATATATATATATATATATATATATATATATATATAATGGAATATTACTAAGCCATCATAAAGAATGAAATTTTGCCATTTTCAATATGTGAAGGAAGCTAGAATGTAATATGCTAAGCAAAATAAGTCAGTCAGAGAAAGACAAGTACATATGATTTCACCCATATATGGAATTTAAGAAAGAAAATAGATGAACATATGAGAAGGGAGGTATAAAGAGGAGAAAAAGAAACCACAAGAGACTCAATGATAGAGAACAAACTGAGGGTTGATGGAGGGAAGTGGGTGGGGGATGGGATAAGTGGGTGATGGTTACTAAGGAGGGCACTTGTGATGAGCATTGGGTGTCTTATGTAACTGATGAATCACTGAATTCCACTCCTGAAACCAATATTGCACCATATGTGCAAAATGTAACTAACTAAAATTTCAATAAAAAAACATTAAAAAGAGATTATTAAAACTAAACCCCAAATCTTATTCTGTCAGTGGCTGAATAACAATGCCAATTGAAACCCTAGCATCACAGAGTGTCTACTGTTAAAGTGATAGCATTGATTGGGAAGGGACTGGATATTGAAAGTTGGAATATGGATGTGTGGAAAGACCTAAATGAAGCTGGACTCGCTGAGCTTCTAAATTCTGATGAGTCTTCCTTGCCAGGACCAGCAGCCTTTCCATCCATGTCTGAGGAGACTAACCCTGCATTTTCTGAGGACAGTGTAACAGCCTACCCTGAGGAAGTTGTCCTGCAACACACTGCTGTCCACTTCCACAACCCCTTTTAGGTTCTTGACCTATGACTAGACTCAAGTCTCAGGAGGGTCCTAAAGGTGAGGTACAAAATGTGACCCATAAGGAAGTGTGCTACACTCAAAAAGAGCTGCTTGACTTGTCTAATTTATGCAGACAGAAATCTGGGGAATATGTGTGGTAATACATTTTAAGGGTGTGGGATAATGATGAAAAAAACCACAAAACTGTGTCAGGACAAAATCATGGATATGGACCCACTAGGCAGGGGTCTCTGCATTTAGTATTGCAACTTGGGGAGTTAGAAAGTGCTCTAACAGATTGTTTGCTTGGCTGGCTAAAACGTAGATGGAAAGGTGGCCCACATTAAGTGTACTTGAAATTCCAGACCTGCTTTGGTTTATGGTACAGGAAAAGACTCAAAGGCTTAGGGGGATTGGAAAGTTACAGAGAATTTATCATTTAAGAACCACTTACCTACCCTGGGAGGTTGCAGAAGATGCAACACTCAACATTACTGTGAGAAATTAATTGCTTTGTGATTGCTCTTCTCTGTAGGTGATCCCCACCACATCTCCATTCAACTTATCTTTTTTTTTTTTTTTTTTGCACAGAGAACAGATGGATCTTGGAGACTGACAGTAGATTATCACAAGCATAACGAAGTGGTGACTCTAATTATAGCTACTTTACCAAATATGATTTCTTTGCTTGAGCAAATTAACATACTCCCTGATGGAAGGTATGCAGCCACTGAGCTGGCAAATGCTTTTTTTCTACATGCCTGTTGATAAGGAGCATCTGAATTAGTTTGCTTTCAGCAATACATCCTAATTACCCCACCTCGGGCATATATCAACTCTCCAACACTAAGTCATAATTTAACTCGCAGGGATCTTGATCACCTTTCCCTCCAGCAAGATATCACATTAATCCATTACACTGATGACATTATCCTTATGAGACTTGGTAAGCAAGAAGCGGTAACTACTCTAGACTTATTGATTGAATATAGGTGTGTTAAAAGGTGGAAAGTGACTCCATCAAAAATTCGGGGCCTTCTAGTCAGTGAAATTTCCAAATGCCCAAGGTGTGGGGCATGTTGAGATGACCCTTCCAAGGCTAAGAATAAGTAGGTGCACCTGGGCCCTTCTACAACCAAAAAAGAGGCACAATACCTAATGGGTTTCTTTGGATTTTAGAGACGACATGGTCCTTATTTGGGTATGTTAACTCTAGTCCATTTATTGAGTGACCCAGGAGCTGCTAATCTGGCATGAGACCCAAAACAAAAGAAGGCTCTACAACAAGTCCAGACTGCTGTGTAAGCTGCTCTACTGCTTTGACCACAGGATCCAGCCAGATCCAATGGTGCTTGAGATGTCAGGGGCTGATAGGAATGCTGTTTGGAGCTTGCGGCAGCCCCCTGTAGGCGAATTACAGTGCAATCCCTCCAGGTTTAAAAGCAAAGCCCTGCTATCTTCTGTGAATAACTACTCTACTTTAGAGAAACAGGCCTGAACAGAGACTGAATAATTGATTAATCCTGAGACAACAAGTTACCATGCAACCTAAGCTGCCAGTCATGAGCTAGGTGTTATCTGGCTCACACAGACTTATGTTGGGCATGCACAGCAGTACTCCATCATCAAACGGAAGTGGTATATACAATATCAGCCTGAGCAGGACCTGAAGGCACAAGTAAATTACATGAAGAAGTAACCCAAATGCCCATAATTCCCACTCTGGCTCCACTACCTTCTTTCTCGGAGCCTTCAACTGTGACCTCAGGAGGAGTTCCCTTTGACAAAAAGCTCTGGTCTGGTTTACAGTAGTTCCGTATGAGATGCAGCTGCATCAATACAGGCCCTTTCTGGGACACCCCTGAAGGCAGTAATGAAGGGGAATTTTCCTGGGAAGCAGAGCTTAGAGAAGCATAGCTGGATGCTTGTTTTGCTTGGAAGGAAGAACGGCCAATATATACTGACTCATGAACTGAGGTCATGAATTAATGACAAGGAAGTCTGGAGAGGGGTATATGGATAGAACTCTGAATGTGTGGGGGGAAAAGCAAAGATATTTGTGTTTATGTTTTTTAAATCCAAGTTTATCCATTTATCCATGTTTTTTTTAATGGTATAATGATAGATTTTTTTTGCAACATGTTTTTTTTTCTTACAATTATTCACTGTCATTGTGTTTCACTTACATAGAGCTTCAAATTAGATGCTTTTTTTTTTTCCAATCTTATACTAGTAAAATTTACTTTGTGTGTATTGCCCTTACACACAATAGTGTGATTGCCCATCTTATATATACTTCTTCAACTGCCCTCTAATAAGATTTTGGGAGACATTTTAATAGGTGAAACTGAGATACACTCAGTTATAGTAACATAATTGACAAAAATTATAATAGTGCAACTACAGAATCAGAATTGAAATATATAGATATTTAGAATGTCTGCCCCCAAAATATCACCTGTGTTTGAAAGTGGCCAACTCCTGGAATAAATACCTTTTGTCCTATTCCATTTAAGTTGGAAACCCCTTCTTTACCTTAAGAGATTTTTAGGACACAGTTATATTTTTAACCCTAAACAATTCTAACTCTGACATATTGTTTCCTCTCTGTTTGTTATCTGTGTTCCGGAGCTCACTTCCTGTTCTATTTGTAGTTGAAGTTGTGCCTAGGTGTCCAAATCTTGACTCTTATTCTGTAAGATGTCAACCAAACCTGTGTGAAGCAGACTTTAATGAATGTCTTTAGGGTGAGAAAGTGTAAATTGAGAAGCTTTACACCAAAGTACCACACTGAAAGTTACTTTAAAATTATATTAATATGTCTTTATTATTTTATGGACCTTGATAGTTTTCATCAATCATCTCTTCCCAAAGCTTTCAATTTCCCAATTTTTCACTGAACACATCATTCTTTCTATGCTTTTTTTTCCTATTTGTCTTATTCCTTTCTTTTCTTCTCATTCTCCTTATTATTCTCTGTATCTCATTTCCTCACTCCTCTGTACTATGATGACCTGAAATTAAACCTCTCTCTCTTCTATGTACTGATGAGGTTGGCCCTTTCTTATTCCTTCTTCATCCTAGGACTATATCGCCTACATAAAAAGACTACAAGGTAATCTTCTAAGGCAAATGCCATTGACTTTTGAATTCCAGCCTCCACCAGCAAAAACTAACCACTACTAAACTTGAAATAAAGAAACATGTTTTAGTAAATCAAATCGTTAGGCATAATTTCTCCCTTTTAGAGTCCATAAGCAAATTGAAGTCATACAATATGGAAATGTTTATGTAATCTCTCAAAATACAACTTTTATAACCAACTTCCTGCTTAGAAATAGGCTATGGAGAGGTGCCTGGGTGGCTCAGTGGTTGAGCATCAGACCATCTCAGGTCATGATCTGACCTGGTGGGTTACAGCCTTCGTGACCTTCATGGGTTCCAGCCCCACATCATCCTCTATGCTGACAGCTCAGAGTCTAGAGCCTGCTTAAGATTCCATGTCTCCCTCTCTCTCTGTGTTCCTTCCCCGCTTGCATTCTGTGTGTGTCTCTCTCTCAAAAATAAATAAACATTTTAAAAAATTTAGAAAAACAAATAGGCTATGGATACAGTCAGTTTTTTGGTTCTTGCTTTAAACAAGTTCCTGTATATAATTTATTTCTCTTTCAGCTACATAGAAAAAAGTTGAAAAGGAAACACTAGATTAATGTTAAAGAGCAGTAGAGAAATAATGAGGTGAAAACTAAATTCTGATGCTATGGTTATGATAATAAAACCTCTGGGGCGCCTGGGTGGCGCAGTCGGTTAAGTGTCCGACTTCAGCCAGGTCACGATCTCACGGTCCGGGAGTTCGAGCCCCGCGTCGGGCTCTGGGCTGATGGCTCAGAGCCTGGAGCCTGTTTCCGATTCTGTGTCTCCCTCTCTCTCTGCCCCTCCCCCGTTCATGCTCTGTCTCTCTCTGTCCCAAAAATAAATAAACGATGATAATAAAACCTCTTAATTTGCCACTGATGCTTAATATTCAACTTGTGATCCCATCAAGAGTATATGTATTAATTTTCATTCTTTCTACAAAGACCACAAAGCTAGAAATTTTATTTTCTTTATTTAAATACATATGTAAGCCCCAGTTAGTTTTTTTTCCATTGGTGCCAAAGAGCAGAATACTTTGTAATAACAAAAGCATTGCTATTGGGTTAGAAGATATTACATAACAATTAAGATTGTAGGATTTAGAGATGACATCTTCCAAGCTCTAGTAATAGCTAGCTGTGTGGCTATGAGGAAGTTACTTAACTTCTTTAATTCTGAATTTCTTCATATGTAAAATGAGAACTGAAACAGTTCTTGTGTCATTTGATTGATGCAGTGATAAACTGTTTAAGAAATGTACAATATTTAGAATAGTATCCAGTTACTATTGTTGTAATGTATATAAGTTGTAATGTATATAAGTTGTACTGTATATAAGTGTTAATGTATAAAGTATACATTATGTATACATATGTATATGTATACATAATGTATAAAGTTAATGTATAAAGTTGTAATGTATATAAGACAACATTCAAATTTATTCTCCAAATAAAAGTAAATAGTTCCATGGGAGGATTAAGTACCAGATAAACAGAAAGACAAAATGTGTACACCAAATTGAGAAGAAATGCAGGGAAATAAGGGCTACAAAAACCCCGAAGTATTAGAATTTGGAAGAACCATAATTATGCATATATATTTAATGTAAAATAAATCATTGTCATTCTTATATTTATTTTCACATTCCTAAATATATGCTGAAAAATATATTACAGGGAATTCAGGCAAAAAAAGAATCTGTAGACAGCATTTGAATTTAACATGAAATGTATATAGTTATAACAAAAGATAATAAAAGCCTCTAAAATTATAATTTAGACTTGATATTTAGAGTTCTTCATATTTCTGAGTTATTTAAATTCTCCTTACCATAACAACAAAGTTGTGTATTTGAAAGATACCAAAAATATGAGTACCATCTAGTGGTAAAACAGGAGGTAAGCAGCAGGCTGTGAGAGGAAGGGGGTTAAAACAGGTGAGGGGAACAAAAAGCAGGAATAAGATTATAAGGAGGAAGGAGGTTATGGCCAGAGTCAGTAAATATCAAAAAAAGAGCCCATGTCATTAGTATAATGTATATGAGATTGGATGGTAAACCACCTGAGCTGTAACAAACAGGGGACAATGTATATCTGTCAGAACTATGCTTCTGACCACATTTCTGTTTACTGAAGACATACCTAAATTCTAGAACCCTGAAGGTTAGAGAGACTGGAGCTTAACCCCCTCACATCAATTCAGAGCACAAGTAATGCTGCAAAACTCTGAATCAAGACCCAAGATGGTGGAGGGGGCATGAAGGTGTGAGACTGCTGTATAATATACAGAAACAAGCATTTGGCAAACTGTCTTGTAACAGAGTAATGGAGTTTCCACTAAGTATAACAATAATAATTACAGAAACGACAATTTGTTTGGGAAGATACTGCTTCAGTTGTCTTAAAAATCCACATGAGAAAAACTAAAGGCTGGCCAAGAACTCAAGTTTAGTAAGACCCTAAGCAAGAACACAAATTCAAGACTGTTTGGTTAGAAAATACAAACTCAACAAATAAAAGATGCCTTGCAAATTATTTAGCAATAAAAAATATTTAATATGAATGTTGTTCTAGTGGTTATGGAAATAACAAGTGTAAATATCCTAATAAGGTTAAAAATCTCAAAATGTCTCAAATAAATAAAAACCCACAGAAGATGAAGACTATCTGTGCCATTTGGATATTATGAGCAAAGGAATGAAGGAAGGAAGGAAGGAAGGAAGGAAGGAAGGAAGGGGAGGAAGGAAGGAAGGAAGGAAGGAAGAAAGAAAGAAAGAAAGAAAGAAAGAAAGAAAGAAAGAAAGAAAAGAAAAGAAAAGAAAAGAAAAGAAAAGAAAAGAAAGGAAACAGTGGGAGTGAGGGAGGGAGGAAGGAGGGAGGGAGGGAGGGAGGAAGGAAGGAAGGAAGGAAGGAAGGAAGGAAGGAAGGAAAATCTACACATATCAAAAAATAAAAGTATATTTTTAGCTATAGGACTAATTTTTTTCTTAGATATCTACATGCAAATGAATAGATATGATAACAAAATTAACTTACAAACTGACACATATTACATTTACATTTTTTGAAGTCTAGGTGCCATAAATTCACAGAAAGATGTCATTTTAATAAATTTGAGATTTCAATCTGTTTACATTGTTGAAAGTTCAAAAGGTTCAGTAGAGTTTTACTGTATGAAATTAAGCTGTAATACAGATGGATTGAAAAAAATAAAATTAAAAAGAAAAAAAATGTTGAGAACTCTGAAATAAGCATGAGGAGTTTCAGCCCAACTACAAAGTTAGAGGGCACATAGCGCTCCATGAGACAGCTCTTACTTCTGATAGTAACGGCAAATTCAGGAGGTTCCTCAAACCACAGTTAAATTCAACCATTTGCCAGAAGGACTCAGAATTCACAGAAGGCTCTTTCTCTCATAGTTACAGTTTATTACAGGGAAAGGACACAGATTAAAAATCATCCAAAGGAAAAGACACATAGGAGAGAGTTCAGAAGGAATCCAAAATAGAGATTTCACTGCCCCCTCCCTGCAGAATCAGGGCTGTGGGAGGGTATTATTCTGATAAACATTAGCAGGTCCTACTTTAATGTATTGCTTAACTATCCATAATGGTTCCCACAGGGCAGTATCCCATATGGACATCCCTGTGCTATGCAATTTTCTGTTGCCCTTCTCCCTGACCATCTGACTAATCCACTGGCCACCACACTTGAGTTAGTAAAACCCAAACATAAGGGCAAACAGCATTTAATTTAACCCATTGAACTGATTTGTTTTTAGTTTCTCTAATCAAAATGACAGGCTTCTGAACAGGATGCTGTCCATTCACCTGGGAACTGCCATCCATAGGCCAAGAAACTTTTTACTGGTGAACAAAGAGCATTGCTCAAGTGGTCCAAGCGACCATGGTATGACCATAGCATCTAACACCTCCTCAGGAGGTTCCAAGTCACCAATGGGGGAAAAGAGGTTATCTGCTTGTGCAGATCTTCTTATTTCCCTGGTAGCATGTTCTGGCATAAACCATTTCCATTTCATTATGGAACACTTACAGGCACTGTCTTCTCCATTAGAATTTCTTTGACATCACCCAAGAAAGTATAGGTTTTATAGGTTTAAAGATTATTTTATGTCCCTCAGCCACAGAGACAGTTTTAATTATTTCTAACAGCAACCTGGTAAATGTTGCCCAAATTGGAAATTCCAGTTCAAACCTCAGTGCTGTTGTTGGATGGCACTCACAAGCTTTTGCCATAAGGTCCAATCTGCACAGTATTGTTTAGCAAGGGCATTGTTTAGCAAGTTAACAACCTGTGAGAGTTCAGGCACTCATGGGTTTTCATTTAGTATGTCCAATTAATATTGGGGGAAGAGTAGGTTTTCATGGATTCGGTTTTAGAATACTAAGTCTATCCCCATAATACATTCAGGTAAAGGAGTTAAAAAGAAACAACACACACACACACACACACACACACACACACACACTTCCTAGAATCTGTTCAAATACATAAATTTCCATCTAAACTTTCACCTTAATCCCATCAACACTTATATTCTTGTATTCTCTTAACTGTCTCTCTCATTGGAAGTCCACCAACAGATTTTGGAACCGTAATGCATGAGGCTCCCGTTTCAAGGAATCCCCAAACTTCTTTATCTCCCTGACCATTTATTTACCCACTCATGTGTATGACCTAGGGTCCACAGCTAGGCTTCAGGCCAAAGGACCTAGGCTTACCTCTCAGCACTTACCTTGATTAGATTACTGGACCAGTGTCCCAGCATTTGGGCATTGAGTTTGTCATTGTCCCTTTGACTATGGTTTTCTAAATTTCTTCAAACTAAGATTACTAAGCAGATTTATTTAGTATCCATCAATGTTGGGGCACCATCAGTCCATCCAGCTTCCCAGAGTACTATATTAAAATCCTATCAGCATCCACTGTATCTTATTTCTTAATAAATGTTTAAAAATCTTCATCTCATTGTGATGAAACTCTAGAACCTTTTTTTCCCCATTCTTTTGAAAATTATTCTAGTTTTCTTCACTATATGTTATTTTAGTTCAATTTTTCCCTTTGGTAGTGGCCCTGACGCCAGAGGCTGATACTGTGAATGCCTAAGATCCAAGAATGACCCGCCATCAGGATCAGTCCCAACACTCTGTCTTATTTTCATTGTAACTATTAGAGATAATAATAACTAGGGATTACATTTATTAGTTGTTTCTCATCATTTGCATTTCCTTATGCATCAACGCCTCAGAAGTTAGACATATGGTTCCTAAATTTACTTGGTACCTTTCACCTCCAGTAACTAATTGCAATACAGCTGCAATTCCATAAAATGGTGAGCCTTCTCCCCCATGGCCATCCAAGAATCACGGGTTTGTCATTCCCCACCATTTCATCTTTTTTCATAAACCACATCCTTCCATGAATCAGGGTCATTTTAGCAAATTCCACTTCTCAGGCCAAATGTCCAGTTACCCAAACTGCAGAGTTTGAGGGCACACAGTCCTCCACAAGACTGTCTTCACTTCTAACACCAACTCAAATTTGAGGAATTTCAAAAAACCCCCTCAGCCTTGATAATTCTCTCAGAATTTACTGAAAGCTATTATTCTCATAGTTAACATTTAACATCCAGGAAAAGGATTCAAATTAAAGTCAGCCAAAGAAAGAGACACACAGGCAGTCTTTTGTCTTTTCTCTCACTGTAGAGTTAGGGCACCTTACTTTGGGAGTATCAGTATGTAAAAATGCAAACAGAGTATTACCAAACAATGAGGTTTACCCGAGCCCAGGGTCAGAGTTTTCCATTAGGGCTCTATTGGGTATTCATGATTGATTTATTGTTTCCTCATATGGTTAATCTCAGTCTTCAAGTTGATTGATACTGCATGACCCAAAGCCTCCACCTTGTGTCCCACTGTGAGTCCTTCTGGCATGAACAACCCTGACTGTAAGAATGTAGGCTTGTGATAAGCCCCCTCCTAAACAAAAACACTCTTATCAGATGTAATCCAAACTACCTTGCAAAAGCTGAGGGCAAGTATCAGACCTTATTGGCAAGGTCAAATTATGTACTACACAGTAAGTCATTACCAGATTTTAGACTGAGAGTTTGGTAAAAGTTCATTTAACAAGCATATAGCAAGGGTGCCTGGGTGGCTCAGTCGGTTAAGCGTCCTACTTCAGCTCAGGTCATGATCTCATGGCTCATGAGTTCAAGCCTTGCATTGGGCTCACTGCTATCAGTTCAGAGTCTGTTTTGGATCCTCTGTACCCCTCTCTCTTTGCCCTCCCACTCTTGCATGCTCTATCTCCCTCAAAAATAAACATTTTAAAAAATGTTAAAAAAAAACACATAGAATGACAAGTTTGGTTTATAATGTTGGACTTCATTCCAAGAATAACACAGCACTTTTATATCTTTACCATGATTTAAGTTTGAAGAGATTTGTATGTGTATGTAAATGCATATATATTGCGTTTATTGCATATTATTGTATTTATTGTGGAAATAGATAAGGATATGATAGAAATAGAGATATTTAGATACAAGTTTTTTTTCTCTAGTCATTCTGTACATGATTGATTTGTGGGATGTATGAGCAGAAATTGGATAGCCAATTAGGAATCCATTAGTCCACTGTAGGAATCCAAGTGAAAATGGATGGCCAGAGATGAAGAAGAATATGCACTACTGTAAGTACTATCTAAGATGAGATATAAGTGACAAGCTCTATATGAAAACACATTAAACTGACTATAATATTATTTTGTGATTATTGTTAGAAACTGGTAAATATTGAATATTTAGAATGCCATCAAAGAAGTATAATGTCCTAGATAATGGGATTAGAGTTAAAATGTAAAAATGATTATGGTAAGGATAGTTACCACTAGAGAAGTTAGTCTAAAAAAGTATGCATGTGTTTTATATAGGGAAGAGCTAATTTGATAGGAAGCCTATACCCATCTGCACACAAACCAAAATGGCAGAAAGTACATGCCATCCCTCACATCAATGGGAAAAGTTTATATTATTGTAGGGCCAGAATGGCAATGGAGCAAGGAAGGCTGGGAAAACATGGTTGTCTTATCAAGGCTTGATAGACAGTTAATGGCTACACCAAGCATCTGAACTTTTAAAGCTATCAATAGTGGCAGTACATGTGATGATCATAAAATGTGGGTTAGGGTTTGATGTCAGAGACAGCAATGAAGGCAAAAACTCAGAACAGATGAAAAAAATCATGAATTTTGTTGAAATTGAAGAGATTGTTTCTTGGACCGGATAGGTGTGATCAGAAAGAATTAGGAAATCACAGAAAAAGAAAGACAAGGCATAGGTTTTTTGAAATAAGCAAAGTCATTTTAGACCCTGGCCATCTGGTAGTTTATGCCTTACCAGCATTACTTGCCCAAAGTACACTTCTTGTATAATTTATTAGGTTATGTTGAAATTGCAGAAGAATAGACCTCAGTCGTTAATGATTTTAAGGGAACAAAAGAATGTAAGAATAAACATCCATGATCAGGCCAGGAGATAGCCTAATCATATTAGGGACAATAAATCAGTGATAAAACTTCCAATACTGATTCAAAAGTAAAGATTGACTTGATGCACATCCTTGAGTTATCCTTGCAGGATTTAAACCCCTTTGAGCATTCAAATTCCAGGCCAGGTGGAGCCAGTGATTGTTGATGCTGACTCTTGCCAGCCCTCATGGCCTTGATCAACGGAGATCTGAACCTTAAAGTGACTTTTGCTCCAATTCTAAGCTGAATCCACCATTGGACAGGCCTCTTCATGAATATGTGTGAACTATTAGCTTAAAACTTTACCAGTTTTCTTGCTTGAGGAGAAACTGATGAAGTTTTGGGGTAATGGTGGGGTGGTCTGGAACCAACGACCAAGAAAGAATTCTTGAAGACATCTTTGGTGCAAAAAAGGTTATTTTATTATAGCATGGAGACAGAACCCATGGGCAGAAAGAGCTGCACTGGGGTCGTGATGGGTAACTCATTATATACCCTATATATAGGTATATAGGTTGAGAGGGGGTCAGGGATAGAGTATGTTTCTAAGGAACTTTGGAACCAAGGTTTCCAGGACCTTGAGGGGCTATCTGTTGCCAGGGAAACACCATTTATTACTATTTAATAAAACCTCAGTCATGAGACCCTTCAGATGTATATCAGGGGGCCATAAGCTTGGAGCATGATTGCCCGCATATATCTTGGAGCAGTTGAGATAAAGGAAGTAGACTATAGAATCCTCCAGGTTGGGATATGCTAAACTAAGGATCTCTTTTGCCCCTAGCAAAGTGTCATCATCGAGACAGCTGTGCGAGCCCCTAGAGGGAAGTTATACTACCAGTTACAAGGACTTGTCAATGGGCTGTAGGCAGTAAGGGAATTTAATTTTTCATTTGCTTTAGTTTCCCACATTACCATGGCAAGCACTTAAACCTCCTTCCTTTGTTCTTGGGTAGCCAGGAATGTCTGAGGAATATCATACATATTCCACTGGAGTGTGTGGGGGTGATGTGTGTGCCAGCCTGTATTTTGCCCTCAGCTTTCCCCTTGCTCCCTCATCAGAACCTGCTTTGGGAGATACCCCTGATATCTGGGGCAACATGGGCACAGGCAGGCACCTGTGACAGCACCAGTTCTTCTAAAGCTTATGACAGGAAATGGCTGTTTAGAAATAAGAAACCCAAATATCTGTCCAAGATTCTCCACGAACCACTTGTGGTAGAATAAATATTGGCCTCAACCCTGTATTTGCAGGAATGATTAAGTTAAATCCCGTATTTGTATTCTTAATTTGAGATTAATTCATCTTGAAGTGAGAAGGTTATCCTGGCTTATCAAGGTGGACTCTGATGACCTTGAACTTTACCTGTGATCCTTGAGAAGAGTGGTGGTTAAAGAAACCTTCCACCCTTCTGTGTTCTGGTAAACGGCTACTCCAAAAGAATCACTTTTCCCTATGTGACTTAACTAAGACTCATAGATGCCCACCCCCAAATCCCCTCCACCCCCACTCCCATACCCCAACATCGCCCTTGTTTACCTACACTAGGACCAGACACACCTTCTGTATTTCCATTATTTACCTCATAAATGATTAATTAAACTGTTTTGTCTTTACTCATCAATTACAACAAATGCTTTTTACCAAACTTCAGTGGAGATTCTCTCCTGCCCCAGGTCCTGAAATTTGGCTACCCTCAGCCTGAGCCAGCACACAATCCCTCCTTAGAGGCCCCCAGCTTAAACAGTCTGGCCTCAGGGTAAAACATCCTCTGATCTACTATCCAGTCAGGCTACCCTTTTATCTCACTTCCCTACATAGGGTTCATCCTGCTTGTTTGCTCCTCACTACAAAAGAAAAATCTTGTTTTGCCTATTTTCTGATAACACAGATTTTGAGTTCAGAGCTTTCTCCCTATTGCAATAATATTTCAAAGCAAGTTTCTCCTTACCTACCCCTGGACTTGTTTCTATTTTGGCAGGTCAATGTAATCACAAGGATCCTTGTAGGAGGGAGACAGTGGAGTTCAAGTTAGAGAGAAGACAGGATGACAGAGGCAGAGGTTGATATGATGCCCTTGTAATCATCACAATCACACAAAGCAAAACAATCAGGAAATGCAAGCCACCTCTAGAAGCTGGACAAGGTAAAAAGTGGATTCTCTCCTAGAGGCTCCAGAAGGAAGCAGACCAGCTGACACTTGACGAAAGCCCAGTGAGATTTATCTTGGTCTACAGAACAGTAACATAATAAATTTGTATTATTATAAGCCACTGAATTTTTGGTAGGTAATTTGTTACAGCAACGATAGGAAACTAATACCTTTCTTGTGTAAATGTAAAATGACTCCATTGAGGAGGTTATTCTCCAAGGGTATGTTTAGGTTTAGTTTTGTTATAATACTGCGGTCAAGAGTATTAAGCCAAACAGCACAATTTTACAGGTTTTAAACTTAGACTTTAGAAATTAGGTATCAAATCCTGGAATAGAGAGATGTTTTAATCTAAATATGTAGGTGACTAAATATGCTAGGGGCCAATGAGAGCCTTTGAAAATTCAGGTGTAGTAAACTTGGAATTAAATCAGAAAAAGGACTAGTCAATCATAAAATAATATAAACAAGGGATGATAAAGGACCAGAAACAAAACCCATTACCAAGTAAGAAAACAAACAACCAAGAGGAGAGTTCAGCCATGAAGGCTGAGGAAGAGGTATAAGTGGAAACAATAGACAGAGTGTCTCCCATCAAAATCCATGTCCATTCTTCACATGGTGAGAATTAGGTTCATCTCAGGGTTATCCCAAGTGCATTGATTAAGATCAATCTTGGCCTGAAAATGTCGGCTTCAGTCATGGGAACACATGGTTCAGGAGAAAAAGCAATTCCAGAACCATGGGAGGCAAATGCAGAGCTTTGACAATGTGACAGTGTCACAATGGCATAACCTTTTGTGTCAACTTCTGATAAAGCTGCAGTAATTACCATAAATTACCACTGAAAGATTTCAAAATGTACAAGAAAATTAGTGATATTTTTAGGTTTCTTGGAGCTTGAAACACATATTTTCTTTGAGTAAAATACCTCCTAGAATACTAATATTTTCCATTATGTACAAGTGTATATATGTGTTTCTGTGTGTGTGCATGTTGTGTGTGTATGTGTGTGTGTATTATAAAGAGCTATGAGATATTTATGAAGTGATAAGGTTGTATTAGTCAACTCAGGCTGCCATAACAAAATACGACAGACTGAGTGGCTTAAACAACAGAAATTTGTTTTCTCACAGTTCTGGAGGTGAGAAGTCTGAGATCAGGGTGCCAGCATGGTGCGGTTCTGGTGAGGTACTCTTCCTGGCTTTGATAGCCTCCATCTAGCCATGTCTTCACATGGCAGAAAGTGCTCTGGTATCTTTCCTTTTTCTTATAAGAGCTCCCAATTTACCAGATCAGGGCTCCCCCTTATGATCTCACTTAACCTTGATCATCTCCTTACACACCTTATCTCCAATAAAGTCACCTGGGTTGTTAGGGCTTCAACATATACACTTTGGGGGGATACAATTCAGTTCATAGCAAAGGTAACATGCAAAAATCCCATGTTAAAATTGAGGTATATTTATTATTAGATAAATCTTGTTTATTTTGGTGGAGACAGGAAGCAATGGCAAAGTAATAAGAACACAATTACCTACATTCCTATTCACAGGGGCAAATGCTCAGTTATGGCAAGTGTCATTATGGTCAGAGTTCTGTAAATGTTGATTCTACACTACAGCAATATTTTTATCATAAAAAACTTTACCAAAACATTATTTTAAAAGCTTTAAAATATAATCAATGAATGCATGATTAAAAAATATTTTTGGGGGGGTAACAGACCTAAATGACAATACATACATTTTTCATCTTTCTTCAGTCTAGTCCATATCTTGTTTTCCCACAAGTCAAGGATACATTAATGCAATATATCAGGTTCTTCCCAGTAACTATTCCCATATTCTCTTTATGTCAGAGCCCCTCAGTGTACCCAGCACCAATAGTTACCACAGATGGGTCCCATGTGACCCAAAGTACAGATCCACTCTGTACTTGAGCTTCTGGGTAAGCTCTGGGAATATTGGACCTCTTGCTGAAAATAGTACTCTTATTTATTCCAGGAAATACTTATTTTTCTATGGTGTTAACAGGATAAGCTATTCTGGATTATACATTGATTGAGTACTGAGTCTACCCTCAGAAAATCCACAACCATCAGTCTTGATATCAGGAATACCATTCTCCCACTGACTTCTCAAGCAATTGCTTAACACAATTGCCATATTACCCAACCCAAAGTTTGTGGCCCAGTTCAAAGATGGATCAGTCAGTTTTTCTGCAGTGGCTCTTCCGGCTCTATTTCAAAATGGCTCCAGTCATGTCAATTTTTCACAGATGAACGTATTTGTGAGCAAAAGATACTCAGTGTTTCACACGCCTTATTAAATCAAACTTCACAGAGTAAGTGGATAAAGATATAAAAGTTTTCAAGTAAATGGCACAAATTACAAGACTTTTTGTTTTTGTTTTTAAGTTGTGTCAATTCATGCCCCCACTGTTATAGGCTGAAGTGTATTCCCCCAAAATTCTTATTGTGAAGCCCTAAAGCCCAACATGACTGTATTTGGAGACAGGGCCTTTGAGGAGGCAATTAAGGTTATATGATGACATAATGGTGGGCCCTATTCCCAAGGAACTGGTTTCTTTATAGGAAGAGGAAGAGACAACAGGAGTGTACATGCAAAGAGGAAAGGCCGTGTGTGGATACAGTGAGAAGGAGGTCTGCAAACCAGAAAGAAAGGTCTCTAGAAACCAACCCTGCTGGTACCTTGATCTTGGACTTCTAGTCTCCACAACTGTGAGAAAATCAGTTGTGTGTTTCAGTCACCCAGGCTATGATGTTTTGTTATGGCAGGTTGAGAAGACAAATACACTCATTAACAAATTAAGATTTTCATTCTCCCACATAGCTACCTGATCCTGATTCAATTATTAAGAGAGAGAAACACAGAGAGAGAGTGAAAAAACAGGTTAAAATAAACAACTATAATATCTGTGAGAACATATAGTATCACACACTATATGTGTGTGTATGTATGTGTGTGTGCTCATAGCAGAGTTTTCATTAAAGAAATATTGCAAATCAATTAATTATCATTAAGTTTAGCATCATTAAGTTTACCTGCATGATTCCTGAATGGAGAGAGGTTGATTTCAACTATTACCTTTTCAATGCACACTGCAATCGCCACAGCTACTAGTATTTAAAGATCAGAGACAACAACATAATTTTAGAGATATTCTTGGGGGAGTTAATGATTAAGTAAATAAAGAGCAGATTTTGAAGTGTGTTTTATCAATGAAAACAGTTTAATATATTTCAGAAAGAGTGAATTGATTTTTCAAGAGATGAATAGCATTCTCAAAAGCTACCAGTAGATGGTGTGACAGGAGTAATCAAAATTGAGGAAACATCTATATGTATTTTCTCAATAACCACTCTTTAACTGACCAGGTGAATTATTGTGTAATATTATAAATTATTTTAATATGAGTAAATGTCTATATAAAGTTTATCTCAATTAGCCTACACTTCTCTACAATTACCAGAACTTATTCAAGCACAGACAACGAAAAGGATATAATACTTCATTTTTTTCTTTTTCATTAAGTTCTATACACACATGTTTCAAAGCTTTCTTGCCTGTATGTACCTAATACTTCATGTAGAATATATGCATACTGTATATGCATCTTTTTTTTTCTTTCAATGCAGCATATCCACTTCTAAAATTCTGTATTCATATAATCCATATCGGTCTATGAGAAAATATTATCATTATATTAATGCTTATAAATGCATTGCTAGAATTAAGTCAAATAAGATATCTGTCATTTCTTTAGTGTCAATAATACAATGTTATTAGATACATATATCTGTATAAAGGATAGTATATATATATATATATACACATACATATATATGTACATGTATGTAATTATAGACTTTGTGTCAGCTATGAATATTTCATGAATACATGTGACGAGTCTAAGAGGACCCCAGTGTAAAATCAAAATAATGTGTGAAATATAGAACAACCTCTTGCACAACCAAATATTCTATATTGTGTGATCAGTGCCACAAAAATATCCTGTCTCCTCCATGGCCTGAAATAATGACAATTATTCTTTGTGCTGTGTGCAGTAATCATGATTGTTTTTATAATAAAACTTTGTGTTTTTTTAACTTCCTTTTTTATATATATTCCCATTTTTTAGGATAATTAATTCATGAGGTGAACCTCCTCATTTCCCTAATGGGCCATTTTATAGATCACCTAAGATTTACACTGAAAGTATAGACAAGGTTACTGATTGTGATGCTCAGAAATTTGTTCCAGTGTTACGCCTACCAGCTCTTCTGTAGAATCACACTTCCTGCTTCTCTTCCGAAGTGTGGTCCCATGACCTGGTTTTGACTCAATACTTTGTGAAGATTTATGAATCAGTATAGGAGTCACCATAATTTTTTTTTCCCCTGCAGGATTTGAACTTTATTGGTTGAATATTTATTAAGAATATAGGACAGGGGCACCTGGGTAGCTCAGTTAGTTAAACGTCCACCTCTTGGTTTCAGCTCCGATCATGATGTCAGTTTGTGAATTTGAGCCCTGTGTCAGGCTGCACACTGACAGCTTAGAGCCTGCTTGGGATCCCCTCTCTCCCTCTCTCTGTCCGTCTCCTGCTTATGCTCTCTCTCTCTCTCTCTCTCTCTCTCATAATAAATAAATAGGGTGCCTCAGTGGCTCAGTCGGTTATGCCCCAACTCTTGATTTCAGCTCAGGTCATGATATCACGGTTTCGTGACTTCAAGCTCCATGTGGGCTCTATGCTGACAGCGAATAGCCTGCTTGGAATTCTCTCTCTCTTTCCCTCTCTCTCTGCCACTCTCTTTCTCTCTCTCTCTGTCAAAATAAATAAATAAACTTAAAAAATAAACAAAAATAAACGAGTAAACCTAAAAAAAAAAAGAAAGAAAAGAAAAAAGAATACAGGACAATACCTGGTACATAGGAAGTACCTGACCAAGTGCTCACAATTCCCCGTTACTTAACCACTCGCTTGGCTTGACTAACTTTAGTCAGGCTTCTGTCTTCCTCAGGCCCTAAACTGGCTCATCCTAAGTTTCAGCCATGCCCCTTAACAGCTCATTCCCAGAATCTACTGACCACAGAAAGAAAGAAACATTTCCTGCGGAAGCATCTGATTTTGCCTCCCGCTCACCCAGACTGCTTGCTCTACTCCCTACAAAGTTCCTGCTGGTTTTGCTTCCCTCTGCCTATAAAAGAAAAGCCTTTTCTCTGTTTAATTTTAAGACACTTGCAATCCTGAAGTCATAGTGTTCTCCCCATTGTAACAGCATTTAGAAATAAAGTCTCTACTTATCTGAGTCATGATTTATCTTGGTTATTGTATGATTGTTTGCTATTGTTACCAACATCTATAAAGATTATTCTATCCTTTGTTTGTATCTTTTAATATATTAATAAAGTGTGCTCATATATTTTCTAAAGTTGGCACACATTGATTTGTTTCTATAAACTTGAAAATATGATGCCAATGTGTTTCTCATTATATTTAATTAAATCTGTACCTAAAGAAGGAAAAACATTTGAAATGGTTGGCATTCATTTATTTGCAATTTCATATGATTCAGCCTAAAACGTTGATAAGTGAGAGCAGCCCATTTTTTATTTTTTTGCATTCACATTCCCTGGTTGATGCTAGTTTATAAACTGAATTTTGAAATATCTAGTATTTGTTGTTGCTGTTGTTGTTCCTCTTAAATTACTTATAAGCATGAGAAATACAAATTTATTAAATCCTGTTTGATCTTTCATGCATATGTCAGGAATATCTTGATACTGTGTTGGTCTTAACGTATTAAAGTTTTCTACTTACTTTTGAAACAAATTGCAAGGCAATGTTAAGATTTCTTAACCAACTCTTATAATTCATTTGGCTAAAGTTGTACATTTTATTACTATTGCTTTTTTGGAAACCACACATTATAACTCTCTTATAATAGTTATCACTAAATGTCTAACATAGAAATATGAATGCATTAATCACTAATACGTGGAACTAACTGCTCACCAGACAATAATATTAGCATCCTTTTCTTTCTGTTACTCCAAACACCCTCTACAATTCACTGTTTGATATCATATTGGGTGGTATTTTACATTCTTTTTTTTTTTAATTTTTTAATGTTCCTATTTATTTTTGAAGGAGAGAGAAAGACAGAGCATGAGCGGGGGATGAGCAGAGAGAGAGGGAGACACAGAATTCAAAGCAAGCTCCAGGCTCTAAGCTGTCAGCACAGAGCCCAATGTGGGGCCCGAACTCACGAACAGTGAGATTATGACCCGAGCCGAAGTGGGACGCCCGACTGACTGCACCACCTAGGAGCCCCTTTAAGATTTTGTTAAGGACAGTTTTAAGGTCACAGCAAAACTAAGGGGAAGATACCAAGATTTCCTTAAACCCTTGACTCCACACATGCATAGCACCCCCCATCATCCACATCCCCCAACAAGTGGTACATTTGTTACAACTGATGAATTTACACTGAAATATCATAATTACCCAAAGCCCATAGTTTACATTAAGGTTCACTATTGCTGGTGTACATTCTATGGGTTTGGACAAATGTAGAATTGAATGTAGCCACCATTATAATGCATAGAGTGATTTCACTGCCCTAAAAATCCTCTGTGCTCTACCTATTCATCTCCCAATCCCCAACCCTAGAAATCACTGATCCTTTCTCCAGCTCATTTTATAAGGCCAAACTCAGGATTAGATTTTATTACCTGCTTTAAATAGTGCTGATTTTTTGTTTGTTTCTTGCAAATACATCAGTTACTTTGGATATGGTTGAATTTTTAGAATATTGCTATTATGACTATACAGATGACTCTTAGAATATCCTTTATTGTAGCTTTCCTTTAGCACTATCCCTAAAGCATAATCTTTCTGGAGGGTCAGTACTTAATACCACAGGTGTTTAATGCAGTCTATCTTCCCTGATTAGTCAAAACTTCTACGTCTCAGAAGTTCAGTTTTTATTCCACCTGAAGATCCCTGTTAATCATACTTTTGCTGGCGTCTGGAGCTTTATTCTAAACGTGCACACAGCTTAGAATTTAGCCAAATACTCAAGAGGTTCTGTGGGCAGGCTTCTGGGGCTCTTCTTTGTTTAATCTCTCCTTTCTGGAACCTCTCTGTCCTCCAATTTGAGCTGCCTCAGTATTCCCAATCTCTAGCTCCTCAATTCACTGAGATTTTCTCCTCTGGATGGTGTCTGTAAGTGTCTCTGATTAGAAAAATAGGCACAGAGTTCATATGGTTTGTTTGCATATTCCCTTCATGCTATCTTCACCCATTTCCTTCATCTCCTACCCCTAGAAACTGCCAATCTACTCTGTTTCTGAAGATTTTTTTTATTCCACTTATACATGAGATCATACAGTATTTGTTATTCTCTGTCTGATTTATTTCACTTACATAATGCTGAATAAATTCTGGGGAATCTAATGTACAGCATTGTAACTACAGTCAACAATATCATATTGTTTACTTGAAAGTCACTAAGAGAGTAAGTCTTAAAAGTTCTCAACACATAAACGATATTATAATGTATGTGACGTGATGGCTGTATTAACTACCCTTCATTTTATTTTATATATAAATAAATATAATCATCATGTTGTATACTTTATATACATCATGTTGTATACTTTAAATTACATGGTGTATATCATCATGTTGTATATGATATATATACATATATATATAATCATCATGTTGTATTCTTTAAATTACATGGTGTTAGATGTAAATTACATCTCAATAAAGCTGGAAATAGAAACCAACAAATCTACACTTGATAAGGAGAGATAATAGGCTTTTATTTAAACTGGGAAAATAGGGGTGGAAAATCGGGGCTGGAATTGTACACAAAAGTTCTTTTTTCAAGAGTCTTTAAAAAATAGGTCTGAGGCCTTCAAGTGCTTCTGCTCTCAAAGTTTAAGGGTCTGGAGGGGTGCAGTGGGGACTATTTCTTTTTCAAGTGCTCTTCTTCTCAATATATTTTATGAAACCCAAAGGGACTCAGAACTACGAATTTGTGTATTCTGAATGTGGAAACTGTCTAGGACTTGGAGAGCTGTGAAAAGGGCCAGAAAACTGGGGTATCTATCAGAACTGTTTTGGGGAACAGTGGCAGGGATGGGGGAGTCCAGGATTTCTAGGATTATTCCTTTAGGGTGAACATTAAATATCACACTCCAATTATTAAGTAAATCTCTTCCTCATAGATTAACAGGCCTTAAAAACCTATGTTGGGCTTTGTGAGGTTGAAGAGATACAGAAAATAGTTTAGAAAGAGTGAAATCAAATTGTAAGTTTTCTGATCCCATCAGAGATTGTTTGTCTACTCTGAGGGATTACGGTGGGATAATGTGTGGTGTTAAGGGTGGTGCAAGTTGTTTAAGGGTCCATCGGAAAGGTCATAGAGTGCTCATCAACTAGGATTATTACTTCACCCAGTGTGTTTAAAGGTCTTGGAGGCCTATGGAAGCAGATCCTTCAGAGAGATCATTGAGACTTTAAAGTTTGTTGGATTCATTTTCTTTCTGGACAAACTTTAGCTAAATTTACTGTTTCCTTGCAATATCTAGGGCTATACCAGTCCATGTAGGGACTGAAAATGTAGGGAGGTCAAGGGAAGGTTGAAGGTCTGGAAATGGATTTGAAGGATTTGAGGGATAAGAAAAGGGAACAAGGAAGCTGGGAGTGCATCTGAGGTTGGAGTATGTAAGAAAGCAATAGTTGAGAAGACAAATTAGCCCTGAGACTTTCAATAAGCTCAGATAAATATATTGAAATTACTGCATTGGCTGATTAAGTTTAGACAGATAAGGTTACTTTTCAGCCTCCATATACCATGAGAAATAAGCAAAACATTGATTAGAAGTGAGGTCCTAACAATGCTAAAGAAGCCATTTTACTTCTAAATTATCTTTAGTGAAGTTGATATTTTTACAGATATTAACATCATTAGTACTATAATTGTAGAACATACAGTCAGTGGCAGAAGGGGAGAGAAGGTGCACGGAGAATTTCCCACAGATAATTAAGTCCAAGTCCTTAAGGAGACATGAGCCAATCCCATTCCATTAATTCCCTAGTACAATCCCATCACCAGGGAGCCAAGGAGCCAAGAACATTCACCCAGACAATTCTTAGCCTGGAGAGATTACGAAAAGCAGAAGAGGCACAAAAAGGCCAAGGAAAAGTCTCTTTGCCTGAAGGAATCAAAATAATTCCTTCCACATTTCAACCAACAAGACGTCTATAGCAATGGTTTGTGAGTTTAACTCACCAAAGGATCCCTGATTTACTGAACAGGAGAAAAGTTCAAATGACTTACAGATGGTAGAGGTTTGTAGGTGAGGTCCAATCTTGATCACAGTTACAGGACTAGAAAACTGCCAAATCAAACCAAACCTGGAATTAATAAGAAGAGATTTTATTTTAACAAGAAGAATGCTCAAACCAAAAGATCTGCAAGCATATTAAACATCAGGCAAAGAAGCACTTTTCTCTTATATTGGGGATAAAGCAAGGGTATAAAGAACCAAGTTCAGGGATTGGGACAGGAAATATTTTCTGATGGCCTGTTGATACTTGGTAGGGCAGCTCTGCCTTGCAATTCTGCCTAGGGCTAAAGATTGGCTTATGTTCAGTATCTTTTGCATCCTTATGTACAGAATATAAAAGTGAGGTAAATATAAATTCTGAAGGCCAATCAGTGCATCTTGCATGTGTTACTAAAGGTTCTCTAGAGAAACAAAACATGAAGAAGTATATAGAGAGAAATAGATTTATTTTACAGAATGGTCCCATGTGGTTATGGAGGCTAGCAAAGTCCAAAATCAGCCGAGTGGGCCAGCAGGCTGGAGAACCAGGGAAGAGTTGATGTTCCAGTTGAAAGCTGAAAACCATCTGCTGGCAGATTTATCTTTCTTGTTTGGGGGAGGTCAATCTTTTATTCTATTCAGATATTCAATTGATTGGATGAGGCCCACTGAAATCATCGTGGGCAGTCTGCTTTATTCAAAATTCATAATTTCAATATTAATCTCACCCAAAACATCCCAAAAGAAACATCTAGACTAATGTTTGACCACATATGTGGACACCATGGCCCAGCCAAATCTGATACATAAAATTAACCCTCAGAATAGATGTGAAGATTTTTCTTGCCAGTCTCTCTTCCCTAATGCAGTATGACTCATACAGTAATGTACATAGGATCATCTGGGATATCACTTATATAGATAGAATTCTAGACACTTCTGTTTAGTATTCTACTTCATTAAACCTCAGGTAATGGACATGAATTTACAATTTTTGCAGTCCCCCAGGGGGAATAGAGATAAAGGCAGTCATGCACCTTTCTTTGAAAAACAATGTTAGTGATTTTCTTCTGACATTCAGTATTTAATTAATGCTTTATGAAGTCATGGGGATTTTAAGCACCTGCAATTGCTCAGCACAGTCATGTTTAATAGTCTGGAAATAACATGTCATGATCTGTAATATTTTTTGAATCCATTAGTTTCTTTTACTTTCTTTCATCACTAATTTACTAGGTTCATTACGCTTACATTTTTTACAACTCTGTGTAGTAAGACTTATTAAATGTGAACCCTAAACATCATCCCCTGTAGATATTCCTTTAACTGCCTTATTTATTCAGTGTTCAGTTAAGATTGCCAGTGAATTAGCTGGATGATGATACCAAAATAATTTCACAATTTGCTCACTAGAACATATATGCCTGTTTTACAAAATAGATGCATAAAATTGTCTATCCAATTAAAACTAAAAACAGAAATAAAAAGTTAAAAATTGAAAATATATATATATACTTATATTAATTAAAACAATGTAAATATATTTATATTTATTTTTAAAATTATTAGAAAAATGTACATTAATTTAACAAAGTACTCAGTGGTTTAGGTTATCATATACATAAAGGAGTAATTTTTAAATATTCTTAAAAAATTTTTTTAAAGTTTTATTTTTTGAGAGAGAAAGAGAGAAAGACAGAGCATGATCCAGAGAGGGGCAGAGACAGGGAGACAGAATCTGAATCAGG
Source organism: Prionailurus bengalensis (assembly GCF_016509475.1). Taxonomy (NCBI): domain Eukaryota; kingdom Metazoa; phylum Chordata; class Mammalia; order Carnivora; family Felidae; genus Prionailurus; species Prionailurus bengalensis. Next base: position 221,423,542 of record NC_057343.1, read on the forward strand.
CTCCAGGCTTCGAGCTGTCAGCACAGAGTCCAATGCAGGGCTCAAACCCATGAACCATGAAATCATGACCTGAGCCAAAGTCGGACACTTAACTGACTGAGAAACCCAGGAGCTCCAGTAATTTTTAAATATTAAATTGCTTTAATTGCCAGCACATGGACATTTAAGACAATGACCTGTAATAAATATAAAGATATAGTATCTAGTTATTTGGTAAAATTTCTAAACCTTAACAGTCCCTGTTGTATCTGAATAGATACAATGTATGCGCAGCATACATAAAATAATCATCATCGTATTTTCAGCAAAATAATATTGTGTGCTATAAGACAATAGAGGGATGCCATCAAGTTTTGAGTACAAATTATTTATCAAGTATGAAAACAATGCATGTCCTTGTACCTGTGCATGCACACTAACAAACAACACTCATATACACTTTTTTAAGTAAATTAATCAATAATGAGTTCCAGAAAAGAGAAACTAACATAAGGAAAATTTATGATTCAGAAAATAGTGGCTTATATTATTAATAAAATGGAATAAAATGTCAAAAATATTAATTATGACAAAGAAGTATATTTTATTTAATTTATTTTTAAGTGTATGTACTTTATAGTGATAAATTGCAAAGCACTGTAAACTTTTATACGTTAAATAACAGAGTATAAATCTTTTAGTTAATGCCTCCTATTTTTCAGAGAAAAGAGGAATTTTTAAACAGCAATTTCCTCAACTGTCCACCACCAAAGTAACAGACATCCTCAAATGTTTTTTTAAGTGGATGAGTGTTTTATTTCTATCTGAATCAATTTTTTCTGTGCAATGAATTTCATTACTTCCAAATTCTAAGGAAATATTCACTATTTTTTAAACATTTATTTATTTATTTATTGACAGAGAGAAGGAGAGTGAGAGACAGACAGAGAGAGAGAGAGAGAGAGAGAGAGAGAGAGAGAATTCCAAGCAGGCTCCATACTGTCAGCATAGAGCCCAGTAGAAGGCTCAATCTCATGAACTGTGAGATCATGACCTGGGCCAAAGTCAACAGTCAGATGCTTAACCAACTAAGCAACCCAGGCAACACGGAAATCTTCACTACGGATTGTCTTTTTCCATATATAATTTCTAAATCACCCTCCCCACCAGATCTTTCACATCTGCATTTCGATATGTTATGTTCTGGTTAATTTCAAAGATTAAGTAACTTTACATCAGATAAAATTCAACTTCTTTGTCCCCAATTTTTTTTCTATATCTAATACTAAACTCTCCCTTCATTAGAAAAAGTACATGAACTAGTTCTATTTTCAAAATCTTCAATTCAGTTTAATTTGGCTCATGATCTTACCACTTAAGTTACACTGTTTTCTAAAGCAGTTTTTATCTTAAAACACATATAAGCAAAACTCAAAGAATTTGCATTATCTATTAAATAAATTGTGTCATTTGTTCATAGGTAGATATAGATTTTTGAATTTGCTTCTAAATCTGTATCAATAAATTAAAACTATCTTCCTGATATGTCAACTGAACATAATATAAAATTAAGTAATCATTTAAAAAATTTTTAATGTTTTTATTTATTTTGAGACAGAGAGAGACAAAGCATGAGCAGGAGAGGGGCAGAGAGAGAGGGAGGCACAGAATCCGAAGCAGGCTTCAGGCTCCGAGCTGCCAGCACAGAGCCCGACACGGGGCTTGAACTCACAGACTGTGAGATCATGACCTGAGCTGAAGTTGGACACCCAACCGACTGAGCCACCCAGGTGCCCCAAGTAATCCATTTTAAAGTCACCTAGAAAGTAATTGTTTTCTAGGGGCGCCTGGGTGGCACAGTTGGTTAGGCGGCCGACTTTGGCTCAGGTCACGATCTCGTGGTCCGTGAGTTCGAGCCCCGCGTTGGGCTCTGTGCTGACAGCTCAGAGCCTGGAGCCTGTTTCCGATTCTGTGTCTCCCCCTCTCTCTGCCCCTCCCCCGTTCATGCTCTGTCAGAGATAAATAAACGTTGAGAAAAAAAATTAAAAAAAAAAGGAAAGTAATTGTTTTCTAATATATGGGTTAAGGCAGATTAGATTTATTTGAAGAACTTATATGTCTTTGTACATCTAAAATCTTGTATATTTAAATATATTTGTATACCGACTTATTTTACATTTTGGTTATATTAATAGAGTTTTAGGCAATAATATATTAGAAAGTTGCACATCCTATTTTACCTCTAATATGGGTTAATTTATTATTTAAAAATAGTATCTATAGTAGAGAAACACAGCAAACATTTCTACGGGTAATAATTGTTAACTTCACTAATATGTAATGTATATATCATGTAGCCCCCATACAAATGTAATCAGGGCATTTAATCTTTGTTTTACTTTTTCCAAAAATCTAAAATTCTAGTATAAAAACATGAAAAAAATAGCCCTAGTTATGATGACGTTTATACCTGATCTACAAACATCAAGATTGTAAAGATTATGAAAAACAAGAAAAGAAAGGGAAAACATCACTGGCCAGAGGAGGCTAGGGTCACATGATAATGAAATGCAGTGTGATATCTTGGGTGGGATCCTGAAACAGAAAGAAGACACTAACAGAAAACAGGTGAAATCCAAATAAAATCTGGAGCCTAAGAGTTCAAACTAATATGCTGTTAGAAGATGGGGGCAAGATGGTATTACCTTCCAGACTGAGGAGGCACTTAGAGACTGATAAATGAAGCAAGCCACTCAAAACAATTTACATAGAGTTTTATTCAGGGTAATCTACTGATGGGGGTAATTGAGAGAATGACAATCCAGACACTACCCAGCTATTCTCCTCAAAGTCGGCACCTTGATCCACAGAATTTATAGAGTGAAGGGATCATTGTGATGAGGTCAAAGGGTATTTATCTAAACTGGTGCCTTCTGTGCTCCAGAAGAGAGGTCAGAACAAGCCTTCCCACATTCTGGCCAGGGCATATATTAACTCCCAAGGGGCCGGAGCACAAGGGCCCAAAGGAGGTCTTCGTGAACAAAATGAAGGGCCAGAGATGGAGTCCTTTTTATCAGCACTCCTACTACATACACCAATGTCAGTTTCTTAGTTTTAACAAATATACTATTTGTAAGGTGTTAACAACGTGAGTGACACGGTGATAGGTATTCAAAAGAATCTCTATATTAACTTTGTAACTTCTGTTATTTCAAAATATAAGTTTAACTAAAAAGACTTACAGGTTCTTGTATATATGTAGGTGGTGGTTATGTATATATGTACTTACTGCCGACTTCAGGTGCATTTGTTGAATGTACCCCACATTATCATCATTCATACTTGTGTCTTTCATAAAATAATTCTCTATATTACATAGTAACAGTTTAGTTTTGTAGGTGCTTATATTAATTACCGATTATGACCATTCCATTTCTTCTCTCTTTATTAGATTGATTACAAAAATGTTCCTAACTTCTGAGCCCACTCTGTATCTCCATTTTTAACAATGTTACTTTGCCACTGCTCACAAGATGAGATGGAGTTTATATCCGCATTCCTAAATTTTGCATTGGCCTTATGATTTACTTGTGCCTGCAGCATGTAGTAGAAGTGTTGTACCACTTCCAAATACATACTTCAAAAAACCTGGCATGCCTTTTCTTACTCTCTTGGAAACCTGCTGCTGCCATGTGAAAAGGTTTTGGCTAACCTGCTGGATCCTGAGAAACACATTGTGTGTTTTCTCCTGTTAACCCATCAGACAGACAGCCGACTGCCAGTTGTGTGTCAGAGGTGTTCCTGGCATAGACACTCTCCAGCCACACATACAGCTAACTACTGGAATATAAGGAGTGCAATTGAGATCAGCCAAGCCTGACCCAGATCAGTAGTACTTACTCAAGTGATTCATAGACTTATAAAAATTAAAAAATAGTTCTTGATTTATGATACTATATAATAGGTAACTGAAACACCTTCTTTATATAATATATATGTATACATATATATGTATGTATGTATATATGTGTGTGTATGGGTGTGTGTAATATTTATTTTTTTCTTTATACCTTATGGACTTTTTTGGTATATTATTTTTTATGTAATGCAGAGAATTCACTTCTATCCTAGTCTGGCAAGTAATTTTTTAAATGGTTTAGATTCATCACCTTTATCTATTGAAAAAAATCAAAGTTTTCTCCCATTAATTTATTGGTGTTTTGATTTATATTTATAGATATTTTGATGATAAGCCACCTTTGCATTCTTGAAATATAAAGCAGAGGTCATTTTGGCCATTAAAAAATACATTGTGTTTCAATTATATAATACTTTACTCAAGATTTGTTTTTCATCATAATTTACAAGTGAAATAAGACATGCATAAAATGAGCTGGAAATTATCTGTTCTAATTATTTTTATAATACATTTTTAATGTTTAATTATTTTGAGAGAGAGAAAGAAAAAGAGAGAAGTGGAGAAGGGGCAGAGAGAGAGGGAGAGAAAGAAAATCTCAGGCTCTGCACTGTCAGCACAGAGCCCAATGTGGGGCTCGATCTCCCAAACTGTGAGGTCATGACCTGAGCCGAAATCAAGAGTCAGAGACTTAAGGGACTGAGCTACCTAGGTGCCCTAATTATTTTTAAGTAGATCTAAGAAGTTAAATCCTTCTTTGCAGTCAGGTAGGAGTTAACTACAACATCTTGAAAATAGCTTTGATTTAGGAAAACTATTTTATATCAATAGTGTGGAAAAAAGTTCCTTTTTGACTGGGATAGTGGTAGTTTATATGGGTAAACTGGCAAACATTTCTGTTGAATGTTTATATATAAACATTGTATAAGTTAATAAGGAAGAATCTATTCAATTTCTGCCCAGTGTGTATACTCTGGAAAATTTTGAACCCATGGTTTTTCAAAGCCAGCTTCTCAATAGATTGTTTCCTTTGAGGGTTGTACATGCAAGTTGTGCCATGAAGGTGTTTGGAAGGAGATGCAGATAGCAGAGATTGATAGATTTTCTCTTTTTAATAAAATTTTATTTATTTATTTATTTATTTATTTATTTACGTAATCTCTGTACCCAATGTGGGGCTCAAATTCCTGACACAAGATCAAGAGTCACATACTCTACTGACTGAGACAGCCAGGTACCCCTAGACTTTCTTTTTTAGAATTGTTTCTGCTCAAGATACAGAGTAGAGACATTTCTGTCTTTCGTTCTTTTTTTCTTTTGAATTACTATTTTATTTTAGGGGATCAGTTTAATAATTAAATGAGTATTTACTAGTTGGAATTATTGACCATTGTATTTTATCTTACTCATAATAGATTTTATCACAAAACTTTCTTGGTAAATAATCTAAATAATCTAATAATTCGTTATTTAGATAATAATCAAACTTCAATAATAATCTCAAATCCAATATTATTAAGTTCTAAATAATAATCACACTAATAAATACTCTGATTATATGTTTAAATAATGCCCTTACAACTCTAATTAGTGATCCCAATTATACTATAAAGGGTAGATAACCACAAAATAAACTTTAATATGCATATTTATAACTACATAGTTTAATTTGGCATCCAGGGAAATATATATATTTTTGCAATATTCACTTGAGTATTTGTATTTCTATTATTATAGATTTTATATTATAATGTATTTTATAATTACATAATGATTGCATAGATTGAATTCAATAGATATTTATAATCATTTTTACTGTATGCTATTTACATATTTATTTATTTATATTATTTATATCATTTATATTATTTATTTATTTTAACGTTTATTCATTTTTGAGAGACAGAGAGAGAAAGTGCAAGCAGGGCAGGAACAGAGAGAAAGGGAGACACAGAATCTTAAGCGGGCTCCAGGCTCTGAGCTGTCCACACAGAGCCTGATGCAGGGCTGGAACCCACAAATTGTGAGATCATGACCTGAGCCAAAGTTGGACACTTAACTGACTGAGCCACCCAGGCGCCCCTATTTACATTTTTATTTGATATCTAGTTGACTGCTGCTCTGCTGCAAAGACTTAGAAGTTGGCTAAAGTTATAGAAACAGAAAATATACAAGTAAAGAACAATTCCAAATGGCTGACAACTAATTTTAGAATTGGAAAAAATCTATGAATTTCATTCTGAAAATTCAACTTGTTCAATGACATAGAGCCACAAATTGGAAAGAAAAACAGAGGTGTAAGTTTCAAAGTCTCAATTTTCTGGCATTTGCCCTTGAGGTAAAAATTTCTTGCACTTAAAATATGTATATAAATCCCTGCTACTCTACTCAAATTAGTTTTACTAAGGGACTCAAGAAATAAAAAAGTTTGAGTAACTGAAACATGTATAATATTAAAAAAATAAATTATAAAAGTATTTGAGGTGATGAGCATGTTTTATGTGTGGATTTGGATGATATAATTCATTAATAATTTAATGCATATTTTCTTCTCAGTGATTTATATATATAAAAGGTCATATAAACTTGAAAGATTTTCATAAATATTATTATTTTTAATAATGGATAGTTGTTTTAAAAATATACTTTAAATTGACTAAATCTACTTTTACATATTTAAGTCTTTAAATGTACACAAAGTTCATTAGTAAAAATGATCATTTCAGTAATGTGATCACTTGCATTATGTTGCAGGGAATATTCATTTTTCAAAAAATTAGTTTCTTTCTGAGATTTTGGCACATAGGGTAGATAGTTCATTTGAAGTTGGAATAGAGAAATACATAAATGTTCATACAGCTGGCTATATCATCTGTATATGTATGCTACATTTATGCTTCATGAATTCATGAAGAAAAATGAATTATTTGAAAAGGTGGGTAAAGTTAAAAGGGGCATTGTGGTTTTCACATATAATTGTTGTCCAGTCCTGCTTGTGACAATTCAAAGTTAAAACTGACCCCCCCAAAAAAACGCACATATAGTTAGAAAAATTTCAAGAAAAAAAAAGTATTCAATAGATAATATGGAATCTACAATGATTACATAGATTAAACTTTGCACAAATAGCATATTATTACTATTTGTCCTGGCTTCTCTCCACCTCTAAAGCAGTATGCACTTGGTTGTTACATTCAATTATTTATCCCTGTAAATTACAAGAGTACATTTTATCTCAAAATCTGGATACCCTGTTATAATTCTACTTCCTCCTCATTCTTATTTTTCTCTTTATCTAAAAAGCCTAACATTAACCCACCAATGTTATTTATATTATTCTCTGGAAGTCAAAGAAAAGATCTCTGTACTGCTATGTTCATGGCTGTATTATTCACAATATCCAAGGTATAGAAACAACCTAAGTGTTCATCGATGGAGAGGTAGGTAAAAAAATTGTGGTATATAGGAAATGCAATAATATTCAGCCTTTAAAAGAAATCCTGTGGTTTGCAACAACATGGATGAACTGGAAGGCTTTATGCTAAATGAAATAAGCCAGATAAAGGAAAATACAGCATGGTACCACTTACATGTGGCATCTGGGAAAAAAAAAGTCAACTTCATAGAAAAGAGAGTAGAATTGTGGTTGCTGGTTGCTCTGGAGTAGAGGAAATGGAGAGATTTGATCAAAGGATATAAACTTTCAATTATAAAAGGAGCAAAATCTGAGGATTTAATCTATAACAATGTGACTACCTTTGATGACACTGTATTGTATTATTGAAATTTGCTAAGAGAGAAGACCTTAAAGGGTTTTCAGACACACAAAAGACGTAAATATGTAAGGTGATTGATGTGTCCATACTCAATGATGAGAATCCTTTTTACAATGTATAGGTATATCAAATTGTACAATTTAAATATCTTGTAATTTTATTTACTGAGTATACCTAATAAAGCTGAAAAAAATACTTATTCTGGAAAAAAGCTAGGGAGCTACGTATATAACTATTTTCATTTGATATCTATATACTCAATTTAACATAGATTTTTATAAGGTGAAATTGTCATAAATTTAATACCATATGTCTCCCTGAAGAATGAAGATTTTCATACTTAGAAATACAGCCAAAAATGTTAAGATGCAGTCCAAATACATGAAGTAGATAGAATATATTAATTAAGCTAATCGTTCTCATTCTAATTCTTTTACCTTGAGTAACCCATTAATCTTTCCACAGTTTATATATTGGTGAAATTAAAATGGGTTGTAACTATATATATGTAACTTTTAAAACCATATGGCAAAGTGTCTTTGGGTACAACTCCAGGCAACTAACCAATTCCAGGGTTCTCATTCCTAGACAGTTTTTAAACTGAACATTTATGAATGTACCCATCTACTATATTATTTTCTGTAATAAAGCTTCTTTTGCAAAAAGGTTTGTATATACTTTTAAAAGTGAGAGAACCAGTATAAAAGAGCATATGTTATTTCCAGTCTTTTAAACACTGCAATTCACATTTTCCAAAATATTACATTCTTATACATTTTTTGGTTATGCTTAGTCTCTTATTTCACAATCATTTAGAAAGTGGCTGATAATAAAAAACATGGCAGGGGCGCCTGGGTAGCTCAGTTGGTTAAGCGTCGACTTCAGCTCAGGTCATGATCTCAGGGTCTGTGAGTTCGAGCCCCATGTTGGGCTCTGGACTGACAGCTCAGAGCCTGCAGCCTGCTTCAGATTCTGGGTCTCCCTGTCTCTCTGCCCCTGCCCACCTCACTGTCTCTCTCTGTCTCTGAAAAATGAATAAACCCTAAAAAATTAAAACAAACAAACAAACATGGCAGGGGTGTCTGGGTGGCTCAGTCTGTTAAGCCTCTGACTCTTGATTTCAGCTCAGGTCATGATCTCACGGTTTGTGAGTTCAAGCTCCATGTGGGGCTCTGTGTTGACCTCCTGGAGCATACCTCAGATCCTCTGTCTCCCTCTCTCTCTGCCTCTCCCCCACTTATTTTCTCTCAAAAATAGAGACACAACTTTTTTTTTTAAGGAAAAAGACTCATGACAATAAAAGCAATTTTAAAAAGTATAACCACCAAGATATTGTGGTAGCCTGGTAGTAACTACTTTTTTTTTTCTACAGAGTCCTTTTAAAAGGTGTTATACTTGCCCTCTCTCCTCTTTCAAAATATAAGAATGTGGTCTATACACAGACCATCAAGTCCTCTCGCATGAGACTTTACATTTTGAGAAATTCACACAAAGGCTCAAAATTGATTAAAGACCATTCCCAGAAGTGAGAGAGTGGGCATGGCCCAGGGTGACAGATCTGTAGATCACATTCCACAGTGACATTCCCAGAGACAAAGGCAGAGTGTTCATAGTGACTTTGCCAGTGGCAATATCCTAAGCACAACATTCCATCCCCTAGATCTCAACTCTCCCAATCTTTGTTTCCTACCTGAATTCAGTTCTCCATTCATCCCTTAGATTCTAGAAACTATCAGTTAGCCTGCTTTAGAACTCCTTTTATTTTCCTAAGTGAATTGCATTGGCTTCTAATGTTTGAATATAAAAATTCTGACTCAGTATGTTGTCCATGTATTCCCCTCCTAAAACCCCATTCATTAGTTCTCAAAAATACTTGATAAAACAACCACAGCAAGAAACTCCTTTACCCTCTTGATATTCGTTTATACTGAGACTAAAAAAAAATCATCTCACTGTTTTCAAAATATACTATTTTGATCTTTAAAGATGGAAAAACATACTGCATCATGTATAAGCCATTATTAGGGAGCCTTTTTAATGAATGTGACACAAGTTAGTCAAATATCTAAGAGATTTCATAATGAAAAGACTCAGGTCTTCAGTTTTTGAGAAGTTGTTTGTTTTTGCTGTTACAGAAAAGGCCCCTAAGGATAATTTCCCTAAAACAAATAGGTATTAAGTTTAAGGACATGACTAGTCAATGTGACAGTATTCTCTGTGCTTAGGTATTCACCATTAGTGTTTTATTCCTATGGCTCTGCTAAAAAAAAAAAATGACTAACATTCTGTTTTGGTAAAATCACTAAGGTTTATCAAATAAATCAAACAAAAGGAGACATTTAATTAATGTACAATGTGCATATGTCCTACATTTTTAAAGCCATGTATCAGATGAGAAGAATTTTATGAAATATTTAAATAAAATCAAAACTGAAAAAAATCACTGCTTATTATGAAATATTCAGTGTCTCCCATGAGGGCTCTCATTGTGTCAGACTTGCTCATTGTCAAAATATATTTTTTATTTTATTGTTTTATGTTTTTATTTTTAGAAATTTTAAGAGTAACTTATATAGAGAAATTTTAAAAATAAGTTTTTGAAAAGAATGCTTTTTGATTTTTGGTGAATATTTTGATATTAATATATTTTTAATGTTTATTTCTTTTGAAAGGGAGAGAGAAAGAGTGTGTGTGTGTGTGTGTGTGTGTGCGTGTGTGTGTGTGTGTGTGCGTGTGTAAGCAGGGAAGGGACAGAGTGAGAGGGAGAGAGAGAATCCTAAGCAGGCTCCACCCTGTCAGCGTAAAGCCCAACATGGGACTTGATCTCAAGAATTCATAAGCTCATGACCTCAGTCAAAATCAAGAGTTGGACTCTTAACCAGCTGAGCCACTCAGGTGCTCCAATACTAGTATTTTAATGAAGATGAGACCTCTTGTGACTATTAGGATATTGATCCATTTATACAAAGCAACTAATGTGAACATTATATCCATATATACATAAGAAACATTAAAAATAAATTACAACAATCACTTATATCAATAAAAGCTTTTTTACAAGTACTTGAAGTGTGTGTTGCATTCATCTATAAAGTAAATATAAATAAAAATTCAGAGAGACAAGTGCATAAGGCAAAACAATTTTTGTCTCTGAATGAGGCCTCATCCTAAACCAAGAGCATGGTTATATCCTTGGATACTGCTTCCTGACACTGAGAATATGCTTATGGTATTCTATTTGACAATTAAGAATAAAATATGGGCTTATTAGATGGTCTAAATGGATGAGAGATAAATTGAACAAACTATATTTGATTATGATACTTTTTTCTAAATTTAAACACAGTTAATGAATTAACTCTATTGACTATAAATTATATCTTGGTTTTGGCATATTGATTATATTCAAACAAAATTCCACTTAAGTGGTTTTATAAGAGTCTTCTTAACGTGCATATTGAAACACTAGAATTTCCAATGAATAGTATAAATTTTCAGCCTTGCAATATAGCTTCTTAACCAGAAAAAACAGTAACTAGTTTTAGTGATCAGTGTGTTCCAGAAAGTGTAGTACACAACATAAAGCATATTTATAGAATTATATTTTCCTTATGGATTTAGTTTCTCACAATGATTTAAAAAAATCAAGTTTCCCATGATAAAATATGTGTGCAAACATGCAATCATAACACATGCATTAGCCACAGTATCCATTTGTGAGTGCTTTGGCTTTTGTACTATTTAGGAGGTGATGATAAAATTATTTCTTTAGTTTTTTGTGTTTTTTTTAAATGTTTATTTTTGACAGAAAGAGAAACAGAGCATGAGTGGGGGAGGGGCAGAGAGAGAGAGGGAGACACAGGATCCGAAGCTGTCAGACTTCCAGCTGTCAGCATAGATCCCAAAGCGGGGCTCGAACTCACAATGTGAGATCATGACCTGAGCCGAAGTCAGACGCTCAACTGACTGAGCCACCCAGGCACCTCCCCTCCCCATTAGGTTTTAATATGAAGAAAAGTTATCCAAAGACCTGTTAAGTTACAAAAGTGTATATATTTAAAAAAAAAAATTAACGTTTATTTATTTTTTGGGACAGAGAGAGACAGAGCATGAACGGGGGAGGGGCAGAGAGAGAGGGAGACACACAATCGGAAACAGGCTCCAGGCTCTGAGCCATCAGCCCAGAGCCTGATGCGGGGCTCGAACTCACGGACCGCGAGATCATGACCTGGCTGAAGTGAAGTCGGACGCTTAACTGACTGCGCCACCCAGGCGCCCCAAAAGTGTATATATTTTAAATACCATGTAATAAAAGTGAGCAGAGAGCTCAAGATGTTTTTAATATTTGTTATTTGGATAATTTAAGGAAAAATACTGTATTTTTCCTTAGGAGTACATTCATAGATCGTCACTAAATGAAATTTGGTCTTACTGTTACTTATTTCTTCTTTCATCTGTTCACTCCTTTTTCTTGAAATTTCTCCAGACACGAGTGTTCTCATCTAGTACCATGATTGTTTGATTCATTTTCTTTAATAATGTCTTTTTTTTCCTTCCAGCCTAAAATTGTTTTGTTGATAATGTAAAAAAAAAATTGTTTTGATATGAACTGAGATGAAATGTCTGTATTACAGACTATGACTAGAAGTTATTCTTCCTAAATATTTTCAAAATATTTTTAAATTTTATTTTGCTAGTAAGATTTTTAGTCCCTAGTCCTGGAACATATATTTCAATTTTTATTGGCTTTAATTTCAGCCAAAAGAGAATGGAAAACCTGAGAGTAGTTACAAATTATTCATTACACAGAGGTGGCAGATGAGCAATTATAAACACAACTTCTATTGAGAAACAGCCACAAACCTTCCTTTACTTGCATGTCAGTAAGATTATATTCACATATAATTAATACAAACTTATTTCGGTAGTGTAATTTTCCAGTTTATGTGTGAAGAATTTGGAGTTGGTTAGAAGACTTATTTCATCATTTCCACCAAGTTGCTGAATTTCTTTCTTTTTTCTTTTTTCTTTATTTTAGAGAGAGAGTGTGTGAACAGGGGAGAAGAACAAAGGGAAAGAGAGAGAGAGAATCTCAAGGAGGCTCCACACTCAGTGCAGAGCCTGGCAGGGAGCTTGATCTTATGACCATGAGATCATGACCTGAGTCTAAATCATGAGTCAGATGCTCAAGTGACTGAGCCACCCAGGTGCCCCGGATTGCTGAATTTGTTTATGCCAAACTTTTCTTATTGTTAATAAAGTGGAGAAAATAGGATTTATTTACTTATGTGTGTTGTGGTAAGGTTATTCAATATCATTCTATTACTTTAGAACAGTTTATTCAATGGTTTGTTTCCAATCTGTGTTGATGAGTAATGAGAACTATTTAGTCATATCTAACACTTATTTAAAAACTATAGTAAATTCTGGTAGATAACTGTATGGGTAGGATGTAAGAGGGGAGACATATTTATTATCTAACAATAAAATTTAGTTTAAAATGACTGTCTTCTATAGACATGACCTTAATTTACCTGACGTTTTATTAGGATCAAATTAACATCCATCATTTAAATGCCTGTAATTATCTATTATCTGTCTTTGAAATTTAACATTTGTTAAACTGCTCCTATGAAACGGCACTTTGAAAAAAAAAAGCAAGCAATAAATGTGCAACCCTGAAATAGCAGGTTTATAAATGCATAGTGACAGGGTTTATTAATCACTGCAATGAAATTAACAGTGCATAGTTAAGATGAAATCATTCTGTTCATGGGCTAGGAGAATATCACAGAGACCTTTAAATGTATTAATGTGATTTAATATAATTCCAGTTTTAAACTTTAAAAATAATTATGAGGTTCAGTAAATTTCACCCTAAGCCAAAAATATATTTGAAATATGGGGTTTACTTTTTTTTCTAAAAAATTAAATGCCTGAAAAACTTCAGGATGAACATCTCAAAATCAACTATGGTTTTCAGGAACAAACAAGTGGCATACATGAAGATATCAGATTATGTTTCAGAATAGTTAGAGATGTTGGATTTTTCCTTCCCCATGATTTTAAAACAAATTACCTAAGAGGGAGTTTTGATTGCAGAAAATTTTTGGAAGTATAAGTTTTATACAAACAAGATACCATAATAGGTTTAATTTTCAGGGGCTACAAGTATAGCAGTGATTATTACTATCTATTCTATGTCACTACTCTAGAGTCACTGAGTAGGAAAGCAGTTTTCAAAGTAAGTATATATTGCAGTGCATTCCAAACCTTTAAAACTTACCTCATTAACATTAGTAAGTTTATTTAACCCTCCAAACGAGCTTAAATGCACCTCTAACATTTAGGTGTACAATTTATGCCAGGTTTCTTAAAAAGAGAGTCCTACGCTCTGTATTTTGTTTTCCTTCTTACAAGTTGTAAAGAATTTCGATGTGGATAAACTCTGTTTAATGACTTCTCTTTCTTTCCCAAACATTAAAATAAAATTCTTCTAGAAGAAGATTTGTTTCTTTTTTTTAATGTTTATTTATTTATTTTGAGAGAGTGAGCATGCAAAGGAGGGGCAGAGAGAGAGGGAGAGAGAGAACACAAGCAGGCTCCCCATTGTCAGTACAGAGCCTGACGCGACATCTCTATCTCAGGAACCTTGAGATCACGACCTGGGCCAAAATCCAGGGTCAGATGCTTACGCAAGCCACACAGGTGCGCCACGATTTGTTTCTTAAAGTAGCTCTATACATGCTCTTTCAACCTTCCCTCCTCCAATATTTCTTTTGTTTTCAAAAAAAAATGGCATAAAATTATTTTATAAAAAATATAAAATAAACAAAGTTAAATTACTTTCAGAAGAGTATATATTCTATACTGATTTTGGTATTTATTTATGTGCCTGATATAAAATAAACAATAATTCCTAATGATATTTCCCACTTGAATCCAGTACATAGAGTTCATTATACTCCGCCCCTCTTATTTATAAACTCTTCTTTTGAAAGTAGGAAATATGACTGCCATTATCCACAATTCACTCATTTATTTGCTCAACCCTAGTATACATATAAAGTAGTTTCATGATTGTTAATCCAGATTCCTATGAGAAACACAAATTATCAACTAAGTCACAGTCTTTATATTCCTTCTTTCTTTTTTCCTTCCCCCTTCCTGCCTGCCTTCCTTCCTTACTTCCTCCTTCCTTCCTTCTTTCTTTCTTCCTTACCCCCTTCCTCCCTCCTTTCCCCCCTTCCTTCCTACTTCCCTCTCCCCATTTCTTTCTTGTCTTCTTTCATTTTACAGAGTTGGGACAGAAGGATGTTCTCTGATGTTCATAACCTGAGTTTCAGGGATGGCCTTCATTAGTACTCATCCTGAGGTAATATGGGTATAGCATGTATTCTTGGCCCACAAAAGAGAGTAGAACATTTTCCCTATTTCCAGCTGCAATAACTTCAGGTGGTATTTTGATCACTTTTCATCTGAAGATCAAGGCTTTTGTTCTTCAGGGGAGATAGGGAGATGTGCAATTGTGAGCTTTGATAGTGACTTCTCCTCCTCTCTAACCTGCAGTAACTTCTACCAGTGCTCAAAAGCTGTAGATATTAATGAACTTCTCCCTGAAATTTCAGCTGAGTGTGGGTGACATTTTGGTGGTGGCAGCTGTTCCATTTCCAGCCAGTATCTTAGGGGAGGCTTTGTAAGGATTCTCCCTGATCTTCCCTGTGAGTTGCTAAAGAAAAAATTTCAACGGATATTTGTTAGAAACAGCAAAGTAAATTTGATTCAATGCGATTTTAATACGAGAAAAAGATAAACTCAACCTCACTGAAACAAAAGCAGATTTTAAATGTTGATTTGGACTAGAGAAAAAGTACTGAAGAACATTAGGAGGAAGGATGCTCAAGTTGATTAGGTTATTGGTGTTTGCTAATAATTGCTATCAGAGTTAGGTAACTAGGCTACCATAAAGAGTGAAGGAGGTGGGGGGGGGGGCGCTCCTGAGTAGCTCAGTGGGTTCAGCATCCAACTTCAGCTCAGGTCATGATCTCATGGTTTGTGAGTTTGAGCTCTGCATGGAGCCCCCTCCCCCTCCTGCACTGAGCTCCACATTGCGCTTGGGATTCTGTCTCTCTTCCTCTCTCTCTGCATCCCCCCCCACTAGTGCACATGCATGAGTGTTTGTAGGCATGCTGTCTCTCTCTCTCTTTCTTTCCCTCTCTCTCCCTCTCAAAATAAATTTTAAAAAAACTAGAAAAAAAAAGGAGTGAAAGGGCACTATTATTATTGTCATTGTTATTATTTTAATGATTATATTTCAATGATACGGCTCCCAGTTACTTGAGAAACACATTCCTGGGTTGTAGAAAATTTATATCTTGAAGGACAGAAAAAAAAATTATACCTGCAAATTTTCTAAAGTAAATGTTCTAAGGAAAGGGAGTTCAGGATCCTGTAGTCACGAAAAAGCCTGTCCAAAATCTTCATCAGAATGCATGACTTCCTGGATGAAAAACCTGTAAGAGGGCCATGCATATGCCTGCAACCCTCTGCGGCTCCTTCTCCCACACTATTTCATACTTGGCCTTTAGCAAATCATTGAAGTGTCTAGCTTATTATTATTTTAGAGCATATGCCATACAAGCCTAGAGGTGTATCTCCTTCTATATTTTGATTTAGTTGTTTATCACATAAGATCAGCTCTTAGATGGGTTCAAGAGCCTTAAATCTGCAGCTGTCCAGCCTATGGTCCTAGTTGTAAGGGCAGGAAAGATGCTCTTTCTGGTTCTCTACATGTCTGAGGTAGAACTGCAAGCATAATAGGTTATGCTTCTAACTCCAACATTTGAATAGACTAAGTTGAAACTATTGAGTCTCCCTATTATATAAGAAGACTCTGTAATGAGTGTTTAGACATATTTGTTAATTTGATTTATTTATATACTAGAACATCAGTTTTAATAGACTTTGTAAAAAAAAAAACTAGGCACGTGAACCTCATCATATAAATATAAATGTGCATACTAAGAGAGAAGTTGTAAGTGCTTTCTTCAGCATCATACATCTAATTTACGACTCCAGCTTCTTGCTCCCAAGTGCAAGATTCTTTCCTCTACATCATCCACTCACTTATATTAATAAATCCACTTTTTTCAAAATGTGTTTCTCTATCCTGTTTATTATTTTGAGGCTTGCATTCATTCAATAAAGTGATGGAAAAGCACATTGAGTTAGTAGTAAACATAGATAACTATGTCGGTAGAATAACAATACATCATTTAATATGGAAACCATTTTTCAGTCTTTTCATCCCTAAGGAATATTGACTCTCTTTTGTATTTAGTTAAAAGCCGAGTTGTTTCTGATCTTTGGAGTTTCTTTTTCAAATTATGGACTAAAATTATTTGCCATGCTAATCATCTTTAAATATTTTTTTTTAATTTTTTCAACTTATTTATTCTTGAGAGAGAGACAGAGAGAGAGAGAGAGAGAGACAGAGAGAGAGAGAGAGAGAGAAAGCAAGGGAGGGGCAAACAGAGAGGGAAAGAGAATCCCAAGCAGGTTCCACACTGTGATTGCAGAGCCCAATGTGGGGCTTGAACTCATAAACTGTGAGATCATGCCCTGAGCTGAAACCAAGAGTTGTGATGCTTTACCCAATTCTTGGTTTCAGCTCAGGACATGATCTCACAGTTTTGAGGCTTTGAGTCACCCGGATGTCCCAAAATATTTAAATACTAAAGGTATTTTTTTTCTAAAACTTTGCCTTTGTTATTTTTCCCATTATAAATATATATTTGTATATTTATAAATACTTTGTAAAAATAGTCAAGCAATTTTCAATCTACCTCTGTAAGCTACAAAGAAGATGCAAAATAAAAAGTAAAATTGATAAAGACAGACATGCAAGAAAGCAGTATTTTTGTTTTAATTATACATGACTTGAGCTAAAGAAGTATGTGTGACTCATTAATGAATCTGACATCTTATTTTATACCTAGTCCAAGCTGAATATTTTACTGAAACCTCTAGTGATCTGTAATACATAATACACTAATATGTTCAAAATATCTTCATGCAATTAGTATGAAGTTTCAGGTTATAATACTCAGATAGTGTAAAAAGGAGAAACATCTAGTGCCATTGTTACAAGGAGGGCATGGAAGAGAACTGTTTTATTACTTTGCTATATTTTTCCAAGTTTGAGATATTTATGCAAAGTTGTATGAATTACTTTGCCAACAATACAGAACGTATTAATCCAGCATTTAGCAACTATGCTAGTCATTGAGAAAAATTAAATTCTGATAGTCACTATGATGAAAAAAAAATCTAGTAGTGAGGATGATATTTAAAAATCACAAATGTTCCTAAAATGAAAGAATGGACACAGTGCTATGTATTATAAATGATAGAAAGAGTACACACTTCGGATTAAAATAGAAATATGCTTGTTTTATGACCTTGAAAAAAATTCTGAAACCATCTGAGATACATTTTTTTTGATCTGCAGAAAATGAGTAAATGCCTGACCTATTAAATTATTGTGAGACTTGAATTATATGATGTCATGATCATATCTGAAGTTTCATTCAAATTATTAGGGGGTTCTGTTTATACTTTGTTATTTAATCTCATAACTTCTACATGAGTGAAAACTCATTAAGGCTATTTTATGAAAAGTAAAGAAATAAAATTGCATTTGTACTTTTCCTATGACTGAGATTATGCTGAATACCGAACAAATGCAATATGATCATATTTATCATGGCTCATATCCTATTATAGGAGGAAAGGCATTTAAAAATTTACAAGGTTAATTATTTCATTACGATCGTGTCAGTTATCTGATGGAGAAGTAAAAGTGACATGAAAGCATCTAACAGGAACCTAATCTAGCCTAGTATGTCCAAAAAGACTTCATTTCCAACTTGATGTATGAGAGACAAACTGGAGTTAGACCATAACAAGAACGTCTATAGCAGTGATAACAATATATGTATTTTGGGACAGGTATGCGGGCTGAGTTGCTTCCACAATCCAAAATTTGATCAGTTCACTTGGACATTGGTAAGCAATGGGGAGAAAATCTTAGGATGAGTTTGGAAAGTTAGTAAGAGGCCAGTTCATGTTAAGCTAATATAGGGACATAGACCTCTATTTTAAAGGCTAGAAGAACCCACAGAAAGATCCCCAGTGGAAAAATGGCATGATCAGAATTGGATTGTAGAGTGTTAATTCCTACATGAATTATGGCAACAGGAATATGTTTTGGGTGAGCGGTAGCAGTAACGGTTCTGAGTGCTCAGTCACCATTACCCCAAAGGCAGCAGTGTAGACAACTGTCTCTAGAGGCTCCTTCCCATTTAATGATTTGCTCTGACAAAAAAGGAGATAATTTCATACTTTATTTATATCCACTGAAGCCACATTCATGTGAAAACGACCAGGCATGTGGCATGTTCAAAGCCTGACACAATTTCAGGTATACGACTGTGTAAATTCTATATCATCTATAAATTTAACTTTTCCTGTATGATCTCAGCTACATTTCCTGAAAGAAGACCCTTCAAGCTGATGAACAGCTTCTCTTTTTGTTGAAAACAGTTTTTTCTTCCATACAGCTCCCAAATAATCTCTTAAGCTTTAAAGCTTTGATTAACTGTAATATTCAATAAATTTTATTTTCCAACATGTAGACCATAGGAAATATATCTTATTTTTATTATTTATTCTTTTTATTTATTTATTTATTTATTTATTTAGAGGGAGACGGAGCATGAGCAGAGAAGACAGAGAGAGGGAGAGAGAGAATCCCAAGGAGGCTCCATGCGTCAGTACAGAGCCCAGTGTGGCCTCCATCTCATGAACCATGAGATCATGACCTGAGCTGAAATCAAGAGACACTTTATCAACTGAGCCACCCAGACACCCCTGAATCATTTTATTTTTTTAATAAGTTTTATTTTACATATTTCTTTTTTTTTTTTTTAATTTACATCCACATTGTTAGTATATAGTGCAACAATGATTTCAGGAGTAGATTCCTCAGTGCCCCTTACCCATTTAGCCCATCCCCTCTCCCACAACCCCTGCAGTAACCCTCTGTTTGTTCTCCATATTTATGAGTCTCTTCTGTTTTGTCCCCCTCCTTGTTTTTATATTATTTTTGTTGCCCTTCCCTTATGTTCATCTGTTTTGTCTCTTAAAGTCCTCATATGAGTGAAGTCATACGATATTTGTCTTTCTCTGACTGACTAATTTCACTCAGCATAATACCCTCCAGTTCCATCCATGTAGTTGCAACTGGCAAGATTTTATTCTTTTTAATTGCTGAGTAATACTTCATTGTGTGTGTGTGTACACACACACACACACACACATATATATATATATATATATATATATATATATACACACACCACATCTCCTTTATCCATTCATCCACCGATGGACATTTGGGCTCTTTCCATACTTAGGCTACTGTCGATAGTGCTGCTATATACAGCATGCCCATGTTTGTAGCATCTTATTTTTCACTGTATATATGCCATACACAAAATATTCCCCAGCATTGCTGACAATATAGAGAGGCTCTCACAGGGTACATTTTCCATATGTATTATTATCTAACTTTTTTTTTATGTTTTAACACAATGCATACCCTTCCTGATTGCATCCATCAAATTTTTTCATAGAGAGACTGTAAGTGTCTTAGAAAGTGGGAGCTAAGTAGATGTTAGCCTAAACAGTTAGTAATGGTTTATTAATTCCTTTGAAAACTTTTTTAATGTGCATCTCTAAGTGTTCAGAAAGATATGATACTTGAGCTGGCATCTGAAAAAATACACATTTTATTGATATATTAACGATGGTTGTCTACCAAGCAGAGAAAAGAGAGTGTAAGAAGACAATGATATAAAAGAAATTCAAGTTAATAAATGTTAATTATCCAAATCTATAAAGAAGCAATGCTATCAGGACTTAATAGTAAACACGGGAAAACTGATTAATATCACAGAATTGCAATTAATTATACTGAAGGGCAGAAAACTCTGAAATAGTTCCTATTTTTCTTTTCTTATCAACCAACCAACTACAAACAGGTATTAATTAACAAGTTGTATTTATACATAGTGGCCTTCCTTTTCCAGCACATTAATTTCTTTGGGAAACTACCCAGGCATTTGAATTTTTATTGCTCTAATAAAAGCAATAAAGAACTAAAAGAAATTTTTAAAAAAATTTTGAAATATTAATGGCATTGAATACACTGTTCCTAAGACTGTTCACACCTACCCAGTTTTATGAATGCAAAGTAAATTGTCTTTCATTGTTTTCTTCTCAAGCATCTATTCAAAGCAAAAAGAATAAATATGAATGGAAAGCAACCCAACTTTGATGACAGTGATATCTGTAATTCCTAACAGCATTCAATGACGATGGAATGCCAAATTCCAAGAAGGGGGGCAAAGTATAGAGAGACAATTTAGAGAGCCTGTAGTTACAAATTTCAGACTAATTTCACACAATGAATTTTTTTTTAATATGAACTTCAATTCAAGGGGGGAAAACCTAATAGTTGTTAGAGCAACGTAAATAGACTTTTCAGACAAAAGATGGAGCTTCATTGACTCTTGTTTGTCATCACAAAACAGCAAGAGTCAGCTGAGAGGGAACACATACAAACATGCTATTTGCAGAATGCACTGGATCATTTAACTGGTTTAATTTATTGATATAATTGTCATTATTAACATAAATACGTTTATTTTTAATACTATTTTCAGTTATTTATAGCATGCCTTTTTCCATTTATTTTTTATGTTTTTCTCAATTCCTGATGGCTATTCATCTAATTTTCTACATTTGTATCTCAATTTATTCATTTAACAGTATCCTTAAAACTTAAGCATACTTTCAAGCCGATATCTATCTACTCAACAATGAATATTAAGAAATAAATATTTTAACTTAAATTCCATTCATCTTCATTTGCCATATTGTTGCTGCCAAAACAACCATTTCCAACATCTACATATATTATTCAGTTATTTTTCAATGATTATCCATTTATTTACCATTTATTTTCTCAATAATTTCTTGTTTCCATTTTAATTTCTTTCTCTTAAATCTATCCTTGCTATTTTTTTCAGGTGAGGAACTGTCAGCAAATTTTCTTAGTTCCTCTGTCTTAAATTTTTCCCCCATACTATTGGAGATAGTTGATCTAGATACAAAACTGATTTTATCTCATGTTTAAAATACACAATTCTATTGGTGTTGGATTTTTTGTTATTAATGAAAAGCTTTTTCACTCTAATATTTTGTCCTTTGTAGGTAATCTTGTTTTTTCTTTTTCTCTCTCTTTGGTTACTTTTAAAATCTTGCTATCTCTTTGTCAGTAATGATTTCTATTTTCACTATTTATTTGCATGTGTGATTTTATTTTCATGGATTTTTGTTGTTCTCATTGTTAAGTTTCAACAAGGATACTTGTCTATTTAGGAAAATTTTAGTCATTATCTACTTAAATATTGTTTCTTCCCATTTTTCTTATTTTTTTTCCTGAATCTCTTAAACAACCTTTATTGGACTTTCTTATTTTATCATCATGCTCTATAATCTCACCATGAAAAGAAATTCTATTTATATCTCCATGGTGTATTCTGAATGATTTCCTCAAATATACTTCCAATGACATTTCAACATGGCTAATTAACACTTAGACTACTGGCTGAATAGTATTTTTAAGTTGGTTATGTGGCTATATCTATCTTAGGTTTTACTATTTCATATTGAAGCAAAATATGTTACCTGCTTTAAATGAACTGATGTAAAATGATTATAAAATTTCAAATCTTACCTTTTGTACCTTTGACTCTGTACAGGTTAGAACGATTTCTTTTGGTCTGTATTTTGTGTGTGAAATTAATTTTATATCAGATTGCTTTCTCTTTTTAATTTACTTTGCTACACATTGGTACACAATCAATTCTGAATTAAAATAGATTTAAAACACTTTTATAAAGATATTTTCTTTTCATTTTATTTCTCTTTCTTTCTCTTATTTTCTCATTCTTTCTTTCTTCCAACTGCTATGTGTAGTTGAGGTTTTAACAACCTTGAACTTGCTGCTGAAATAATTACTCAGCCTGGGATTCTTCATCTTTAGGTTTAGTATATTTTTGGACTCCATGCCAATATGTGATATATATTTTGGTTAATTCTTAACAAGTTTTTAATACATATGTGTGTGTGTGTGTGTGTGTATGTGAAAGAGAGAGAGAGATAATTTTTTGCTGTCTATTGAATGTTATGACCAACTATTTTAGCTTTTAAAGACCTATGCTAATTAATCTATTTATTTATTTACTAATCTTCAGTTTCTTTGTCAACTACTACAAAGCTTCCAGAGCCTTGACTTTATACTCTAGTTTTAATCCTGACCGTTGAGCTTGCCCAGGGCTAAAGAAAATTCTCCTAACTTCCTATCTATCTCAAATTCCAATAGAATCTAAACCATCACACTACATTGGAACATGGCCTGCTGTTTCTTGATATATTGTCTTCTTCACCAAACTAATTTTGCAATGCATTTAATCATTACGTTAGTAATTGATGTGCTAGTATATTTATATATTTTACATATTGGTAATGAACATCATTTTGCTCAGACTCTCACTATTCCAAAATTGGAAACACTGCTGTATATTTTTACAATGTAAATATTTTTTAAAAATCTAAAATAACAGTAAATTAAACGTTGCCATACTGTGGGTTAAATTTGCTATATATGATATTACTTTTGTCTTTTACTTTTCTGTTCATAATTTTGAACTGAATTGGAAGTTTCTTTGTTAAAAAGTATTTAATACTTTCTACACAGTCTGGTTTAAAAGCTTATCAGTTTTCAGTTATAGCTGAGTCTATACTTAAAATTTGAATATTATCTTTAAGTGACAAAAAATGAATGATTATTGAATTTTTTATCAGGGTGTAAGAATTTAGTCAAGATTCCAAATATTTATCTTTTTTTGAAAATATTTATTTATTTTTGAGAGACAAGAGAGCATGTGCACATGATGGAGGAACAGAGAGAGAGGGACACAGAAGATTAGAAGCCGATATGGGACTCCAATTCATGACTTGTGAGATCATGATCTGAGCTGAAGTCGGATGCTTAAAACAACTTACCTTAATTATAAATGCTACACTAAATCTTGCATATATGTCTTCTTCTAAAAAATTAGGTTAATTTAGGAAATGTTAAGATGATATTCATAGAAAATTGACACATGTATTTTATTTTATTTTTCTTTTTAGTTCTGCAAAACTATTAGTCCAGTTACAGAAAACTCAGAGGGAAATTGTCTATCATAAAAGCCATGACAACCATGGCAAGTTTGTATTTCTTAAATGAAAATTAAAAAATTCTATCTCCATCAATATACTTTCTATCAATCTAGATAGCACGTGCAAAAAAGTCATGAAAATTCATGATTCTCCAAGGGCTATCTTAACTGCAGGGATTGGGGGAAGTGTACTGTTTTTTTTTTTTCTTCAGATTTTTCTTGGCATAAAAGATAGTAAAGTCATTTTGTTCTTTTCAACAATATTACTCCATTTCTACTTATAGCACAGCACATTAGCTTGTCAGGAAAAATCATCACCTAGCATATCCAAATATGTTTATAACATTTTTATGGGCTCCTTCTAATGCATGCATGTCATCAAGAAAAACTATTTTGATATCATTTTTATGCAGCACAATGATGTTTCATAGTCTATGTGAGATTTTCCATTTACAAGGGTTAGAGAAATTTACATATAAAGTGGGATAGTCCAAAAAGTGCCACATCATTAAGTTAAAGCATAGCACAACATACCCATTAGTTTAAGATTCTGTTGCATTTCTTTAGTTAAGCAATTTCTGCATGCTATCATATTTCCACAGATAAGCACAGGAAAACAAGGAGCCATAAAACTGATTATTTGAGATACACTGGTTTGTTTTGTAGGGTATTGTTTAGTTTTCATTAATGTTCGTAGGCCTCTTATTGTCTATCTCTAAAAGTCTCTCTATTTTCAGTGCTTTCCTGTCATGTTAGTAATGGGAACAGCACCTTGTTGGAACATATGGCACTCTGGGAAAGATATATTCTTCTCCAATGAGTCATCACCTTGAATGTTCACTAGACAACGTTGTGATCTTTCACTTTACCCAGAATATAAAAATGTTCATATGAGAATTGACCTGGGGATGACATTGGACTCAGTCTTTTTATTGCTTCAGCACAACAGTTAACCTGGATAACAGGGCATCTATGTGTTCCTTTTCCATTATTTACAAAATATTTGCATCTTGAAATGACCACTATGAATAATTTACTCAAGCATGTCTTTCGTGTCACAGGTCCTTTAAGAGCTCAAGGAAGCATACAAGAAATGCTCATCGTGTTTGTATCAAACAATATGAAATCCAAGATTCTCAATTCGGTCTCCAGAGTCTCACACTCTGTGCTCCTGAGATCAGTCTGATCACTTTTATTCCTCATGCTCTCTCTCAGTGAGCAAGATATTGGGGGAAATGTCATTCTATGTACATGTGCCCTTCAGTTTTCCTGGTTCACTTAAACTATTACCTTCCTAAATTACTGTCATATGTGCTTTAAATTGTTGAATTCCTCTGTCTAATGGTGTTATACAATATTTTCCTGACTATTAATGGGACATATCCTATTTCTTACCCCCTTGTTCAACATTTGTTATTCTCCATCCTCCTTCTCTTCTTTTTTAACTCTTTCCCTTCTTTCCAACTCCATCCCACTGAGACTTTATTTCATACCTAAGATGTCATGGCTGTCCCACATTTTCTTTACGTATAATTGTTTTTATGCAATTAGATCCTCAGTGTGAAAGTCTTCTGTTTAAATGCTAGATAGTGAGGGTAGGCTCAGATTTGAGATTCCCTGAATAATTTCTTTACTCTATCAATTGTATTAATTTTTAATGTATTCGTTCATATGTAACAGCACAGCTGATTAAGAGTGTCTCAAATTTCAACATGTGGCTTTTTTCTCATGATTTTAGTTGGATACTGCAGCTCTAAATACTGCATCCATTTTTGAGGCAGAGAGAATTGGGGAGAAGAATTGAGGGGGATAAAACACACAATGACACCTGTATCAAGAAAACAAACATATTTCTCAGAAATCTCTAGCAGATGTGGCTTATGCTTTATTCTGCAGGACTATGCCATAAAGTCACTGTGGCTGCAAAGGATGAGATGAGACATTAAAACATGACTCTCTAGAAAATATTCAGTGACTGTTGTTGAAAATGAATTTATAGGCAACCAGTACTAATGGTTATTGGACTGGTGCCCTAAGTATATGGATCTTAGAAGGAACATATAAATGTTGTTTAAGTCAGTAAAACATAAATATTATTATTATTCTCATATCAAATGATCCTAGCCTATGTCTTAACTACGTCTGCTCATTCAGAATATGTGGACAATTTACCATGACATTTCTCATTCTTCTTTTCCTTTTTTTTTAAGTTTATTTATTTATTTTGAGAGAGGCAGGTAAGGGCAGAGAGAGAGGAAGAGAGAATCCCAGGCAGGCTTGTCAGCACAGGGCCCAACATGGAGCTTGAACTCATGAACCATGTGATCTGACCTGAACTGAAATCAAGAGTCACACTTAACCAGCTGAGCTACCCAGGTGCCCCTCATTCTTCTGTTTCTTAATCATGCAAATCTATTTTTTAAAATTCCCTACTCATAAATTTAAAGATTGCCAAATTGAAGACAACTAATGAAGGTTTTATACGTGAGTGAATGTAAGAATGAATGGATCAGAGAATAAGTGAGTAAACTAATGAAATAGTAGGATTCACCTATATTTCCATAGTAGTTTCTATTCATATAAAATCAATTAAAAGAGTGGAGTCCAGCATTGGAATAGAAACCAATAAAAGGCACCATAGTAGGTGAGTGCTATTTATGGAAAAGCTGAGACTTGCCACTAGACTTCTATGACTACGCTTTATAAGAATAGATAAACAAGTATGAAGTATGAATTTAGTGCCTCTTTTTTCCCATTCTCCTTCTCTTCTTAGCAGTATGTATCTCAATTTAATGACTCTCTCAACCTGCTAATATTGTATGTTCACATAATGGATATTCCACTCTGGTGACTAAACAACATTCCTCATCCTTCTAACTCAGTATCTCCTCTTCCTATTATTATTCCTTTTACACAAGAGAAGTCTGAGGG
This sequence comes from Prionailurus bengalensis, assembly GCF_016509475.1. Classification (NCBI taxonomy): domain Eukaryota; kingdom Metazoa; phylum Chordata; class Mammalia; order Carnivora; family Felidae; genus Prionailurus; species Prionailurus bengalensis. The sequence goes on from NC_057343.1 coordinate 221,450,496, forward strand.
GCAGAACGCTTAAATGACTTGTCCAACGTATCCAGCTAGTAAGTTTTCTAGCTAGAATCTAAACTAGGCTATCTAGTTCTGAATATCTCTTCTCAATCACTACCTCACTTTTCAACTTTTCTTTTTACCACTATGCCCTGTGAAGCTACAAGTGATGACTATAGGACAAGTATTTCTTTTAAACGGTGGAAAATATTATTTGCATCTAGGAAGGAAGGTATGAGTTCAAGAAACATACTTAGGAGCCATCAACATATAAGTGCCTGGGAAAATCACTGTAACAGAGGAGAATATTGAGAGAATAAACACAGGGAATACACAAGAAATACTAAGGAAAAAATCCTGGACTCTTCCTCCACTGAAGAGTAGGCAGATGCAGAAAAGACAGTGATTGAACTGAGATGGAAGAGAATAGATAAAGAAGAGAGTAGTGCCCTGTATTTCAAAGTATGAGTGTTTCAAGCAGAGGTGATTGATATTCAAGAAACAATTATTAAAGCTTAAAAATGCATTTCTTAAAATGGAGAATACTATGAAATCAGGGTAGACAAATATTTATTAAACAGAACATAGAAAGCAATAATTATAAAAGAAAGCAATAATCATAAAAGAAAAGATGGGATTTTAGCACATCACTAAAATGGGTAACTTTTGTTGAGCAAAAATTGCATGAAGACAAGGATCAAGGCAGAAAAAGAGAAAGTGTTTCCAATGCAAATACCTGAGTGAGATCTTTTATCTAGAATTTTATCTCCTAACTTAATAAGACACTGAACAAATAACCTAATATAAATAAAATGAGTCAATGAGGTTGTCAAATGGCATGCAAAAATAAGAAAAAGTGATTCCAGAGCAGTACTTATTCAGTAAGCACATATCAGATAAAAAGAAGAACAAACACACACTGGAATTCTAATTAAACAGTGGCAATACCACATATTGGACAGAATATGAAGCCACAGGAACTCTTATAATTTTCTTGATGAAAGTGAAAATTCATACAATGGCTTTGGAAAACTCTTTGACACACTCTGTTAAAACTAAATATATGCCTATTTTATGACCCAGCATTTACACTTGTAGGTAAGTGCTCAAAAATATGAGTGCCAGTGTCCACCAAAAACAAATGTGAAACTTTTTCATAGTATCTTATTCATAATAGTCAAAAAGCAAAAACAACCCAATTGTCCATTAATGATATAATGTGTCATTAAATTATGATAGATTCATACAATGCAACACCTTACAAAGACACTAAAACAAAGAAACAAAAAAATGAACTGTTGTTATACAAACAACATTGAAAAAGAAGTAAGCACAAAATAATATATACCCTATATCATTCATAAGAAATTAAAAAATAGTCAAAATGTATTCATAGTGTTAGAACCTACTTTGTTGGGAGACAATTGACTGAGAAAAACTTAAAAGATGCTGGAAATATTGGGGCGTCTGGATGGCTCAGTTGGTTAAGCATCTGACTTCAGCTCAGGTCATGATCTCAAGGTTCATGGATTCAAGCCCCTAGTTGGGCTTTATTCTGACAGCTCAGAGCCTAGAGCCTGCTTCAGATTCTGTGTCTCCTTCTCCTTCTGCCCCTTTACCACTTGTGTTCTGTCTCTGTATCTCAAAAATGAATAAATGTAACAAAAAAATTCAAATATGCAGAGATATCTTGAGATGGGTGATAGTAAAATAGGTGTCTATTAACATCAAAAGTCACCTACCTCTACAATTATATTAAGGCATTTTATTGTCTCTATCTCCCAAACTTTTTAATAAGTAGAGCATAGATCATTAGTTATCAGTTTTTCTTCCTTCTAATATATGTATCTAATGATAAAAATTTTATGTTTTTTACAGTAAATCGGGCAAAACCAGCAGCTTGTAACAGACACTTCAGGTTACAATTCCTAATTAAGGCTATTATACTCTTCAGTGTATTTTAAAACAATATTTAATATATTCCTTGCTAAGACATCTATTTTTCAAATACCATATGTTGTTTAATATAATTAAAAATAGCAGTGACTAGTGAGTTAACAGTTAAAACCTAGGGGGGGAACGTGGTTTGAAAACATGCCTACTTTGCAATCATTTTAAATATAAATGCCAGTATTTGATTCTAACTTTAAAATATTGTAGTGCATATATTTGAATAAGGTGGATACTTTTTACCTCATGGCAATTTCAATTGCTTTTGAATGTATCCGTAATTTAAATATTTGAAGAAAAGTACACGTTTCATTTTCTACTCAGCAAACCTCTAAAATCCACAATATGATCTAACACTGTGATGTCAATATTTCACAGATAGAGCATAAAGTCCCAAAAATACAAGTAAAACTGTGGCATTATATAAAAATAAATTAAATGATCAACAATTCAAAATATGTTAGCACATGTAGAGATGGGACTGTCCAAAAATCTACATAATACACCCAACTCAAAAATTGTTTAACATGTTCTATTTGGTATAACTACTTAAAGAAGATGTTTATATTGTAGATGATACACAATCATAAGCAAGAGTAAAAACAGGCCTGAGATAACCACACACTCTAATAATTTATTTTTCTGAACAAATAAAAACACAGTATCTTTATTTAGTTTTATACCTAACAATCTTTCCATGTGTTTAGTCCGGTGCAGAGCATAAAAATGGTGTGGTTGAACAAATATATGGGTAATAGCAAACACTTAAGTAGGGTTATCAATAATAGGATATTTGAATGTGGGTGAGTAGTTAATAGCAAACACTTAAGTAACTTGGATCATTGTTGTAGGATTATCAATAATAAGATATTTGAATGTGGGTGAGTAGTTAAAAGATTAAAGATAAAACAGACTTTATTAGAAAATGACTAAATCAAACAATCACTCATCTGCAAAGCTACAAATAGCAGTTAAATTAAACCAGCAGAATTTTAACTTAAACAGCAAGATGTATTAAATTAAGAAATGATTTTCAGGGCACCTGGGGGATTTAGTTGGTTAAGCATCTGACTTAGGCTCAGGTCATGATCTCGCGGTTCATGGGTTCAAGTTCCGCATTGGACTCTGTGCTGCCAGCTCAGAGTCTGGAGCCTGCTTTGGATCCTGAGTCTCCCTCTTTCTCTGTTCCTCCCTCGCTCTCTCTCTGTCTCTCTCTCTCTCTCTCTCTCAAAAAAGAAACTATTTTCAATATTGGACATAGAATATAAAACAAAATAGTTATTTCTGGGTAGTGTAATTACGGGGAATTTTAATTTTTCTTGTTTTTAATATATACTTTCCAGTTGTTTACATGGAACATAAATGCCTCCAAGACCAAAGAGCATCATGACCATGTGGACAATAACCATTGAAAAAACAATGGCAGCACAAAAATATCTGTCCCAATGGGCATCCTAAAGACTCTTTCAAATATATAGAATTTAGTAGTAAAATATAACCTAATAGGAACGGAGATTATAAAGCAGTGAGAAACAGAAGGTCTATAGGTAGATGCTGTCATTGTGATGTCTCTGTAGTGCTTTCTGTGCCGCGTTACCACCAGTGCTCAGTGACGTCAGTGCCAGCAGCAAGCAGGTTAGAAGCACCTGTAGGCCTGTATCACACACTTATTATTCAGTACTGAATGTTTTTTAAGCATTAAGATATTGAGATGTGGATAATGCTAGAGAGCAAGAATATCCTGTCCCTTTCAAGCTCCTTCTAGCAGCTGGACTAAGAATCAAAGTGACATGGGACAGGTTAACAGGGGAAAATACACATTTAATTTCTTACCAAACGGAATCCATATAAACAGGGAACTGCCCAGACAGCAAAAATGAGGTACATACATCATTTCGAACTAAGAAGAAGGGGGTAGAGACCTGGGACTTCAATGGGAAGGAATGCAATTCACAGGAAGATGAAAAAACTGATAAACAAATATTTTCTGGGTCACTCAGGAACAATGGGGTGGAGAGGACTCTGCCATATAGGCCTTACTACGATCTGCCCTGTCTGCTACACCTAGCTCAGAGTATAATGTAGTTCTCCGTGGTGATAGCTGTCTTCCTGGAGCAGGTATTCTATTTAAATCCTTTGTAGTCAGTCGTGAGGAAAGTAGAGAGCTTTTCCTGAATCTGTTGGTGTTTGATTGCTTTTTAACTCAAAATAATCTTGACGCCAGGGGGCCCATTTTGGGGTGGCCTGCCCTTGGCCCCTCCAGTGACTTGTTACCTTATCTTCTAGGGAGAATTTAGTGTTCTTATGCTCTGAAAACATAAAAGAGATTTGTACCAGGGCATTTTATTCTCTAAAAGAGATTCAAATGGGAATTGTAGAATTTATTAAATCAAATTAACAGTTTGATATGTCATTTTAAAAGCAGGCTAGGGGCGCCTGGGTGGCTCAGTCGGTTGAGGGTCCGACTTCAACTCAGGTCATGATCTCACAGTCTGTGAGTTTGGGCCCCACTTCGTGCTCTGTGCTGACAACTCAGAGCCTGGAGCCTGTTTCGGATTCTGTCTCCCTCTCTCCCTGTCCCTCCCCTGCTCACACTCTGTCTCTCTCTCTCGAAAATAAATAAATATTAAACATTAAAAAATAATAAAAGCAGGTTAGACCCAGCAGAAGACGTCATTGCATTGGATGTGCAGAAATAAAGGGAAATGAGAATGGATAGTACAGAAAATAAATAAATAAATAAATAAATAAATAAATAAATAAAGGGGTGTGTGTGCGTGTGTGTGTGTGTGTGTGTGTGTGGTGGTTGTAAGAAACATGAGGAAGCAGGAAAAAAGTGTCTAAAATACATATAATTTAAGTGAAAATACTTGAAGAATCACTAGCTAAACATTTTCTGAAACTCATGATAGACATTAACCCACAGACTGCTGCAGCACAATAAACCCCTGTGAGAATTTATTAAAAGAAAATCATGCTTAATGCATCATAATAAAGCTACTGAAATCCAAATACATGAAAAGAAAATACTGTGCATAAAAAACACTTATTTTTTAGTTGGGACACAGAAAATGTGAGAATAGGAAGATATAAAACATATTGTGCAAATAACAGTCAAAATAAAGCTTTGTATATGTACTACTGTTTGACTAAGTAGGCTTTAGGTTAAGAAAAATATTAGTGTTACAGGGGGCTGGAGTGTATTTATATTTAATTTTGTAATATAAAGAATCTACCACAATGTCAAAATTATGCAAAATGCTCAGTATTTTGTGTATCTATGCCTGAGCACTGTACATAGACTAAAGCAAAAATTGTCTAGCTTTATGAACCTGCTCACTTTCTTTATTTTACTGAAAAGTAACCAGTAACATATTTGGGACAGAATTTTCAGTTTTACTGTTAACAGTAATCTAAAGCAATCTGCTGCACCAAGGACACAGGTATACACTTACATATATACTTAAATAGCGTTTATAATTACTCCCCAACAGCAAAGGCCTAGAAACAAAATGACTAGCAATATAAGTTGGATTAAGAAAATTATGTAGTTTTAATATAGATGTACAATGGAGAACTATAAAGCAATATAAAAGACTATGGTAAATGTATATATAGTAATGTTAAAAATGAAAATGTGTATTAGATAAATTAGGCACAGTTGTAGAGAAATATTCAGTGTATAGCCCTGCATATCTAAAATACATTTGCAATTTTGTATGTATGGGTCTGACTCTATATATAATGTGTACATGCATATGGAAATGTATGTAAAATGTTGCAGTTATATAACTGAGCAGTTGGATTGCTTGGGAATGGTAAAGAAAGAATATTTTTTCTCCTTTATTCCTTTTGCATCTTTGTGTAATTTTGGTTTGCTCTGTGTGTGTGTGTGTGTGTGTGTGTGTGTGTGTTTCAAAGAGCATCTTTACTTTCATAGAAAATTAAAAATGTGTTCATTTTTTATAAGATTACCAATGTGTGCATACATACACACAGTGAAACAGTGTTCACAACAGTTGCAGTACCAGGATTAGTATAATTTTAGAATCACAATGAATTGGTTTATCCATTTTGGATAGAATACTACACGAAGCATATGTTACTATTTCCTAGAGCATTATGAAATTAGGACTGCACTTTGCCAAAATATGCCAGATGGCCATGATATATGCCAGTTGCTCATAATGACTACTGTGCCACATTTCAAGCTTGGAGTAAGGCTGAAATATGGTACAAAATATCACCAATTCCCCCAATTCCCGAGAGCAGATTGTTAGAAGACACGGCCAATGTGATCCAAGCATCTCCACCACCCACATTTCCCTGGTTGTTTAAAATAATAATAAAATAATAAAGCAATTCTATTCCTTACAAGGCATAAGAATCATTTAACATGCCTTCTATAGCCTCAATGGAGGGTATAGAATTGTCTCTTAGATGACATTTGTATTCATAACACTTTGTGGGTGCTTATGAAATTTGAAGTGATCTTCCATAAGAAAGCTTACTTATGTGATCTATTTGGATTCTAGTTTTCATCCTTAGAAGAATCATCCCAACTTAAATTTAAAAATTAATGTAAAATCATTTTAAATGCTCTACTTCCTACTTCCATATGAAATAAACAAATCATTTACATATAAAAATTTAAAAGCTATTTAATGAATAAAGTGCACAAAAATATAGGAGAAATAATTTTTCCTAACGCCCCCCCCACCCGCCCCACCTCTTCTTAGATATCTAGTCCAAGAGATACTTGTAAGACCTTCTCCCCCAAGATGCTCCTGATTCAGGACATCATTTTTGCTGACCTACACCTTCAACTGTACGTTTTCCATGGTAAATCATAGGGATACAAAAATTGCACAGCATTGGGGCCCCTGAGTGGCTCAGTAGGTTGAGCATCTGACTTTAGCTCAGGTCAGGATCTCACATGATCTGTCAGTCAGTACAGAGCCTGCTTGGCATCCTCTGTCCTCTTCTCTCTCTGACCCTCCCCTACTTGATCTCTCTCTCTCCCAAAAATAAATAAACACTAAACAAATTAAAAAAAAAAAAACTGCAAAGCATCAAATGAAAAAAAAAATCCAGGCTGGCACAACACTTCTCTGAATCTTACCACTCTCACTCGTTTTATACCCAGGCTTCTTTTTCTTCTCAGACTCTACTTTCGCATCCCAAACCTCAAGACTATACCAGTGAAGTTTTTCTCTCACGTTCCTTAGGCTTGTGTATTGGTACGAAGGTTTATCTCTTTTAGATTTTTGATCGTGAAAATTTTGAGTTTACTTAACATTGCTTGGTTACTTTTGCTGGCTTTATATATATTCAAACAGTATATTTTTTATAGCCAAGTCTCTTGCAAACTGCCAAATGATATTTTTTAAAATAAAATATAGTTTTTAAATAATTAAATAGTTACTATTTTACTTTTCCATTTTCCTAAGTGAAGTATTAATAAAGATTTAAGGAATTTTCCATAAACTGAAATATATGGTTTGAATTATTTCATATTAGGTAAAATATTAATATCGGGACTCCATGGATGTGTCATTAGGTTCATAAGACATTTATCATCAAGGCATTAGGAAATCTTTGATTTTCTTTTCTTTTCTCTCTCTCTCTCTCTCTCTCTCCCTCTCTCTCTCTTTCAATCTCATTTTTGGTCATGGGCTGGGTGGTAGCTTATGGTCATCGGCCTTTATTTTATATTTAAAAATTGTATCTTTAAATACATTCTATTAACACTTGATAAAATATATGTCAGTGTCTCTTTAGGTTTCTTTTTCTTTTTTTTTTATTTTACCAGTTTCATTGGGAAATGATTTATATCACTCTATAAGTTAAAGTTCCATACAGGATATAAATATATATATGTATATATATGTATATATGTGTATATGTACATATGTACATATATGTATATATGTAAATTGTGAAATGATTACCTCAGTATATTTCTCTTAAATCATATTTAGCTAATCTTAAGGACACTTTATTCATGTTTTTGTATTAAAAAATCTCATATAAAATTGATAACTTTAATATTTATACTTCACTAATTTAACACAATTTTATTATGCCCATATTTTGCTAACAATACATAACCAATTCATGAAGTATTGTTTAATAACTTCTAACTTTTGTTCTTCTGTTTTGAAAGTATTCTTCATCACTAGCTAAATTTTTATAAATAGAGAAATAGAGAAAAGAGCCTCACCATACAGACAACCAGATCCTTTTCTTCACATTCTATCCCTATGATAGATGGTTACATTTTTATTTTAGTGTCAATATCAGCTTTTGACATGATAACACACTATCATAAAAGAATCATGTTTTTAAAATAATTTTTGAAACATTATTTGTGAATACTTTTAAAGCATATCAATTGATTTCAACGTTTATCTATTTTTTTCACTTAACTTTAGGTTTTTTTTTCCAAGAGTTTTATTTTATAACTGTAATATCCTGAAGTTAGATTAACTGGTAAATGTAGATATATGCCTTTAAAATATTTCCAGGGGCACCTGGGTGGCTCAGTCGGTTGAGCGTCCGACTTCGACCCAGGTCGTGATCTCATGGTCTGTGCGTTCGAGCCGTGTCAGGCTCTGTGCTGACAGCTGGGAGCCTGATGCCTGCTTCAGATTCTGTGTCTCCCTCTCTCTCTCTCTCTGCCCCTGCCCACTTGTGCTCTGTCTCTGTCTCTCAAAAACAAATAAACATTAATTTTTTAAATATTTCCAAATTGCTATACAAAGAAATAAAATTATCTTACTTAAATTATTTTAAAAATAATTTATAAATATTATAAATATTAAAAATATAAAAGTAGCCATAGGAAAATATACAACTCATTAGAATAAAATATAAAATACTGTGTATGTAACTAAAAGTAATAAAGTACCAGTTCAGTATCAAAAATCCGTATTTCAAACCTCACTTCTCCATTTACCAGGTTGTGGGCAGGTTGCTTATTATTCTTTATGCTTTCTTTCTTATGTGAAATATGAAAACTAACTTTATATTAATCAAAGTATTAACTTAAGAAGTAATAACTTATTAATAAAAATTCTAATTATAGCAATGGCATGTATTTTGTTCTGAAATATTGTTTTATTTTCAATGAAAATTTGCTAAATGTCATTTAAGTACAAGGTGTAATTTTTCAAGTTATAATTTGAAAAATAACAATTTCTAAAATTTAGTTTTGAGACTTTGCTTGAAAATGCAAACTTCAGAAAGATTCACTCACAGGATGTATAACTCTTCTGAATCCATAACACTGAAAATGGAATTTGTAAAACTATTTTATTTTATTGGTTGGGTTCATTGAATTGTGGATGAATTTTGGCTAATGGCATGTGGATTTCAACAAAAATTTCAACTCTGTCCATGCAAGCTGAGTAACCAACAGACCCTAAATTCAGAATAGTCTACCAGTGCCCTCTGCAAACCTTGAGGTCTGTCCTCAAGGCACCACTGAACCAAAGATGAATAGGAGCTATAAGCACATGTGTAGATAGATACAAAAGTAAGACAGTCCACAAAGCTTGTGAAAGTGTGTGAAGGTTTCATGAAGGAAGTGAAGTCTGAGCTCATTATGGGAAGAACTGCTGTCTCACAGTAAAGAGTGAGTATATGAGAAGTAGCATTATGAAAGGCATGGAAAGAAACATGAAAGCACAAGTCAACTTGTGTTTGGGGATACAAAGATGAGTACAAGAAACAATGCATAACGACCCCACAGAGATATTAAGAGGCAGGAATCAGGAAAAGACTTCCTAGTTGTACAGAGGAGATTATATAAAATATTGAATTTTAAAAGAAAGCTCTTAGATTTTAAAATAGAACATGCTTGGGGTGCCTGGGTGGCTCAGTCAGTTAAGCGTCTGACTTTGGCTCAGGTCATGATATCAAAGTTTGGGAGTTTGAGCCCCACGTTGGGCTCTGTGCTGACAGCTCAGAGCCTGGAGCCTGCTTCGGATTCTATGCCTCCTCCTCTCTCTGCCCCTCCCCTGCTCATGCTCTGTCTCTCAATAATAAATAAACATTAAAAAAATTTGTTTTAAATAAAATAAAATAAAAAATAAAATAAAATAAAATAAAGTAAAATAAAATAGAAGATTCTTTTTTTTTTCTTAATAAAGCTTTGGAACAGCAGCTTAGGTAATTAATGTATATTGAATGTGATTGAGATTGGGACACTTTATTAGTATTTCAGGTAGCCAAATCATGAGGGCCAAAATTTTTGGTAATGTTTAATGTAAAGAGAAAAAAATGTCTTTACATTTTTTCTGATGGGAATCAGCATTATGAGTTCTTTTGTAAAAGAAGGTAATTAGGGGGGAAACTGGGTGACTCAGTGGGTAAGTGTTGAACTTCTGCTCAAGTCATGATCTGGTTAGTGAGTTCCAGCCCCTAGTTGGGCTCTGTGTTGACAGCTCAGAGCCTGAAGCCTGCTTCAGATTCTGTATCTCCCTCTCTCTCTGTTCCTTCCATTGTTTCAACTCTCTCTCTCTCTCTGTCTTGAAAAATGACTAAAAGAAAAAAAGAAAAGAAAAGAAAAAGAAGAAGGTAATTAGAATCTAGAATGTAGTCACACACAACTACCCAAATTTTTGCTTTAATGATTGGTTGGACTGAATTAATCTAAATTAAAGAATGGAGAGAGAGAGAGTAGGATTTGAAAGAAGCAGATGAGCTGACATTTGATCCCCGTGTATCAATGTATCTTTACAAGACACTAGTGGAGAAACAGATGACTCCGAAGCTCCTAGAGAAAGAGGTCAGCTACTGAATCAGTGAACAATCAATACATAAGCATAGTAGAAATTATTAGACAAGATAAAACTGCAGAAGATAAACGGATACAATGAGAAGTGTGCTAAACGCTTTTGAGAAAATACAGGATTATTTACACATTAAAACTGCTTAATTGCAATTCAAAATCCATCATAATTAATTCAGATCTACAGGGAAGTTGAGTATTTGTGTGATTCCACATTAAGATTTTAATTATTTTAAGGCATCCAATACAATGCTATTAATGAAATGTTTAACAATAGAAATTTCAGTAATGTGAGGCAGCCAGTAGAGGGGGTCACATTTCAGTGTAAACCAGAGACCTCTGGCTTTATATAAATATTCACGTTTGATCAACTTTTCCAGAAATAAGACTATGTAATGCAGTTTGTTTTTTGTTTTTTTGTTTTTTTTTTACTTTTTTAATGTTTATTTTTGAGAGAGACAGGGGCGGGAGGGGGAGGATGACTGGGGGAGGGGCAGAGAGAGTGAAACACAGAATCTGAAGCAGGCTCCAGGCTCTGAGCTATTAACACAGAGCCTGACAGGGAGCTCCAACTCACAAACAAGGAGGTCATGACCTAAGTTGAAGTTGAACCCTTAACCTACAGAGCCACCCAGGCCCCCAGAGGTAATTCAGTTTTCACTAAAATATAACTCATTCCTACAATGTCCTTGGCGTTACTAAACATTTGGAATCTTTTTTTTTTCTTTTTTTAAAGAAAAGGCAATTTTTGAGCCAAGAAAATATTCAAATTAGAAAAAAAATCATTTAACTTTTTGATATAGAAGACTTGCAGAGTAAATGCAATTCTTAAGAACATAAAAAAATCACTCCATTTTGTAACAATCAACTTGTTCTCTGTCCCTTGAATATATTCAGTGTGAGACATCGCATGGTGTCAGTGTTTCCGAGCAGATCCCAGCAGACTGTGAGAAACACGGGAACTCTTGTCAATCTCTTCATAATAAATATTTCAAAGTCGGTATAATGTAGAATTAATGTTTTTGGCCTAAAAGGTATACATTCATCTCCCAGATCAAAAGAGAGACACATCTATTTAACCGGAAGTTCAGAGAGTTCTTATTCCAGCAAATCCGGAGCATCTGACCTGTTCTCTCTGTTTGGAATCACACTGGAGAATCCCGTGGCATGAAAATTGGCCCAAGCCCTAAATAAACACTCTTATTCTACAATATTGCATTTTTCCTTTTGGAAGAATTTTACAGAACCGACAAAAGAAAAAAAGTAAAAATAAAAGTAAAGTCCCTCTTAAATCTAAGTTTCTTCTCTATTACAATCTCCTTTCATTGGCGAAGAGTTTCACGTAATAAAATATTTTAAGGAAAATAGAGACATCGACATATAGCAAATTAATGTTTTTGAGACATTAAAACAAATAAAGGTACCTGGTATATGTTCTAAAATATATGCTATATCCAAGAGGGGGGAATTAAAGATACTAGATTCTATCAAAAATAGAGATTTCATCATTGCGGCTTTCATGTACTCTGATCTGGCTTAGGGCAGCGAGAGATTCCTCTAAGACCAAGCTGAAATCTGTCTCCTGTAACATTTACCCTATATCCTTATTCCACTTTTTAAGCTACTTCGTGTTACCCATTCAAATACTTTATTTGTCCTGAATAAAAATGAGCCTATTTCTTTTTAAGCACAGAAAGACTTAGTACATTTTCTCAAGCTTAGTTGAAGAAATGGTATTATAATGCTCAGACTCATGTATCATTTGCAAATAAGTAAAATGACATCATTTACTTCTTGGCCACAAACTGCATATCTGTTTTTCCTTCAACAATATGAATTCCTGTGCAATCTGGAGTAAGGGCTGTGCCCAAGTAGAGTGGACATGGTTTCCTCTTGGAGCAAGAACAACAACAAAAAGTCATTTTGGCTTGCTTTATTACTTTTGTGTGAAAGTGAATGTTTGCTTCTTTCAGAATGATGGTGGATTTTCAGAATGGGAAACTGGAAATAATTAAAACTGGATTTCATTTTTGTTTGCTTTTAATGTTTACCATACATTGAAAAAATCCTTCTCAAGTGCCAAGATTCTAATATATATATATATATATATATATATATATATATTCTATATATTCTATATATTCTATTCTAATATATATATATATTAGAGAGTATATATATATAGAATATATATATATTAGAGAGAGAGAGAGAGGACTTTGAGTATAGATTTGTTGTGTTTCCTTCCATGTATATAACTCATTTGTGTGTGTTGTGCATTTCAGATTTCCTCTCTAAATAATTTGTAATGAAGCCCATGCTCTCAGTCTATACTCAAAAATAAAAACCATCATTTCCAGTAAGATATTTGTTAACATTGCTATTACCCATGTATTTAAAAATCATTTTTTATAGCTTTTGTTACAAAAGAGGAAAAGAGAAGTTTACATAAGGAGCCATAAGATCTGAGAGTCCTTATTATCTTCTAATTTATTTTAATAAATATATTTAAAATACTGAATAGAAATAATTTAGCTCTATCAAAAAAGAGTTTGTGATCTCATAAGATACACACACACACACACACACACACTTGAAAAAATATCCTCCCTCCCTATATACTTACATACAGTAAAATGTACATTTTTCCTTTACAGAGCTTTTTATGGGTGAAAAGTCAAAAATGTATGTTATGTACTTTATAATCTACCTTCTTCCCCAACTTAATATTTTGAGAGTCATTTACGTTATCATGAATTACAGTAGTATGCAATTCTTATTCTGTGTATTATTCAATTGTAAGAGGACCACTCTGATTATACCTGCTATAAGCATTCAATTACAAGTATTTTTTAAGACTATGTTTTTATTTCTCTGGGGTAAATACCTAAATGTGTACTTGCTGGGACACATGTTAACCGAATGTTTAATATATAAATAACAGAATTCTCGTTAGTCCACATTCTCAGAAATATGTTACCCTCATTCTTTTTCAATTTTATCCACTCAAGTGGGTAAATTTGTATCTTTGTTGCTTTTAATTGCATTTCTCTAATGATTTTGAAGATATTTTCATGGATTTGTTGGCCATTGGTCGTGTGTGTGTGTGTGTGTGTGTGTGTGTGTGTGTATGTGTGTGAGCAAGTGTGTGTCTGGTAGCAAGAGGTCTATTGCTGACACTTGATCTGCAGGAATGTTCTTTCGTGTGTTTCATTCCTTGGTCGCAGGTTGTCACCTCACACCCCTGAGTGGATCAATACTCAGCTCAACATTCATGTGCCCCTCTGTAGACCTCCCTCGTTCTCTTTGTGTGCAGGCCTTTTCCTCTGAGCACTCCACCCTATACAATCTCACTGCCTTCATCTCCTTAGTCTCCCAGCTTTGTTTCAAGTTATAGACTCCATAGTGTCTGCCTGGGGTCACCATCCCCAAGCCAGGATCTAGAGACTCTCCAGGCAGGAATTTGGGGCAACTGAGGTGCTAACATGTGTTGTTTGTTTCTAGTCTCTCGGGACGTCCAATGTACTGTTTTGTGTCCTAAAAATTATTGTTCCATTTATTTCATTTGTTTTGTGGGTTGCTACATGTGGGTGAGTAAATCTGGTCATTATTACTTCATCTTGGCCAAGAATGGAAGTGTCTGAATTTTAATTTTATTTAATTTTAATTAATTTGTACTTAAATTCATATAGCCCTATGACTAATGTCAACAGAACTTCACATACAGCAAAGTTCTAGATGCTTTGAGAGTCCTGTATAGTTCACTCAGTTTGACCACACAGCACATTTTATCTTCCTCCTGGAAAGTCCTAGGGAGGAAGTCCTGCAGTAAAGGAGACGGCTCAAATCAGCACTCACCATACTTTCTTTCACTCTAGAAACATTTCATTGTGTGATAGCTATTAACATCCTGTGGATGCTGTGTTCTGCTGAACAGTTTTGGGAGATGTTGCTTAGAGAAATTTTATATTTATATCTTTCTATATAGAGAAACTTTATATTAACACACTTTCCTTCAGTGTGAAGAAAGGATTTTGCCCCAATGTATTAAGAACAGAGTTCCTCAGGGCGCCTGGGTGGCGCAGTCGGTTAAGCATCCGACCCAGGTCACGATCTCGCGGTCCCTGAGTTCGAGCCCTGCGTCGGGCTCTGGGCTGATGCTCAGAGCCTGGAGCCTGTTTCCGATTCTGTGTCTCCCTCTCTCTCTGCCCCTCCCCCGTTCATGCTCTGTCTCTCTCTGTCCCAAAAATAAATAAACGTCTGAAAAAAAAATTAAAAAAAAAAAAGAACAGAGTTCCTCATTTTACTTATTTTGTGTAATCGGGATTTCTTTGGAATCCTTCTCACTGGAGGAGTAGCTTTCCTGAGAGAATTAAAACTGATAAAGACTCCATATTTTGGAAGCCTTGAGATCCATGTTGCACATCTTCTGCACTTTATATGCTATCTGATAAAAAAGTGAATAAATATGTCATTTTCTCATTAAAAATAGTTCCTAAATATATCCACTGAAGGATTCAAAATGTTGCCTAACCTAGAATCAATGGGCTACCCTGGTATTCATACTGTAGTATTGAAACTATAATTTTCACTAAAAGGAACCAGGATAAACTGAAGATAAAATAATTACAGATCAGAGAAAGCAATTTAGTACATAAGCATGGGATATCTTGTTAGGCAATACTGTTCCTCCCTTACTCACATCTATGTACAACTCATACTTCATTGTAAATTGTGATTTCAAAGTAGTAAAGAAAAGTAATTACTGAAGAAAAAAATAACTGGCCATCCCATTAGCAGTGCTGAGTTGTGACCAACAGCCTTTAATTGTGTATCTTTTGTTGTTTCCTATTAGCTATTTTAGTCTTCAGAGCATTAGCAGCCTGCACTCTACTCTTTAATTACCTTAATTTTACCTGCAACTGTGCCACCATACTTCTTCCCCAAACCCTAAATTTCTACCTGGATGTTGGTTTGAGAAATAAAGAAAAATCCTCAGGCATATGTATAAAAGTAGAATATTTTTATGCTAACATTAGCTCAAAGGAGAACATGCAATGTCAACACGTAAGAACAAGAAATATTTTTTCCTAGTAACAAAGTTTATTGAAACAGAAGTAAAAGGGGGTGCCTGGGTGGCTCAGTCGGTTAAGCGTCTGACTTCGGCTCAAGGCATGATCTCGTGGTTCGCGAGTGCGAGCCCCACATAGGGCTCTGTGCTGACAGTTTGGAGCCTGGAACCTGCTTTGGATTCTGTGTCTCCCTCTCTCTCTGTCCCTCCCCCACTTGAGCGCTCTCTCTCTCTCTCTCTCTCTCTCTCAAAAATAAATAAAACTTAAAAAATTATTTTAAAAGAAGTAAAATGGGTTATGCAAACCTATTTATATATCTAATCAGTATAAAGGACATTTTCCAAGTAGCAAAGGAATTGGACTAAGGACTAGGAAAAAAAAAAAAACCTCACAAAAACTACTGTCTTGTTAAGATCATTTCATAAACATTTAAATGATTTAGAAAGACTAATGTTTTGGGGCACCTGGGTGGCGCAGTCAGTTAAGCAGCCGACTTCAGCCAGGTCACGATCTCGCGGTCGGTGAGTTCGAGCCCCGCGTCAGGCTCTGGGCTGATGGCTCAGAGCCTGGAGCCTGTTTCTGATTCTGTGTCTCCCTTTCTCTCTGCCCCTCCCCCGTTCATGCTCTGTCTCTCTCTGTCCCAAAAATAAATAAACGTTGAAAAAAAAAATTTAAGACTAATGTTTTAAACATTTGTAAAAGCTTTAGTCTAAGATACAGTGGTTACTAATTAAGATAAATTCTAATACTAGTAATATGCACCATAACAATAATAATGAACTTCCACATGATAGGTGTCAGGCAGTAAATTAAGCACTTATTATGAACTGCCTAATGTCTTAAATAAGTATATCCACGTAAGGATGTCCATTTTAGAGATAAAGAATTGGAAGCAAAGACAGCTAAGCAATTTGATTCAACTAGCTCAAGTCATAAAGTGCAGAATGACTATTCCCTGTTTGCTGGATTCATCTTGTGGTTTCCTATTATGTGCTTTATTTTCATCATACAAAAATAGAGATAATTTTTTTTAAATAACCATGGATTATAAACCAATTTAAATTACATTTTCTCATGCCTTTCTCCACTTCATTGTCTGAAACACCCTCATTAACTGATACAATTTCACTACTCTCATCATTATGGTAATTAAAAAATTAACAAGTCAAGATAATATTCTCCATCGTGCACAGAAAGTTTCAGTACAGGTATCCCTCACTTCCCAAAATTTCTCCTTATGCCACTTCTCTCCTTTATGGAAGACTTATATTAGTACCTGCTTTCACTAAAGGAAATAAATCTGAATAGGAGTTTTGCTTTAAAAAAAAAAAGTGGTTGCCATACAAATGAGGATCTTTCCCAAAACAAACTTTCAGAAAAAGCAGAGATATTCTTTGCCTTAGGTCACTTAGCCTTGGCCACCTTTAGCTTACTAAAGGTTTCAAAGAAAAACACTACTTTCAGTTAAAAAGGGAAACTATTGTTTTGTTTTGTTGTTGTTTTATTGTTGTTTTTGTTTTCATTTACTTTGGTGCTGTATATATCCACATGCTG
Source organism: Prionailurus bengalensis (assembly GCF_016509475.1). Lineage (NCBI taxonomy): Eukaryota > Metazoa > Chordata > Mammalia > Carnivora > Felidae > Prionailurus > Prionailurus bengalensis. Next base: position 221,467,851 of record NC_057343.1, read on the forward strand.
TACAAAACTTAAAAAAGCAAAAACCAAAAACAGACAGACATGGAAATATTTAAATAATATTATCAGTGATCATTATTCCATTAATGTGATAGTTTTAGTAACGCTTACTTATGCATAAATTACGTTCATTTCTTTTTTAACAGCTTACCATCTACAAATTTATTTTGCCTCATTCATTCTTCTTTGTTTTCCATGAATTTTAATTACTTATTACATATATGTCTAGAATTATCATTATATTGTCTTATTGTTAGGATCAGCAGATAAAGTCAAGCTAAATAAAATAAAACTAAAAGCTTCAATAAATAAACTATGCAAGGAAAAAATGACTTTTAAAAAGTAAAAATCATGTGTAAATAGTAAAATAATTATTAACTTTCAGAAGCAGCCATTACATGCCTTTGCAGATCACAGATTTGATTTCTAAAATAATTATTTAAATCTTCAATTATATACCATCCTAACATTTCAGATAAGATTAATAAGGGTAATAGGATGCATAGATTTTTCTCTGCATATTACAGGAGAAGACTTAAAAAGAACAAAAAAGAATGAAGGAAGGAAGGAAGGAAGGGAGGAAGGAAGGGAGGAAGGGAGGGAGGAAGGGAGGGAGGAAGGAAGGGAGGAAGGAAGGGAGGAAGGAAGGGGGAAAAGGGAAAAAGAGAAGGAGCAAATGGAGGAAGACAAGAGAAAGAGAAGGGACAGAAGCAGAGAAGACAGGGAAAGAAAATATTGGGAAAAATAAAGAGGAATAGAAAAAAAGTGAAGACAGAGGGTCTTACATGAGTGAATCAGACGTATTTTTAAATATAAGAAATATGTGGAAGGAAAAATGGCAAAATTAACATAAGCTACATTAAAGGTTTTAGATGGGAATGGATACAGATTGTCATTTATTTTATTTTTCATTTTTTGATTTATTTTGTTATGTTGCATTAAAAAATATCTGCCCAGCTTTTGTTGATTACTCTTTAATTGAATATTGTTTCCTTTGGGTTATCTTGCATCATGCATATATTTGATAGTCTGGAAATTTCCATATAAGATTTATAGAAAACTAATATTTTTAGGGGCGCCTGGGTGACTCAGTTGGTTAGGCAACCAACTTTGGCTCAGGTCATGATCTCACAGTTTGTGGGTTCGAGCTCCATGTCAGGCTCTGTGCTGACAGCTCAGAGCCTGGAGCCTGCTTCAGATTCTGTGTCTCCCCCTCTCTCTACCCCTCCCCTGCTCACGCTGTGTGTCTCTCTGCCTCTCAATAATAAATAAACGTTAAAAAAATTTAAAAAAACTAATATTTTTAAACCATTATGTATAAATGTATTTATTTAATCTTTTTGATATTTAATAATATTTTATTGCATTTGTCCCATTTACTTGTTATAGACAAATAATGTTGAAATTTTTTTATGCAACTGCATTCTCTGAGTTTCTTTTATTTTTGTAATAATTTATAGCTCTATATTATAGTGTTAGCTAATCTTGTGCATACATAATCTTCACTGGTATATTTCTGTGATTTTATCCTAGTACTTTAATTTATATAAAATTCCTCATGTAATATTTAATAGGTATGCTCCTCAATTTTATTTGACATAATATTAATATTTATTGTGCCCTTTTTTTTGCTTCATGTTTTCCTTGTCCACTCTTGGATCCCTTTCCTTACACTGCACTTTCAGATTCAAAGTCTTATAGTACGACTTTGATAATTATTAAAGAAATTATGGATAAAATATCTTAAAACTGTATTTCATCATATATAATGCACCACAATGCAAAGACACACTCTTATTTCATCTACCACAAGAAAACAAAACACTGCCAGTGTAACTGTAAGTAAATAATTCTTTATTACTGTATTTTCCTCAAATAACATTGTGTGATGGACAATTACAAGCATGTCTGAGGCATCATTCCTTTTTTTCCCCTCAGTTTTATTGAGGCATAATTAAGAAATAAATTATATATATTTAAGGTTTACAATGTGATGCTTTGATATCTGTATACATTGTGAAGTAATTATCACAAACTAATTAACATATCAATTACTTCATATAGTTAATGTGTTCATTTTATTTTTCTTCCTTCCTTCCTTCCTTCCTTCTTTCCTTCCTTTCTTTCTTTCTTTCTTTCTTTCTTTCTTTCTTTCTTTCCTTCTTTCTTTCTCTTTCCTTCTTGATTGCTTGCTTGCTTTTTCTTTCTTGGTTTCTTGCTTTCTTTCGATGACAACCCTTAAGATCTACCCTGTCCAGTCAGCAAATTTCAAGTAAAATATTGTGCCAATTTTCACACAGCATTTTTAACTACAGTGACATTATTGTATATTACATCTCCAGATCTTATTCATCTTGCTTAACTGAATCTTGGAAGCCCTTTGAACCTCCTATTCATCTTGCATAACTGACACTGCACTCCTGTTTCCCTACTCTCAGCTTCTGCAACCAGCATTTTAATCTCTGTTTCCAGGAGTTTGACACTTTTAGATTCCACATATAAGTGAGATCATATGATATTTCTCTTACTGTAACCTACTTCACGTAGCATAATGTTCTCCACTTAACCATCCTCCAGATGACCATAGTATCATCTGTGTTGTTGCAAACAGCAGGACTGCACTCATTTTAAGCCTAAATAATATTCCATTTTATGTATATACCACATTTTTAAATCTTCCACTAATTCAATGATAGACATTTAGGGTCAAGATATTCCATATCTTTAATATTGTGAATAATGCTGCAAAGAACATGAAGTGGAGATACCTTTTCGAGATACTTATTTTGTTTTTTTGTTATATATGCCAGAAGTGTGATTGCTGGATCAAATGAATAGCTCTGTTTTAAATTTTTGAGGAATCTCCATACTGTTTTCCATAATGTCTACACCAATTTACATTCCTACCAACAGTATGAAAGTTTACATTTTCTCCATATCCTTGACAACACTTGTTATTTCTTGCTCCTTTGTTTGTTTGTTTTTTTTGTTTTTTGATAATAGCCATTTTAACAGGTGTAAGATGAATTCTAATTTTTGTTTTGATTTATATCCCTTTGATAATTATTGAGCTCCTTTTTAAGTGCCTGTTGGTCATTGGTCTGTTTTCTTTTATGTCTGTTCAGGTCGTTTGCTCATTTTTTAAATCTGTTATTTGGATTTTGCTATTGAGTTGTATAAATTCCTTATATATTTTGGATATAAATTCCTTGCCAGATATATGGTTTGAAAATATTTTCTCCCATTCCATAGGTTGCCTATTCATTTGTTGATTGTTTCTTCTGCAGAGACTATTTAATTTAATACAATACCACTTGTCTATTCTTGCTCTTCATACCTATGCTTTTGGTGTTATATCCAAAAAATTAAGGACTAAATTAATGTCAGGATTCTTTTTCCCATGTTTTTTTCTAGTAATTTTACTAGTTCAAGTTTTATATTTGTCTTTAATCCATTTTGAGGTGATATTTGTATACGATATAAGAGTTCAACTTCATTCTTCTGCATGTGGATATCCTTTTTTCCCAAGACCATTCAAAGAGGCTATTCTTTTTCTATTATATGTTCTTTCCAGTTAATTACAAGTGCATGAATTTATTTGTGGCTTCCCTATTCTGTTACATCGGTCTATAGATCTGTTTTAATGTCAGTACCATACTTTTTTGATTGCTGTAACTTTGTAATATAGTTTGAAATTGGGAAGTGTGATGACTCCAGCTTTGTACTTCTTAGTAAAAATTGGTTTGACTCTTCAAATGATTTTGTAGCTCCATGTACATCTTAGGATTGTCTTTTCAATTTTCATTAAAAAAATCCATTGGTATTTTGATAGAAATTACTTGAATCTATATATCATTTTGGGTAATATGGACATTTGACAATATTAATCCTTCCGTGAATGCAGGATGTCTTTTAATTATCTTTCTTTTCCTTAATTTCTTTCATTAATGTTTTATACATTTCAGTGAAGAAGTCTTTCACCTCTATGGTTATTTTCCTTCCTAAATATTTTATTTCATTGTTGTTGCTATTTTGAATGTGATTGTTTTCTATTTTCAGTCTCAGATTGTTGTTTGCATGTATATGAATGACTGCTTTTGTATGTAGATTGTTTATCATGCAATTTTACTACACTTAATAGTTCTAGCAGTTATTTTGCTTAGATTTTAGGGTTTTTCTACATATATAATCATGTAATCTGCAAGCAGAGGTAATTTTGCTTCTTCCTTTCCAATTTGAATGACTTCTATTTTTTTTTCTTGTCCAATTGCTCTGGCTAGGACATCCAGTATTAGGTTAAATATAAATGGCAAGAGTGGACATGGTTGTTTTCTCTTGGCTCTGGGGGGAGGGAAAGTTTTAAGTTTTTCCTCATTGATTATGATGTTAACCATGGACTTTTCATATATAAACTTATTGTGCTAAGGTACATTCTTCTATATCTGATTTGTTGAGACTTTTTTTAAAATCATGAATGAATGTTGAATTTTGTTAGTGCATTTTCTGCATCTATTCAGATTATCATGCATTTTTCCTTTACTTTGAGTTTGTTAATGTAGCATGTGTGACCCATCAGTTCTTAAAAAGTGTTCCAGTGTTGTTCCAAACATTTTCTCCCCATCTTGACAAACTTTCCTGAACTGTTAAGGCTGGTGGCAATATTATGAAACAAAAATTAAACAAGAATTTACTAGGGGCACCTGGGTGGCTCAGTTGGTTAAGCGACTTCAGCTCAGGTCATGATCTTGTGGTTCGTGAGTTCATGCCTCACATCAGGCTCTGTGCGGACAGCTCAGAGCCTGCAGCCTGCTTCACATTCTGTGTGTCCCTCTCTCTCTGCCCCTCCCCTGTTCTCACCCTGTCTCTCTCTCTCTCTCAAAAATAAATAGACATTATTTTTTTAAGAATTTATTTAAATGTAAGTGGAATCATTGATGCACACATTTCACTTGAGGTGAGGAAACAGAAATAGCTGTAAGGTATTTCAGACATATTTAGATAATCTCAACAACAATGTCTCAACCTGGCCATCAGTGATCATTAAATTTGGCCTGGTTTGGGAAATGTTACAATACGAAGAAAAATAAAGGTCTTAAAATTGATAAAATATAGAATATGGAGCACATGATTAAATGACTAACCTCCATGCACACCAATAGTACACATAAAGTTAATGTTTTTTGTGTATGTTAGCGTATATACTGATTGGATCCATGTGGCTTTTTATATCATTTTTTGGCACCCTTCTTTAGCCTTCTTTCAAATTGTAAAAAAAAGGTAATTTTAAATCCACGATGTGAGTTTCTCCATTCTCTCTCTCTCAAAAAAGTAATAATAATGTAATTCATGCTGTGGTGTGTTTCCCAGATTCCCCCCAAAAGACATGGGGCCCCATTCCTCCAGTGTCTGGGAATGTTGATGGTTGACAATTTTGCTCTAAATCCTTCTTTAGGGGGCGCCTGGGTGGCGCAGTCAGTTAAGCGTCCGACTTCAGCCAGGTCACGATCTCGCGGTCCGTGAGTTCGAGCCCCACGTCAGGCTCTGGGCTGATGGCTCAGAGCCTGGAGCCTGTTTCCGATTCTGTGTCTCCCTCTCTCTCTGCCCCTCCCCCATTCATGCTCTGTCTCTCTCTGTCCCAAAAATAAATAAACGTTGAAAAAAAAATTTAAATCCTTCTTTAGGAACTGTCCTCAGACCCCTTATCAAGGCACCCTGAACCCCATAACAGCACAATGTTTGCTTTATCACAAAATATAAAGCAAGATTTATCTTCTCCCATCCACATTGAATGAATTTTAAAACTGATAATAGCCATGAACAAAATAACTCTCGAAACAGTAGAGCCAGAAATCCATATAAGATACGCAAGCCAAAAGTGGATTCAATTATACAACGGGGGAGACATAAAAATACCCATTTTAGAAATGGCATATACAGAAGAACAGATGTTTTGATAATAGTTATCAAACAGACCTCATGTTTATAGGACACAAAAGTGCTAGCTGCTACTGCATTAAAAAAAAAGACAAAATATGTCATAGCACTTGAATAAAAATAAATACAGACACATTTATTGTCTTTTAACCTGAGAATCTGAATGTTACATGCTGCCTGTTCTAATGGATTACCAATAACTCACATCTAGAATCTGTTGACAGAACTATTCAGTATTTTCACCCCACATCAAAGAACCATGATAATTTGTAAAACTTAATTACAAGATTTTTTATTCAAAGTCTGAGGTAATACATAATTAACTAGAAAGTTATCATAGTTACTAAAGCTTATTTCATAAGGAAAATATAAAGAAATGTTAGTAACATAAATCATATCACTTATTTCCTCACTATAATAATTATTTGCCAATAGAATTATTTTCCAGGGAGAATTGACAAGTACATGTGTACTTCAAAGATCAAACTGAAATACTACCTATAATTCTGTACAGGGAAACACAGTATTCCACATCACTTTGAATAATTTTTACCTACTTACCTGTTATTCTTTATAGCATAAAGCCCCTGTTTGTTTTTTCCCTTTAAAGCTCATGTATTTAACAGTATTTCATAGCTTTATTTCCCTGATTTTCCTAATACAGGTTTACCTATCAGCTTTTGGGAAATTAATATGAAACTAACTAAAAACTATGTTTATTAATGAGTAAGTGATCAGCCTCAGGGGTAGATTAACAATGAACGCTGCAATAATGCTCCAGATTTGCCTGTACTTTAAATGAAGTATAATAAAACTGCATCAGTTAACTTTTGTTACATAAAACCACCAAACATCCTGTGGCATGTAACAATATTTATTATTCCTAATGCACCTGCTGGTTACTGGGATTTGCTGCTGTAGGAGAATATTGGCTAGAATAGCTCAAATGTAGTAGCACTGCTCCCATGATTCTTCTCCTCCTCCTGGGTCCCTGATCCTCTCATGGTGATGTCCAAAGTTCAAGGAACCCAGTGAAAACACATAATTTTTCAGCCTCACCTTGGATTTAGTGGACTGTGTATTGTCCTTAGCGAGTCATAAGGCCAAGCTTAGTCAAGGGGCTCTGCCTACAATGAGGTATGGCAAGGCTATAGATACAGAGAGGGATAAAGAATCAGAGTCACAAATTCAATACATCTTACATACATACTGCCACTATCTACATAACAAACTATCTTTAGCCCACTATTATGGTTTTTGTGCTTGCTTTTTTTAAGCTATGAAGAATAAAGAGGGTTTTTACTGGGCTGGTGTTAGTTATACATTTTATCATCTTAGGAGTATAAATCTCTTAATAAGCCAGACCTTTCCTTCCCCTAAGAATGCAAGGCACTTGAAAACTAGACAATAGATATTTATCTTATTTTTGATGACAAAAGGAGATATTGGCAACTATTTTATTGTATAAAAATGTACTAGAGTTCATTATTACTTCAATAAAGATTATTGGAATCTCTTACGTGATCATTGACTAGAACATGGGAATGCAAAGGAATGTAGAAGAGATATTCTTGCTGCCACACACAGGAAAGTCCAGGAAAGTTCATATAGCATAAGATATGTGGGTAGTGCAAATATGGAGAGTAAGGACAACTATGTCATACTGTAAGCATGAAAGTGGAAATATAAGTCAAACATTTATCATATTCTGGCTTAAGAAATAGAATACTCTAAAATTTCTATATAAATATAAATGAAGATAGATAATATGAGTACCTACAACAAGCAAGGTGAGAGGTCATAATAGTGTGTTTTACAGCAGGAGTATTGGGAGAAGAGAAAAATGGACAATTTGAGGACCATATAATAAGCAGAACCAACATGAGTTTGTAACTGATTAGGAAAGAATGGTAGGTGTAGAGAAATAAAAATCAAGTACGGTCTATGGTATGAGATATATATATCATATCTAATTAGTTTTGTGTATAATTTTTATCCCTCTTCCCCCTATATTTTTTTTTTATTCATTCATCTGTTGACAGATACTTAGGTTGCCCCTATCTTAGCTCAGGTGAATAATACTGCAGTAAACATGAAAGTGCAGATCTCTCTCCAAGGTACTGATTTCATTTTCTTCAGATGTATTTCCAGAAGTGTGATTACTAGATCATATGGTAGGTCTATTTTTAATTTTTCAGGAACCTCCACACTATTTTCCAGTGGCTATACCAAATACATTCCTGCCAACAATGTACAGGTATTCCCTTTTTTCTACATCCCTGCCAGCACTTTTTATTTCTTATGTTTTTGATAATAGTCCTCCTAATAAGTATGAGGTGATACCTTATAGTTTTGATTTGTATTTCTCTAAGGATTAGTAATGTTGAGCACCTTTTCATGTACCTTTTGGACATGTATATGTCTTTTTTCGAGAAATATCTATTCAAGTCCTTGCCCACTTTTTAATTGACTTATTTATTTTGCTTTTGAATTATATGAGTTTTTTACATATTTTGGATATTAACTCTTCATCAGCTATATGGTTTGCAAATACTTACTCTCATTCCATAAGTTGCCTTTCACTCTGTCAATTATTTTATTTGCTATGCAAAAGATTTTTAGTTTAATTCAGTTCACGTGTTTAGTTTTGCTTTTGTTGCACATGCTTTTGATCCCGTATTAAAAATAATCATTGAAGGGTCAATGTCAAGGAGATTTTCCATGTGTTTCTTTTTTTGCAAAGAATGTTATGGTTTCAGGTCCTATATTTAAGCCTTCATTTTGAGTGAATTTTTGTGAGTGGTGTATATAGGGGCCAAATTACAGGTTTTTTTTTTTTTTTTTTGGCATGTGGGTATCCAGTCTTCCCAACACTACTTATTGAAAAGACTGTCCTTTCTTGAGTGTGTGTTTGTGACACTAGTCTGTGACACAGATTAGTTGTCCATATTTGTGTGAATTTATTTCTGGGTTTTCTATTTTATTTATGGGTTGGAAGAATTAATATTGCTAAAGTGTCCATAATACCCAAAATGATCTACAAATTCCATGTAATCCCTCTCAAAAACACAATAGCATTTTTTTCACAGAAATAAAAAAAAATCCTAAAATTTGTATCCAAATTTGACACAAAAGACTGAAATAGCCAGAGCTATCTTGAGAAAGAACAAAGCTTGCATTTCTGATTTCAATGCTCAGGGTAAATTCTAAGTTTTGAAAGACAACGGACTGTCACAGAAAGTTTGGGAGACTACAAAGTAAAAAATATATATATATTTGTAAATAATATATACCATACATTGTATATGTATATATATGTATACAATGTATATAATACAATATATGTATACATGTATACATGTATATAATACAATGTATATAATACAAATATAATTAAATATATTATAATATATATCATGTATGAATATAATACACATAATATAATATATAATATATAAATATCTATAATACATATTTATATATATTAATTACTGTAGAAGTCACTTATCTCTATATTCTTCCTGTTTGGGATTGCTATTAGCTATCTAGTTACATTTAGGGTACACTCTATTGATCCTAGCTAAAGTCCATATTATATTTCACTGTGGTAAATAATAGGGCTTGTTTGGGGCATTCACATTCACCTCACTCTGAACATATCCTGTAGTGATAGCATTATATCCAAGAGTCCAAGCAGCTACCTGCTAAACCCTACCACTGAGAGTATTAACGTATCTACTGACAGTCCTTCAGTATAGGGGAAATAATTACCTAAAATATATCCATGATAAGTTAAACCACTAGGCAACAAATTAGCTTTGGTTTTGTAAAAAGATAATATAGTAAAAATATATCTTTCAAATAATGTGAATTTTCTTCATGGTCTAATATGATGTGTTTCCTAAACGATTTTGTGTGATGGCTTGCTCCTGGTTTCTCTTCCCTTTACTGCCACAGTCATTCCTGTATTTTACTGAATACTGGATGGAGTCTCCCTGTCAAGTCCAGACAAAAAGAATGTGCTAAATATCAGTATCTTCTAGTTTCAAATTCAAGTTACCATATATGTATATTGTACTAGCAGTACAGGGAGCTCTGTCCAGGTCTGATTTCATGCCTACGTTTCCACATACTAAACAACCCAAATAAATAGAATGGAAACCTGCTTATAAAACATTTTAAATTTCATTTTTTTCTTGCCGTGTGTTTTTTAACCTACATGGTTGAGACTTTACTTTTTAATTTCATATTATATAAATTTTTCCTTTCTTAACTAGTATGCCTGATGCATCAACTTGGTATTAGAGGATTTTTTTTTTCAAGGCTCCTTCCAACCGTCTTCCCAAGGGGTGTAGCTGTATCTTGCTTCTTATTCACAGAACTAATAGAAAGAAATATTATTTGGTCTGCTGCATATTTCAACCATTACCTGAATTTCCTAATATTAAGTAATATTTAGTGAGAGCTTTCTAGTTTTCAGGCACCATTCTTATTATTTTAAGTGAACTATATAATTAAATTCACACAATAGCTCTATATCTTTGGCACTGTCTTTTCCCCAATTTTACACAAGTACCTGAGGCACATAAAGTTAAATCACTTGCTAAATGTAATGAAGTTAATAGTCAGTGGATCCAGAGTTTGAAATAGATTTCACTATCATAAATAATATGTAATGGTGCCTCTTCCTATATTTAAACAAAAATATTTTTGGCACCAATTACCTCAAGATCTTAAAAAAAAATTACACTTCTCAGGCTGTGGGCTGCTGTCTCCCCTCTATCACTTTAAATTGGGTAACTACTCAGTTTTAATTCATGTATTCTATATCATTTTTATGTTTTTTAATTTTTACCAAATAATTGAGACATATTTTTGATTTTTTTTTCTAGTTTATCAAGCTAATTTTCTCTTAGCAAATTTTTCACATGGTGGTCATCAAGCCCTTTGATCAAGTCAGGATCATGCCACATGCACATAGCACAATCAGTTATACAAATATTAAAAGAATGCTAGATAAATATCACTCTTTGGATTTCTAATTTAATTAATGCAAAAGCTACTGTTTTATCTTTATCAGTGCTATGGATAAGAGCCTGAGAAACTATTATTGAAGCTCTTAAGGATGGAGATGGAGAGGTGGATAATAGAAATGTCAAAAAAGTTATTTTTACATTGGTAGACAATGATTTTACTCAATGTACCAAACATGCACCAAATGCTTACTCTATTTATCTGACACTGATTCAGTGGGCAATCAGGGAGTAATGACATCATCATGTGGTGATAATCAAGGTGCCATTATACTTTGTTCCTGGGGGAGGAGCCAATTTACCACAAATTACGTTTGCTAAAAGCTGATGATAATACTGCTTTGAATTGGTTTTCTCCTTAACTTATAAGAAAGTCAAAAGGAATAGATATGTAAACCTTTAGGGGTAAAAATTCATTTTCAGTTCAAATACTTTTCCTTATTAAAGTGTGCTGCATTTTCTTCTTACATGTTTTATTTTCAAGGGTTTGTAATGCCATTATGCAATTATTCCTCTAGTTATATATTCCCGTTGTTATGGTCCAATATTTCGAAAGCAATACGACCTATGTTGTAAACAAACAGGACAAAGATGAACAATTAGATAATTTACGATTATGAAAAAATAATTATGTCGGTTATGTAACATGGGTATAAAGGATAGGGGGAAGAGAAGGAGGGTAAGAATGAGAGAAATGAGAACAAGGAGGAAACAAGCAGGAAATGTTCAAATTGTACTAAAATAAAATAGGCATGTTTATTATGATCCCATTTATTTAATAAATTATTGATTATATGGATAAATTTTCTCTATGTATAAACATTTTGAAGTTTCAAATGTATTTAAAATTACAAGTAGCCACCTTATAGCTACATTTCCATAGAGCATTCCAGAGAAATGTAAAGATTACATTTTAAAAATAATAACAAAAAAAGGATATTGTAAAGAACATGGAAGAATAAAATATATAAATGTTGGCTCTGGCATCTCCACTGTCTTGCTGAATTTTATAATTGGGAGATTCTCTATAATCATTTTTCAGAATATGAAATTTATATTTTTAAATCTTTACTAGATGTCTATCCCCTCCAGTAAGTCAGCTCATAGAAAATTAGTGTTAAGTGCATTTCACACCTTTGGATAAATAAAGGAGTGATCGATATTGGATAATTTTGGTTGGTATGTGCCAATGCATTAGAGCCTTTTTGACAAAGAAGAAGGTTGTCATAGAAATAGCTGCCTTCAGCCAAAACAGCAATAACAACAACAAGCAAAAAAAAAAAAACACCTCCAACTGAACTCAAAGACAACAAATGAAAGCCCTTTTTGAGAAACATACTGATACATGCAGTATACGGTCAGCAGATGCCATTGGCAAACATACGCTCTCCTTAACTCTCAGCACTGGACGGATCTATGGAATAACACATCAGAAATAGACATTGCTTAAAACTAAGTAATAACAGATTTTTAGACCGTGCATACATGTTCCTGATATAAGGAAGTGATGATCTTTGTACTGATGAGGAGGGGGAAAAAAGAGAATCAAGAGTCTAAACAAAACAAAACAAAACAAAACAAAACAAAACAAAACAAAACAACAAAAGAAACCAGGTATGGGAATAACATAATATTTCATAAACATGGTCAACGGAGTTCATCAAATATTAAAGGGGATAAAGTTTGAAAATTAAATGTCATCAAAAATTAAAGGTGATAAAGTTTGAAAATTAAATGTTTAAATTAAAATTAATTAAAAATTAAATGTCAGCTATATATAGTTCATTTTATATTATACTTTTTTTTAACTATCTTGGTTCAAGAAAATACTTGATTCAGGCATAAAATATGAAAATTGATATTTAGATCATAGGTTGATATATCCTAATTACTATGGTCCACATTAAACAAAATAACATTTTTTTTAAATGTTTCTTTTTGGAGTTGCAGCATATACCAGCTTCATTTATAACTTTTTTTTTCCTAAAAAACTATTATGAGTAAACATTGATTAGCGCAATTTGAGTATTTTACATAGAAAATGAGAAGATGGACTTTTTTATTGTAGTGTAGTTGACATACAATATTTTACTAGTTTCTGGTGTATAATACTGATTCAATGTTTATATGCATTAGGCAAGTAACACCAGGATAAATCTAGATACCTTCTGTCCCAAAGTGGTTGCATATTATTAAGTATATTCCCTATGTTGTACTTTGCATCCTCATGTCCAATTCCTACTTTTTTCCATATTTCACTGATCCCTCCACTCCCCTCCCCTCTGGCAACCACCAGATGGTTCTCTCTCTGAGTCTGTTTCTGTTTTGTCTTGTTTGTTCCTTTGTTTAGTTTTTAGTTGTTTAGTTTTTCACTTATATGTGAAATTGTACAGTATTTGTATTTTTCTGTCTGACTTATTTCACTTAATATAATATTCTCTTGGGTCATCTTGTTAAAAATGGCAAGATTCATTTCCTCTTTATGGCTAAGTAATATTCTACAGAATATATATATATATATATATATATATATATATATATATATTTTGGTTTTTGTTTGATAAATACCCAGGAATGGAATTGCTGGATTGTACAGTGGTTCTATTTTTAATTTTTATGAGAAACCTCCATACCGTAATCTATAGTGACTGGAACATTTTGCATCCCCATCAGCAGACCAACAGTGCAGGAGAGCAGAAAATAGATCTTATTGTTGACATATCTGTCATGAAAGTCTCATAAGCTATATTTAATACTACTTTTCTCATACATAAGATGTCCTCAAATACTTATTTCCTCCAATCCACAAGTTTATCCAGTATGTGTAAGGATAATCCTAAATGGCCATTGACACATTTTTGACTGCTTTAATATATATTATTATTATTTTTAATGACAGGAAAAATTCGCAAAAGTGAGATTCACTTTCTCATCAAGAATAAAATATACCAAAGTTTTTTATATTACCATCACATCAAACTATTTTAAATTTCTCAAGGACTCCTCTATGTATTTTATAACACATCATATACATGCATATGGATATTTACTAATCAAGCTGACTCATGCCATAGCGGCATTTATTTACTTAATATTAAATCCTTTAAGCTTTAATATCAACAAATCTCATAGCATATTTTGTCTTAAATCATGAGGCAGCTTCCTTTAGCTGAGGACAATTGCTAGAAAGAACTCAGTGGTGCTCATCAGCAACTCACAGCTGGTGGAATGAGTGCCTCGTCTTGAAAGAGCATCTGAGTAATCCACCAAAGCTTTCACTACAGTCCACTCTTAGCACTTCTTCGATGCCCTGGCTTCAGAGAATCAGTTCATCCCATCTGTGAATCATTCTTTCAGTAATATGGGTGGTCTGTTATTCTGGGGAAACTTATTAAATGAAAGGTTAAAACAACAACAACAACAACAACAACAACAACTCTAGCCCCTACAGTGAGGGTTGTCTTAAGCCTCAACTAATACAAGAGCCTCATTGTCTCCTTCTTCCACTATCCCTTCTGGATCCCCTCAGTTTCAGTTAGAAGCTCTACTGACCTACATGACGTATTTGACAGAAGGACACAGACTCCCAATCCAGTAGAGTCTGCTCTCCTGATCACCATGTCCTTCTTGCCTGAGACTGCCAAAATAGGATAAGGGAGTATCAAGAGACATCCTAATGGGCCAATTTGTGTCAAACATATTCTCCTCTCCCCTCTTTGTGTAAAGCACCCCTCCCTCCTTCTGTTGATCAGGATCTATTCATGTGAAAATGTTTCCTTTTCTGAGACTTTTGATATACTTTTTCCAGTATCAGTCATGGCACTCTGGCATATAACCATCACTTACTATGGCCATCTCATTTCCAAGCTTTCAAGATCCACTGTGACAGTGTTTTGCTGTCATCTCTCACAATCATTCTGATGGTGTTAAATTCCAGATCATAGCATCAGATATTTTTTATACAATATTATACTTTGTCCCCATAAGATCCATCCTATATATCCTCTATTGGATCTTCCTGATAAATATTTGTTAGATCTTGAAGAATCTTAACAAAGCAAGGGCTTCTGTGAAGGGTTATAATATGACATAATCCTTAGTTAAGAGTCTCAAGGTCTGAAGAGCAGGTGAGAGGAGATTCTGAAGGCACTGCACATTTCCTTTCAAGGCAGAAGCCTCTTTATTGTTTTCAAGATAGGGATTAAGGCGAGACTTTAACCAAGAGGAGGGAGATATGTCTGTAGTTCCATAGGGTTCTCAGCAATCTAGAGATTTCAGATTTTTCAAGTTACTGAGCCCAGATGTCTCTATTTCAAGTATGAAGTTCTCACTCCTTTCAAATCTGGGGCCCATCTTTGGTACAGAAGACTTACTAATGTTGAGAATTTAACTTTATCTTGAGCTTCACTAGCTTTATAATTAAATACTGGATCTGATCTTAAGTACTTTTCTTGCTCTGACTGTAGAAGATGAAAATCTTTTAACATGTGGCCAAAGAGAATGATTGTCTTCATACTTTTCTTTAAATTGGTAATTAATTATCCATAGCATTTCTTCTTTTTGCAATGCATTGACACACATAAGTATCCATTCAATACCATAATCCTTACAGTTACTATTACATGAACATATCAAATTCTGGAAACATTGCCCCTCTCAGGGAACGTTCTTACATTATGCTATACTAATTCACCACCAGTGAAATTTTTAACAACTACACTTATACAAACTTTCAGAAATTATGAAGATTCCATTTTCCAAGAGCCAGTGATGGAATATTCCCTTGTCAGCCAGGTAATTATCAGCTTTAGCAACTTATTTTAGAATCTCCTTACTATGAAAACTCCTGGTACCAATTGCATTTGGTCAAGTTCCCTAGGAAACAGAATCTATGATTGTGATTTTTATGGAGATGGCTTAAAATAGTAACTGAAGTCAGGAATGAAAAAATTAGGACTGAGAAAGGAATAAGTTGAACTTCAGTGAAGTCTGGCAGTGTCCTCAGCAGATTCCACAGGACTGGGATGGCTCTGGTGCTTTACACTGCCATCACAAGCAGATATGGATGAGGACTTCTTGCTAGGAGGAAGTATAACCCATCATACAGCTCTCTACAGCTGAAGGCAATGCCCAGAAAGAAAAGCAACTGTTATCCATCAGTATCCAATGTTCAGGGCAGCTGGGCAGATGATTGTCACAGAGTACCACAGTGCTGAAGGAAGAATCTGCAAAAGCACCATATTGATGCAGGCAGGCTGGGTCCAAGGACCCAGAGGAGGTTCCGCAGGACCAGCCAAGAAGGTCTCTGGCTTATGCTGGTTGAAATCAAATGCCAACTGAGATGAAGTGAGAGCAGAGTGTATTGAAGACACAGAGAGTATAGAACCAGACAGAGCATCTGGGAGACTGGAAAAGAAAAGTGAGTCTCCTGTTCACACGGGGCCTGGGGTTTTTATTGAGAGTGGTGTCTGCGCATGTGTTTTCTCAGTAATCCAGGAACAAGGATGGGTATGGAGGTCTTCTCCATAAATCACGTATGCCCTGGAGCCAGGTGTCTTGATGAGTCATTGGTTTTGGAAAACACTAATGATGACTCCACTCAGTCACCCCTTACATGTTACCTATTGTGCTGGAAGACTTCAAAGAAATCATTAAATCCTTGGCCTTTACAAGAAGGATATACATTATCTGTTCTGTAAATTGTGTGTAAGATGGGAATGCAGGTTCCAACAAAAATAGAAGCAGGAAAAGTCATGAGAAAAGCAGTTTTCCGTGAGGTCCCCTTAGGTTCCCTGTCTCAGTATCACTCGGGAAAACATTATTGAGCAAATTACATCTCTCTGAGACCTAATGTAACAATAAAAATCCCTTTGTTAATAACTTCGGAATTTGAATATTTGTGCTGTCGCGGAGTTTAACAGCCAATTTGGAATTCTACTTATTGTTTCACTTATAGGCCTGCTGCTCAGGATATTCTAAAATTTGATGAGGTAAGGAGTGATAAAACACTTTAAAATATTGGAGTGAGCAAGAATATAAGAACACATTAAAAACTTCAAGTTTATACAAAAAATTACATATTAAGCATGCTATAAATAATTAAGCACGGTTAACAAATCTATTTGTTTACTTTAGAATCCGTGCTTCCACTGTAAATATTGTCAAAAATCAAAATTCAACCAGTAAATTTGAAGATCTAATTGGCTTTATTACACAATTCATGAATAGGACAGCATTTTACTGCCAAGTAAAGGGGAGCTCCTAGGAGTTGTAGAAATGGGAGGTTTTTATAGGAAGGAGGGTAGTACAAGAAGTTATTATCAAAAGAAAAAAAAAAAAAAGAATTGTTTCAGGCAAGGTCACCTTTCCTTAGGGGGAGGGGCAGGAAGTCTTACCATGCAGATGATCTCATTTTCCTTTGGTTGTGTAGGGGAGAGGGAGAAAGATGGGAGGACCCATGTGACAAATTACCAATTCTGATCAGACTCTAGATTGATAGGTTTAAAAGTCCACTAAGGAGAGGAAGAAACCAAAATCTTGGCTTGATGTCCTGGGGGCAAGTGACTCTACTTTGGGCCTGTGGCTTTCTTTTTAACAATAGAAACAGAGGTATTTAGGAATCATGGGTTAATTAGAGCCTCTTTTGAAAAATCTGGTGTAATTATTTGTAGCTATTTCTTTCCAATGTAATGAGAGGAAGGGAAGGACACTGGATTTATAATTTGATTTTTGTTCTGTTTTTATCTTTTAAGCTAAGGTTTTTGAAATTTCTAAGCTTGAAGTTCAGATCTGTAAATAGTAAAACATGTCAATTCAACACCTAACACTATGCCAGGAACTCAGCTGTCCTCAATTAGTATTCGTTGAATGAATACATGAATCATTAATACATTCATTCATTGTATTATCAGAATGAGAAAATAACTATGAACTTTGTAGATTTTTTTGGCTGTTCTATTTTAACATATTATTGTTTACTTTTCCTTCTATAATTGTTATCCCAGAGAATTAGAAAAGGAAAAAAAAATACTAGTGGATATGAAACAAATAGTCAAATTTTGAACTAATTAGTGATTACTGTAAATGCTTTCATTGGACGAATAAAGTAAGAAATAAATACTCATTGAGGTTTGGGTACTAGTTATTACCCAACTATTAACTAGTTATCTGTTAATCTTATTTATTTTAGGCACACAATTAGCCTAAGTAATAAAGACTTGCTTTAGCTAAATTACATATGTTTCAATGTGATAGAACATTTGAAATAATTTAGTACAAATCTAAACTTTGACAGTGGAGGAAAATGTAATGCAGAAACATTTCAAGTGGGTTAATTCAGAACCACAAGATTTAGTCCTTCATTAGGAGTCCTAATTTCCCTCCTATTTATTACTGCACAGTTGGGAATCTTATAGAAGTTGAGGGATAAATTCTCTATTTTTTTCATTTTATATTCCTCATAGTCCTTTTTACCTTAAAACATGTTTATCTGTTTAGAGGTCGTAGCTTTCTTTGGGTGAAAGTGTCCCTGCCATAGAATGCTGCAATGATTCATTTTCCCCTTTCAATGTAGTGATAGTTTAACTCATGAAAGTCAACTAGCTAGATTGAACATTTAATCAAGTGTGAAAAAAAAAAAAAAAAAACCCAGTTTCCTAATCTGTTCGTAGTTTTGATTATTTAACATCTGGATTTATTTTTATTGTCTAACTTAGTGGTGTTTAATTGTTGTGTTTCTTCCCCTCATCTGTTAGATTGATTACTTTTTCTTGAATCTGTGTTCTTTTGTTGTGCTAGTTGGAAGTACCCATTCTATTTCTCCATAATACACTTCATTCGTCTCCATTTCTTTAGAACTTATGTTATATTGATATGTTTTATAATTTTTTTGTATTAGAAAATTAGTTTTTACATTACCCATACCTATCAAATTTAGTCTTCACCACAGCTTCTTGCTTTTTACTTTAAAAAAAAAATTGTTTATTTATGAGAGAGAGGGAGAGACAGAGTGTGAGCAAGGGAGGGGCAGAGAGAGAGAGACACAGAATTCGAAGCAGGCTCCAAGTTCTGAGCTGTCAGCACAGAGCCCACGTGGGGCTTGAACTCACAAACCACAAGATCATGACCTGAGCCAAAGTCAGACACCCAACTGACTGAGCCACCCTGGTGTCCACCCCCCCCTTTTTTAATGTATTTAAGTTCTACCTTCATGAAGAACATCTTAAAAATATTTTTTTCAGGAAAAAATTGCAAACAGTAAATTCACCTCATGTGTTTTGTACTTGTTATTGCTGATGCTGTTTTAAAAATACTGTCTTTATTTTCTTCCGCAGCTCTTCTGTGATTCCTATGAGCCACACAGCTAGGACTTCATATCCCTGTCCCTGGTTTCTTACAGGTCCTTCATATTCCCTGGCTTTTCCTCTCTCTGTGCTGCATTCTGTGCATTTCTAGTCATGGTGGGTTGTGTTCTCCTAAGGTCTTAATAACACATTTAATTTTTGCTCACATTCGGTGGGCTTTCCTGTGAAAATCTCTTCTAATATGAGGATGTGGAGAATCACTAATCAAAAATAAATTTTATATTTAAAAAATTATTTGTTGGGGGCTGGGGAGAGTAGATGTTTTCACACAATGTGAACCATGTAAATTCAAACCCCCAAACAATATGAGGTCCAGTGTTTTTCAGTGATTTGGAGACCAGCACCTAGGGAGAGAAGGATGATAGATGATTGTCCTAACTTACCCCTGTGATAGTAAAAATAGTTTTTGTGTGTGTGTGTGTGTGTATGTTTTTTTTGTTGTTGTTTCTTTTTGTTTTTGGTTTTGGATTTTTTTTTTCTTTTCGTTTAGCAAGTCATTAGAGATATAGCTCAAGAGGGAATGTTTAAAGATTAACCTGATCAATTTTGCAATTATTGTTAAATTGATATTAATATACCCTTAGATAAAGCTAATAAAAGAAATTAGAACTTTATTTACCCTGTATACATTCATACCACTATAATACTATACTTTAAATTAATTTTTTTTTGAAAATTGAGAAGAATATAAAATTACTCTGTATAATTAATTTACAAAACAAGTTTTCTTATTATCCTAGAGATTAAGCTATGGGCTGTTTTTTATTATAAGAATTTACTGACCATTTACACTTTGTAGAACTATATCCTTATTGAGCTTGCAGTAATAACTTTTCCAAAATGTTTTTTTTAATTTTATTTTATGGAGAAATAAAATTTCTTGAATCCACTTCAGGTTACAATGATTTCTGTGAGTGTTACCGCACTATTTGAACACACTAAAGAATTACTGAACACTGAGAGTGGTTGTGGGTTCAGTCCAAATACTAATAATTTTTGTAGAATTGATATATTGAAAAATTACTATGTTTCAGGAACCCTGTATTGCACTGAAGATACAGGTGTGAGAAACCCAAAGCCAGCCCTTGAACTCATAACATATTTCAAGTATAGGTTTTTGGTTTGTGTTTGATTTTAACGTAGTATGAACACCATTTCTCCAAAATCACAATGAGGATACTACTGTGTCTCAAATAATATGTGTAACTCCATCAGAAGGAAAGTATTCTTGCAAAAGTTCTGATCTACAAGTTACAGAGAAACTGCCCAAGATTGGTAAGTTTTCTCTGACTAATACAATAAGACTGCTACTTGAGACAATGTAATATAAAATATTACAAAGAAATATAAAGAAAACTGAAATTTTACAAGTTTGCCTCTCTGACCCTTCTTTACAGGGCTTGAAGAAGGGTACTGATTTTGTGTTCATATACTGTCTATATTTATTTTTGGTGCTGTGATAGAGAGGAAGAGAGGATGAAAGGAAGGAAGGAAAAAAGGAAGGAAGGAAGGAAGGAAGAAAGGAAGGAAGGAAGGAAGGAAGGAAGGAAGGAAGGGGCCCATTAATTAATGACTCAGGCAATATACTGAAAATAAAATAACTCAATAAGCTAGTTAAATATGGCAAATAAATAAAGACTATAGTTGTCTACAAAAATAATATTTGATGTAGGAATAAACTAGAAAGGAATCTGAGAAGAGGCTTTGGATCTTGACTTCTTTCTCCTTAAGCATATACAAAGCCTTGTTTCGTAACTAATAGTCCCAGAGAGAAAAATCTAGTTAGTTACTACAGCATATTAATTTTCAAAACTGTCATTAAAGCTATAATAATATGACCTTGGTAACTTCAATGACATAGTTTCAAAGCGTGAAGGAAGTTGCTAGAAGCACATTACCACTGCACTGTTTCCAGTGCATTTGAAGCAGCCATATTTAACTGTTATATTTCTAGCACACAGCAGAGGGCTCTAGTAGCATTGCTCATAGAATTGAGTGCTGTATTAGTAATGTGAACAGAATATAGAAACAGACATTTATTAAACACAATATTGGAAAATCAAAATGAAATGAGAAAGGACAATGGTAGTTATCATTTGAATTGGAATTGCTGAGCTTGTTCAAATGCCATTCGGTGTTCTGTTTTGGTTTCTTTCTTTCTTTTCTTTCTTTATTGGTTTTGTGTTTTTTGTTTTTTGTTTTTTTAGAACTGCATTAAACTTTCTCAGGTTTGCCTCTTTGCCAGTATTATTATATGAACATTATATAGATCTTCAAAGTAACCATGAGAGGCTATTGCTTCCTTCATAAATCATTTTAGCAATAAGACCATTAGGGCATCATTATTATCATAAAAATAATAAACAATCTTGATCTTAAAACAGATGGGATTATAGTTCATAAATAAAACATAATTATCGAACAATTGATATGTATCGGGCAGTAGGCTAACCACTAAAGTGAGATGGTTGTGGATAAGATACAATGTCTTCTCTCATTGAGCATAAATAATATACAAAGATAAATAATTATGTAAGACAAGATAGAATAAGAATCATGAGAGGTAAAACTAAGGCAGGGTGGTGGAGCAGGTCCAATGAGAAGAGTCATGTAAATTGTTTCCTTAGGTGGATGACTGGTAAGAATGAGGGCAGAGAGCTTAGTAGGTAGAGAATAAAGCTCTACCAGGCATAGCATTAGGGCAAACAGGTAGGTACAGGTACCCTGTTTGACAGAAGAGTAAGGTTCACAAAGGTGGTAAGAAAGAGATAGGCAATGTGAGTGGCAATGAATTGATTCTTTCAAGAATCTATAAATGCCTTGATGAATAGTCTTACTTAAAATTAGGTAGGCTTCAATATGGCCCCTACTAAAACCAGAAGACTAAAATCCTACACAAGCCTGCTGTCTTAAAGTCTACAAGTAGGTTCATGGATTTAAATATCCACATATCAGGGGCGCCTGGGTGTCTCAGTCGGTTAAGCATCCAAGTCTTGGTTTTGGCTCAGGTTATGATCTCATGGTTCAAGTGTTTGAATCCCACATTGGGCTCTGCTTGGGATTCTCCCTCTCTCTCTGCCCCTCCCTTTTTTGTGCTGTTTCTGTTTGTCTCAAAAAAAAAATAAATTTAAAATATCCACATATCTAATGAAGTTCAATAGTTATAGATAGCATTATATGTGTAAGAATCTCTGCTGGAATATACAGAAATCATTTTAATTGGATTTTTTAAAATTGGACAATTAAAAAAATATTTTTTGCTTTGCTATGGTATCATAGTTTTATATAATAAACCTCATGTACATTCAAGAAGTTTCCATTATGTTTTTCCTTAAAACACATGATGGATTTCTGGTAGAGAAAGCAAACAAATAGCCATCTATATATAGTATTGGCTAAGTTTTGACACGAAAATTCCATGAAATCTTTAGTCCATTTAAATGTAATGACTACAAGTTTACAGGTATGTTTTATAAAATTAATTGTACTGTAAAAACAAACAAAAAACCCACAAAAAAAACCGCACAAAAATTAACTACACTGTGCTTACAGCCAGTCAAGTTTGTTATCTATCTCTTGAGATGGGTTTTTCAAATTAGTCTCCCAAAATATCCATGGGTCACAACATCTTATATATTTTAATTAAAGCCACCCTTCCTTACAAGATTTGTTTTTTGGTTGTTTTTTGTTTTGTTTTGTTTTGTTTTTTTGGTCTGTTTTATAGCATAGACCAGCAATAGGGTTTTTATCAATAAACTGCCTCCCCCTACCCCAAACTGGGCCTCTAGAAGTCCTGACCAGTTTCTAAGATTCCATAGTGATATAAATCTTTAATATTCCTTCCTGAGTGAGAATAAGGACCTCCTCCAGTATTTTTAAGTCCTATCCACTCAAGAGTCATGGAATAGTCTTTTACAAACTCTTAGAAAAGTGCTCCCTCTTCAATGCTATTTGGTCTTTTTTATCTAGGAACATAATTTGGGGTTGATTTAGTAAGCCAAATTTAGCTCCTAAATTTGGGAACTAATTTTGGGGCCAGTGTTGATTAAACCTCAACGTGTCCCGTATTATTAAGTACACATATTTACACAGTAAGAACACTCAAATTGGTGTTCTCTTTGAAGACCAGTATTGGATGCTCCCTGAAACATTTAACAGGGCACGTTCTCTGATAAAGGCAGTTTGTGTGGGCATTCTTAGGACTCCCTATTAGTGGCCTACACAAAACATCAGAGGATAATTGCCAATGATATTTGCTACTTTATTATCCATATGCTCACTCTCCTCAAGGTGATACAGGTCCCATTATCTCTTTTCTTTTTTTTAAATGTTTATTTATTTTTGAGAGAAAAAGAGAGAGTATGAGTGGAGGGGGGGCAGAGAGAGAAGAAGACAGAGCCTCAAGCAGGCTCCAGGCTCAGAGCTGGCAGCATAGAGCCTGATGTGGGGCTCTAAACCATGAACCATGGGATCAGGCTCTGTGCTGCCAGCTCGGAGCCTGGAGCCTGCTTCAGATTCTGTGTCTCCCACTCTCTCTGCCCCTCCCTGGCTTGTGCTCTATCTCTGTCTCTTTCTCTCAAAAACAAATAAATATTTAAAAAATTGTTTTTAAACAACCCATGTTTTAATTAATTATGGGAACATCAGGAGATCACTGCATTTGAGGGTGATAAGAAATGTACCATGTCCATGTAATATGTTTCTTAGACCATTTCTGTGTTTTGGTATTAGTAACATTTGAGGCCCAGTAGGAAGAATTATATCCAAGTGGGCCAAACCGATAGACGATTTTCTGTGTTGTCAGTTTGTTCTCCTATAGGATAAGCAAAGCCTAGAATAGAATAATTGTTATTTCCAATATACTCATGAGTATTGCCCTAGAACTACTGATACTTCTTTAGAACTACAGGATAAGCAAAGCCTAGAATAATCATAATTTCAACATACTCATGGTTACTCGTAACCCTTGTACTCCTTTTGAACTATACTCTACTTGCATGCTATTCTCAGATTCACAGTACTACTGAAATATTGCACATTCAATAAAAATACTAGATATATTTATCATACTCTACTAGTTTGTTTTTTATGTTTCCTGAGATATAAATAACATATAGCATTATATTAGTTTTAGGAGTAAAACATAATTATTTAATATTTGTATATATTTTGAGATGATCATCATGATAAGTGTACTTATATTCTACTTCTTTTAAAATATAATTCACTGCAATAAGTTTTTCTGGAACAATACACGGCCTGCCATTCTGATGATCCAAAATGGGAAAAATGACAACATTATGAATTGTTATCCCATAACGTTATTCATATAGCTATGCGATTCAAGTATACTATTTTATATCAAATTTTAAAGTAACATTTTTTTAAACTAAAAACAATTATAAGGCTTCTTATAGCATATTTTACATGCTAGTTGACCTTCCCAACCATCTCTGTGGTGGCTCATATTACTCTACCCATTTTGAAAATGAGAAAACTAAGGCACAGAGAGGTATCTCACTCATAGTCACTATATTGGAAATTCATACACCTGACATGTAGGTAGTCTAACTCTATTACCTGAGGGAACTGTATAGTATGCCATTTTAGTTTTAATTATGTAGAAAAAGTAAATAGTAATAGTCATATGCGAGATAATTTTCCTAAGACTTCATTTTCATTTTTCTCACATCACCTATAATGGTTTTAATACAAATGTTTAATATTCTTCAAATTATTATTTATACCTCTTAACTGTGCTATTGACAAAGTAATTGCAGTGGAACATACTAGTCAACAATGTAGGATTTTCAATACTATCTCCTTTTTTTATGTTTATTTATTTTTGAGAGAGAGACAGAGGGAGGGAGGACCCGCACACAAGCAAGTGGGGTAGGGGCAGAGGGAGAGGAAGACAGAGGATCAGAAGTAGGCTCTATGTTAACAGCAGAGAGCCTGATGTAGAGCTATCAAACTCATAACCAGTGAGATCAGGACCTGAGCCAAAGGCAGATGCTTAACTGATTGAGCCACCCAGATGCCCCTGACATTATCGTCTTAGAAAAGTAATGTAAGAAGGGAATAATCCAACTAACTTCTAACCTGAGATCTGACATACTAAATACGAAGTCTTCCTGATGACTACTCAAGTTTCAAGGTTAGGGTCATAGTGATGAACACAGCAACATTTTAATAGTTTGATTAAATTTCCCAATCTGAAATATTTGAGATGTGCAGAGAAAAGAAAGGGAGACAAACAAACAGCTAGCCTTGGAATTTTCCATGCTTATTTCTTTGCTCCACTTTTAAAATGATTTAGAAACAACTGTGCAAGGATTTGTGGTCTGTGAATATACTTTATGACAGATGAATAAGCATAGATTTTGTAGTTGGCATGACTGCTACTTTAATAAGCTTTCTCAGTGACAGGATTTTATAACCTTGGGTGAAGTAAAACATTGTGAGGTACTGTCTTATGCAGTGCATTAAAACCTATAATAAGGCTGTATCATTAGGAAAGGTGATACTGACTGATGAACTACAGTAAGATCAATTTGTAGTGGCCATGAAAATTTGCCACTTAAGTCTTCACATAACTGATTGATGGCCATCACCATTGGCCATCACCAATGCTCCCATTTGTCCCACACACTCCCCCTACTTACCCAGGGGAAATTATATATTCTTATTGCGACTCTTGAAATCAAGATCTACAAACAGCAGAGCAGACTTACACAACAGCAATACAATTAGAAAAGTATTAAGAAGAGAAAATAGATTCTTAAAGGTCAGCATATTCCCTATAAGTATATATACCTTTCTTGGATTCAAAATTAAATATACATAGATATAGATATAGATATAGATATAGATATAGATAGATATAGATAGATAGATATAGATATAGATATAGATATAGATATAGATATAGATGAGAGACTACACATTTGTTTTTATGAAATTCAGTTATTTCTTTAATAAAAATGAAATAATAAAACATCTCTATTTGTACTGTTAAGAGTTCTAAATAAAATGAAAAAAAGTTATTCCTTATGTAAAAGGTTTTAAAGATTACTAATGAATGGAGGTAAACAGAATTGTTACAAATTAATGCTTTTTTAATCTGCTACAAAATAAATAACACCCAGAAACTTATTTTTATCAATCAAATATTTGCCATATGACGTCAAGATGACTAAAATTGGATAGGTTTCCTAGACTGATCACACACATAAGAGTTGTGTCTCATAAACACAGAAGGCTGGATCAGCAAGTCCCAGAATAATTGCCAGTGAACATCACCTACTTTGTGGCCAGCACATATGTGAAGCCTGAGCAAGCTTCAGGCCTCACCCAGGGCTCCTGTCCTGAGCAGGGCCATGCAGATCACTGCCTCCCACAAAGTCTAGGGAATCAATTTAGTGTTCTATTACTGTTTTCCAAGAGGTTTCCCTGAGACCCAAGAAATCATGAGTCCATTCTCACAGAATTGAGAGGAAGTCTAAAATAGGAAAATATCAAAACAGTCTCTCTTTTCATACATTGTTGCACTGAAATTCTCCCATCTTTGGCCTCCTTTTTGTCCTGGAATCATAAAAAAATCTGTCTGGTGATAAAGTGAGGAAAGAGGTCTCAATCTCCCAAAATATTAGAGTATGAAAAGGAGGAAACATGATCTATAATAACTATAGTAGACAAACCTTAGTCTTATTCTGTGGAACCAAAACAAAACAAAACAAGTTCACCTTCAGAATTTAAACATCTGAATGTCACTAATAAGCATGTTCAATTTTATTTGGTTTATTTTGAATAATTAACCTTTTTATATATTTTAACATCAGATAAATTACATCACATACATTGAAAGCTCTTCATCTACTTCTGTTCCCACTCACTCCATTGTCCAGTATTGCCTTACAGACAACCAACACCTTTATTTAGTCTTCAAAGCTTTTTTTTTTTTAATTTGAATACAAACAAGCATACATATGTAAAATTCTATGTATACATAATTTTCTACATTTTGATTATAAAAGATAATACAAATATGACAGAATATATGGTGTCCTAGCAAGGATCAATTAGAGAGAATGCTGCCACAGTGTGAATTGAGTATTTTGGGGGAGGATTAATCAGGTTCTCCAGAGAAACAGAACCAATAGATATACAGAAATTATATATAACAGGAGATTTATTGTAGGAATTCGCTTATATGGTTATGGAGGCCAAAGAAGTCCAGTGGTCCAGAGAGAGTGCTTGCTCTCCCTCTGCCTTTCTGTTCTATTTAGGCCCTTAATAGATTGCATGATGTCTTCCTGTATTAATGATAATAGTTTTTCACTCAATTTGCTGTTTCAAGTACTACTCCTTTCCAAACACCCTCATAGACATACCCAGAAATAATATTTCACCAGCTACCTGGACATCTATTATGCTAGTGAGATTGACATGTAAAATTAACCATCACAAAGGTTATTGACGGGGTTAAGAGAAACCACAGAGATGGAAAAGTACCTAAAACAAGAAACACTGGGAAGCTGTTAGCACTGTTAGGTCTGAGGGGCTAAGGGGAAGGAGCAGTTTCTAGAACCCAGGTGTAGGAGGTACAGTGTTTGGTAGGAACCCAGGCACTGAGAAATATGGTCCCAGAAGGGAAGGAATCAGGGTAATACATATCTCCACTTATCTTTCCTCCCACTGCCCAATATTCTTCATGTACTTCCAATTAGACAAACTCAGAGAGAAGCCAGAGGACAAAAGAGCAGAGCAGATTCAGTTCTCCTGAAGACAAACTTGTAAGATCATACCATAATCATAGCATGAATTTCAGTAGCTGTAGACTGACAGAGATTATAAATTTTGGAGATAGAAAAAAACTTGGTTCAAATCTCAGCTCTCTCACTTATAAATTAGGTGATTTGAGGCAGGTTATTTAATCTCTACAATATTTGGTATTCTCTACTGAAAATGAGATGTATCTACTTTGTGTTTGTTTTAATGAAAATGTTAGATGAAGCTCAAATATTGGTCTGGTATATGTAAGTTGCAAGAAACATTTACATGACAATAAAAATGACTCTCTCTCTCTCTCTCTCTCTCTCTCTGTCTCTCCATATCCATATCTTCACATAACACAAGAAGTTAGAAGGTACCATTTGCTAATTTGCTGATATGGGTTTAGCAATTTGACCATGGGGCCTATTTAATATCTTTGTGATTCTCTTGGTCTTTCTCCATGGTCTCAAGGTGGCTGACACAATTCTGGCTGTCATAGCTACAATCAATTCAGGAAAATAATAAAGGGGAAAAGGGGTGACTGTAGGGGCACCTGGGTGACTCAGTCAGTTAAGTGTCTGCTCTTGGTTTCAGCTCAGGTCATAATCTCATGGTTTTGTGAGTTTGAACCTTGCATTGGGCTCTGCACTGGCGGCATGGAGACTGTTTGGGATTCTCTTTCCCTCTCTCTCTGTGCCCCTTCCCCACTCACTTTGTCTCTCTTGAAATAAATAAAATTTTAACAAAAGAATAAAAAAAGGGATGACTCTAGCTGATTCTGCTTTTATCTCATTGTTTGGAACTGCATCATAAGGAATGTTCTGCCATCTAGGAGTGCTCAGATAAAGCATATTCCAGCTGCTTTGGGGTCTATAGTAGAGGCAAAGGAGGTAATAGACAGTCACAAATGGACATCAGATGAGCAAAACTGAAGTGTACATTTAAACATAAAATTCACTAACTCAGTGTGAAATGTATAACTGGGCATTGATATTTTCCAGCTAATACTATTATCATTATCTTGCATGAATATTTCATAATTAATTTATTTTAGTAACAGTCTATTTTTGACCTTTGGTTTTTTGATTATAAAAATACCTCATAGATAAAAAATTGTACATTTCATATGTTTATGTTTAATTCACAAGAACACATTTCTACAAGTAAAAAGTAAAACTATCTGGGATATAGATAGATAGATGATAGATGATTGATATGTTTATATGTATGTTTATGTGTGCGTGTATATATGTACATACACACATATCTTGCATATATATATATGTGTGTATGTATATATATATGCAATATATACAATATATGCAATGTATATGTTATATATATATATAAAACCCAGGTATAGGAGCCTTGGCATTTGTAGGAATCCAGGCAGTGGGAAACATAAGCCCAGAAAAGAAAGAATCAAGAATACATATTTCAACTTTATACTTACTGATGAATTTACATACATAAATATTTACCTCCTGGAAATATTACCAATTATATATATATATATATATATATATATATATATACACACACACACATATATACATACACACACACATACATATATACATATATATAGTTTCCTCTCATTAAAGAAAATTTATTGCCTCAGTCTTATTTTGCTTTATTCCAAGTTATTCCAACTTCTTTTTATTTCTTCAGTCTGTTTTTGTTTTATTCTGTTATTTGAACTTCTATTTTTATTCTATGCAAGTCTGCATATTCCACCCAATTGCTGTGAATAAGTGCATGTATTTAATGTAAGATTAAAACATCTTAAATTGAGGCTTACAGTAATCCAAATGTATGCAATAATTCCTCACCTCATCCTACTTGTTCTCTAAGGATAAGGAAAACTTAAATAGGTTCTATCTAATAAGTATATGCAAAGACATCAACTTGATTGGATTAATGTTCAAAAACTAATGCCTATGTCACTCCAAATGAAACCCAGGAAAATTCAATTTTTAATTATATTCAAGAGAAGTTCCAGTTTGAAGCAAAATTTTCCATTGGTGAACCTAATTTCCTCCTGAGAACAATTTCATCTGTAGGTAAGAAAAAGTTTATTTTCAATATCTCAGCATTGGCTAAGGAAATTAGTTTTTCACGTCCAATTTTTTATTGAGAGATTGGTACCTAATTTCTGGGAGACTACTTTTTGACTTTTTTTGGCTCTGCATTGTATAGAAATTTGTAATCCATTACAACATTTATAGGAAAGAATTTGGGGGACTTGGGATCATGCATATACTGTTTGGTAAAATTTACTGTTTTTTTTAATTATCTATCATGGAAACAAAAATAAAATACAGTTTAATGGATAGACTAAATATTGAATATGGATGTAATACATGTCATTTTGTATCATGAATTTTAAAAATGGATTCTTGAAAGTTTATATATAGACACAACTGTATGATTTTTACATAAGTAAATGAAAAATATTAAATCTCTTCTTTAACCATCTTTTAAAAATTTACAACAGATGAAATTAAAAGAGTTAATACCTTCCTTTTCTGTGAACAACGGTAGTATTTCAATTTACTTGAACCTCTAAATGAATTGGAATCCATTAAGTGCATTCATGAAATTCATTTGAATATTTTAATATCAAAAATTTCAAAATAACTAGAAGCTCCAATTTTCAGCACACCTGTCTTGGCAGAGCAATAACCCTGGAAGTTCGTTGGAATAAAATTAAAAGGGACTTCAGCTACACAAAGACAGGACTGCTGCCTGAAGTTGAACGAGCTAGGAGACCCCCACCAGTGGCCACATTTCTTGGACCATGTGTCATTCTCCCTGGCTCCTGGAACATAAACCCATCTGTTAACTCCAGGGGTCATTTGTCTAAGATGGTTCTTGAAATAAATGTTCTGGGGGTGGAAGTTTGCTCATCTATAGTCAGTATATAGTGACAAAGCCCAGAGTGCCCAATCTAGCTCACATGCTCTTTAATTTCTGGGCTCATGGGACACAGTGTCAGACCTTATTCTGATGGCACCAACACAGAGGATCCTCTTACATCATTGCTAGTACCCAAAAGCAACATACCTAGAGAATACCTGTTACCTTGGAGCCTTCCAAGCTTTCTGAGATAGCCTGGATTTGTAGTCTATGTACAGATCAGTACAGTAAAAGTGATGTCAGATCAGTAAAAATGATGGGTTAATTTCTTATTAATTGTTGATATTTTGAAGAGACAAAATAGCGTTTTTTAAAAGTATGTATACGTCTTGCCTGAAATGATTATGTTATGTTTTAAAAGAAGCTTAATGTTCTAACAAATTACTACAAATTATGTTTTTTTTATTATCTCTGTTTTACAAAGTGGGAAACTGAGGCACAGAAAACTTGAGGAATTTGACCAAGACAACTGAGTTAGGAACTATCTCAGGCACTATGCTCATGGGGTATTTATTTTAACCAAAAAGCAAAGGGAGAAAATCTGTTTAAGGAGAGCTGAATGAATCCAGATACTCCACAAAGACAGTTAGAAGGGGGAAATATATAGATGTTATTAGATATATAAATATATAGATATTATTAATATTAGAATTTCTGGCTCTAATCACAGCCCAATCCCACCCTGAGTTTGATAAGCAGTGTACAGAGCAGAAAATGTTCACAGTTTGCCTCATTTTCCTTAAAAGTATTTTTCATCATGGTCTCATCTTGCCTCACCATTAGTTTGCCTTTCTCAAATCTTGTCACCCCAGTACTAAGCCAGGTTGCTCCATTCCCAATGTCAATGGCTAGTCCAATTACCACACTTTTTATCTAATTACATCCAAATGCCTTGATCAACCTCTTTGAATTCTTAAATTGTGTATCATCCACAAAGAGTTATACTGAATACAGACTGAGTGAATCATTAGCAAGGAGTTCTTCACCTCTCATGCACTGCATAACAAAGAAGTGCATACCTAAAGCTGATTATCCGTGGCCATATGTTAATAACTTACTGCATGATCCATCTGTAGTTTCTTTTTCATTCTTCATTATTACTGGGAGTTTGGTGATTTAGTTCCAAAAGTTTTAAAGTTGACAAGGTAAGTAAATGATATATTAAATGAAACTTTCTCAAATGATCTGCTAAATGTGCAAACACACAGTGTTTCCTAGACTAGGTATTAATCCTACTTAATCTATCAAAATTACATATTTAGCATTCTGTTCTGATTTACTGTCTCTTTTCTAACAAGGAGATTAAAGATTCTTCTTATGCTATCTATTGAATAATGTCATAGTTATAAATGGGAAGAACATCCCTGCCTTCTGGATTCTTATTTCTGCAAGATAACATCAGAAAGATACAAATATATTGATTATCTAAGAAACTTCCCTTGAAAATCTAAACAGATTACATGAGTGGATGTAATTATTCCTCAATTTTAAATCTCAAAATTAAAAAGAAAAAGACTCCTTACTAATGAAAATTTTACATAACAATGTCAGAAATGAAAAAAAAAATAATTAAATTTCAGAGATGTAATGTAAAGGTAATGTAATAATGAGATATTACCAAATATCTCATCAAACAATCTAATAAATATGCAATGCTTAAATAATAAGTTTCTGAATACACTGTAGAAAACATTTAACAAATCAAAATATTGATGAAAAATGGGTATTCTCATCTTCATTAACATGAAATGATAATCACTATGAACAGAAACCAAATTTATCATTCTAATGAGAACTCAACAAACTAGAAAATATAGAGTGAGAAGATACATTATGTGAGAGTCAAGTGAATTTTTTTTAATTGTGGTAAAAACATATAACATGAGATCTGCCTTCTCACATTTTTTCAGTGCATAATACAGAATTATTAACTACAGGCACAATGTTGTACAGCAGATCTCTAGAATTTATTCATCTTGCACAACTGAAACTTTATACCCTTTAAATGGTAATTCCCCATTTTCCCCTCACCTTGGCCCCTGGCAACCAGCATTCTAGTCTCTGCTTCTATGAGTTTGACTCCCTTAAATGCCTCCAAAAAGTGGAATCATGTACTATTTGTCCTGTGACTAGCTTATCTTACTCAGCCTAATGCCCTCCAAGTTCATCCAAGTTGTCCTATATGGCAGGATTTCCTTTCTGGTTTTTTAAGTCTGAATAATATTCCATTGTCCATTTTATTTTAGTTTTAGTTTTCTAATGTTTGTTTGTTTATTTTGAGAGAGAGAGAGAGACAGGGAACATGAGCAAGGGAGGAGCAGAGAGAGGGAGAGCGAGAATGCCAAGCAGGCTCTACGCTGTCAGCACAGAGTCCGATGCAGGGCTCAATCTCATAAACCATGAGACCATGACCTAAGCCCAAACAAGTCAGATGCTTAACTGACTGAACCACCCAGGTGCCTCTCCACTGTATGTTTTCAAGAGGGCTTACAAAATTGAGATATAATGGAATGTACAAGCACTTATATAGAAATATTTCCTATTTTGTTTTTATCATTACTACTTTGTTTTGCATACAGTTGGATGCATATCACATATCTTCAAATAAATGGATTACAAAGTTTGTGTACTCACTAAACAGAATTAAGAGCCCTCTTGTGGCCATGGTCATGCATTCACATTAGATCAGTCAGCACTGGTTTGTGTTTTCTCCAGACACTTTCAGCTGAATGGATACTAGCAAAAGAGTTGGATTTAATCAGGGTTAAGGCTTTTCCAAGAAAAAAAGTAAAATACAAGTAAGGGGCACAAGCGCTGACAGGATATTAAAGGAAAAGAGCCTATGGCTTCGATGATATTTGATCTCAGAAGAATAGATGTCAATACATAAGGGGCAGATGTGCAAAAAGGGGCTGACAGCCAGAGAAGGGAAAGATCGTAACCTGTGCACAAATCCAATGTGAAGCCTCTCCTGGACAACAAATATGAAACTTAAATACATTACCAGAGATCTTTATTGTGCCCTCTGATTTATTTTTCTCTATAGCATTGACCAGATTAATATAGTAAATAATATTTATTTTTCATAAACTCTATATCCATCCCCTCATTCTCGAGAAATATAAGCGAGATTTTATCCCCAGCAATGTTTTATCCACGAGTTTCAAGAATATAAGACTGTACTATAATCACTATACCTGTCATAATATTAGCTGGTAGACTCGAGGTTACATTTTGTTCTAAAACCTAAGGATAAGTAACAAGCAGAGAAGCTATGATAAGAATTGTTTAGTTTATCAAACTGAGAATAGAATGTGGATGCATTCTCCTCCCTAGCCCTTGAGAGCAAGCATTTCTTGAGAGTTATGGCAAGGGTGAGGCTAAAAGAACAAAAGGGGCAATTGAGACTGGCCATAAAGACCTTGCAGGTGGGGAAATTCCGTTGGTAATCAGGAAATTAACGTTTTTGTCACTAGAGATATTTCCTAATTACATTTACAAATCATGCATGCACCCTCTTTGTTCTCACCAAATTGTGTCTCTTTCGAAGCTCCTTCCATAGGAAAAAAATCTCTGAGTAAGAACAGTAAAATAATAGATATAATTATTTTTCTGAACATCTATTCTTAGTTTTATTAACTTGCCTGTATTTTCATTTAGTTGGAATCAAATTATTACCTCATAAAACAGGACAATGATACTATAACTGCTTTTATTTTATAGAGTTTGCAGACATATTCTACGTTATCAGACCCTGAATTTCAGTCTTTGTAAAGTCAGAAACACATAATTTTAAAAGGAGGGGTGAAGTGGAAAAACAACTCTTTCACATCACCTTGGCTTCATTATCTTTTAACAGGAAAATAAACATCTCAAACTTGCATTGTTGTGATTAGTTTTGGATCTTCAAAAGGGTGCGAATATAATTCAATAATCCGATTCACATTACACTATCAAAATGGTTACAGGAGTCTCTGGGCATTCAGGGTTCCATTACCTTAAAGCTAAGACAGTGAATGTCATTAATCACAAAACTATTTTTTTCTTGCACTGCCCTCTTTGTAGGCATTAGAAGCTGAATCACAGACATCTGGATATTATGTGATTATTTCAAAGCAAATATGGATTAAAATTCATTAAATTCATGACTCACATGGAGCTTCCTGAAGTATTATTTCATATTTCTGGAATTTCAAAATGACTATATATTCAATAACGTAGCTATATAAGCATGTAATTTCCTGGAATTTTTGCATCATATTGCACATGTATTGGCAGAGGAATTTATGAAATATGCACAGCCATGCTCAAATTATCTTAAGTACAAGCAAACGTTATCTTCAAATCTTTCTCATAAGTGTTTTATGTACATATGCAAATAGTGTAGAAAACTATTTTAATATGTGAATTATTTACTAGAATAGCAATCATTTGGGTATTTAAAGAGTATATATTAACAGCTCCTATGGATTTATTGTGATTTACAGCGGGAGCTTGCAGACAGCACAAGAAAGATGATTTTACATGTTTTGTTCCTCCACATTTCAATTTAAGAACTTCAATAATGTTTGCATAATTTTGTACTCTTTCTTCATGTATTTGATTGTTAAAAAGACCCATGCTGTTATCACCAACTAGTCTAGATGATATACTTAAGACAGAGAATAACATAAATGCCTGCCTTAGTCATCTTGGGCTGCCATAACAAAACACCACAGTCTGGGCAACTTAAACAACAGAAATGTATTTTCTCACAATTCTGGAACCTGGAAATCTGAGAACAAGGGGCCACGATGGTCAATTATCTGGTGAGAGCTCTCTTCCTGGTTTGCAAATGGCTGTGTTCTTGCATGTCCACACATGGCCTTCCCTTGCAGAGAGAGAGTAAGCTCTCTGGTATCTTTTCTCACAAGGACACTAATTCTATCAGTTCAGGGCCTTTCTTTCAGCCTAATTAAATCTTAATGACTTCCTTAGAAATCCCACCACAAATACAGCCCCATTGACAGTTAGGGCTTCAACATAGGAATTGTGGGAGTAGGGGAACACAAACATTCAGTCCATAACAGTCCCAGAGTATATTGCTTTTTTAATGTTTATTTACTTTTGAGAGAGAGACAGAGTGCAAGCGGGGGGGGGTGGGGGGAGGGTTAGAGAAAAAGGGAGACACAAAGTCCAAAGCAGGCTCCAGGCTCTGAGCTATCAGCACAGAGCCCAATATGGGGCTCCAACCCATGGAGCCATGAGATCATGACCTGAGCCAAAGGAAGTCAGACACAACCAACTGAGATACCCAGGAACCTCTGGAGTATATCATTTTAATTATGATATTAAATGACAGGAGTCCTATTGGAAAAACTCAGGTCATCTTGAATGCACAGAGTGGATATTATGCTGAAGATTTCTTTGGCAAGTCCAGGGAAATTTTAACTATGATGATGGATTGTCATTTAGAACATATATTATATTTAATATGACTGACTCCATTTTCTATTTGGATTACAGTCATAGTCACCTAAAATCTATTTACTACATTTAAATAGTATTGTTATATAATCATCTTCTTGCTAAAAATAATCAAAATCATATTTATCTTTTTAAATTATAATTAGCCAAAAATTAAGACATTTTCTTTTCATACATAAATTTAAAATGATTTCAAAGTTTCCTGACTTATAAGTGTATTTTTATAAAATTTCTATAATATCATATTTGCTTGCCTTGGTTTTAGACATACCTTTGTTTTGTTACTGAACAGTGTTAGTAAGGTTATTACCAATCATCTGTGTTTCTATGCAGTTACATTCAAGTCACAATGGTTCCCAAGCTACTAGCTCTCTTTCTGCTTCTAACTTCTGTCTGGAGTGAATTAATGTCTGTCTTTTTCCTTCTTCACCACAGGAGTCTCAATACTGTTGTAAAGGAATTACATTACTACCTATGAATTTTCCAGTAGATGTTTTTGGGGCCCTTACTTCGATACATTTCTGTTTGCTAAAAATGTGCATATTAAACATATTGGATAGTTGAGGCACCTGGGTGTCTCAGTTGATTAAGCATCCGGCTCTTGATCTCAGCTCAGGTCATGATCTCACTGTCATAAGATAGAGCCCTGTGTTGGGTTCTGCACTGAACATGGACCCTGCTTGGGATTCTTTCTCTCTCTCGCTCTCTCAAAATAAATAAATAAACTCAAAAAAATATATTGGACAGTTAAGATATAGATACTCTACATTCACGAGGTAGAAGTGTTTTAAGGAGAAATTGCTGTGTAGGAAAGAAGGACTCCTTGTCTGAGGGGATATTCATGACTGGATAGCTCAGGAACTAGGTGAACATGATTAACATGGATCTGTAGAAATAAGTCAGTCATTCATTTCTTTCAACGTCCACCATTTTCCAACGGACAATGGGGAAAAGTTGACCAAAAAACAAACAACAACAACAACAAAAATCATAACAGTAGCCTGTGGATTTAAGTAAAAAAGAAGATAATTATAATTTTCATTTTGGGAGGAGTTTGTATAGATGGATAAACACTATTCATAGGAGGCATAGGAAGTAAGATAGTTCTTGTCACCTGAAAGAAAGCAAATTGGCCAAAGAAAAGCTCAACTATTTCTCCAGTAAAAAAAAAAAAATAAGACAGATTACCTTAGGAGAAGATTTCTTTCTTTATTTCTTTTAGCAAAACCTAGCTGTTTTCTGTGTCTATCATTATTTTCAATAAAGACTTTACTGTGGAAAATAACTGATTTTTAAAGTATTTTGCATTTTATTTCTTGTTGAATGTTCCATTCTCACAGTTTTTCCTTGACTGCTTCCTTTATTAACCAAAATATTTTCGTAATATATAATATATGCCAGAAAGTTTGACAAAAACATTAAAAACTAGAAATGAAATATACTAGATCTACCCAGAAATATACAAGAGTTCTGTGTCTTCTTGCAAGAAATAGTAAACTGGAGAGAGTATAATGATTTGAATGTAGAGACAGAAATAAAGACATTTTAAATAGAAAGATAATGCAAGAGAGCACCCGACATTATATTAATCATCTTATTGCAAACAGCAGATACTAGTTTAATCAGGAAAATAATTAATTGGAAGAATGTATTAAAAAAAATCCACAGTCTCTAAGAAAGTGACAGGAAATAGCATTGACAATGGCAGGAACATAGGAAGGGGGCCTGAAACAGGTACCCATATGCTGCTGAGTAGGTGGTAAGATCCGCCCCCCCCTCAATCCCCATCCTAATCCCTCCAGGCATGGTGCACCTTCTGTGTGTTCAGCCTCGCTTCTGCCCTGTGCCTGCACACCCTTGCTTCATTCCCATAGGACAGAAAATAATAATTGTCAGTCTTAGGCTACCCTTCTTCTAGCTTCAGGGATGCAGAGAAGGATTTTTCTAATATTGGATAGTAAACATTGAAATAAATAAATTATTCTTCATTATGTAAAGAATATAATCTGATACTATGCAGAGGTTATCCTGAGTAATAGTTTTGTTTGTTGTTTGTTTTTTAAGAATATAGAATACAAGCAGGGTATGTTAAAAAGTGATATGGAAATGCAAAGATAGATTCAGAGGGTTAAATCCAAATAAGATATGGGAGATTTCAGAAGTTGAAATTGAAAAAAGAGTAAAAGAATAATAATTATTACTCATTTCTCAATTGTACAAAGACTTGACTCAGTCATATTTAAAATTATTATTAAGATTATTATTTAAAAATAATCACTTTTGGGGCGCCTGTATGATTCAGTCGATTAAGCAGCTGACTCTTGGTTTCAGCTCAGGTCATGATCTCATGGTTCTTGAGATCCAGCCCCATGACCTTCGGGCTGTCATGACCTTTTGCTGTCATCAAGAGCCTGTTTGGGGTTCTCTCTCTCTATGTTTCTCCCCCACTAGCACTCTTTCTCTCTCTCCAAAAATAAATAAACTGAAAAAAAATTAATCAATTTTATCTGAAAAATTATCAATATAAAATAAGGAAAAAAATGATTGTCCTCAAGGGAACAAAAGATAGTTTGACCTTATTCTTTACTACAAATCTCACTGCCTCACCCAAAATATAAATGAAATGCAGTTTAGAGGAATCATAAATTATTTAATAATAACAATATTATTATTGTTGACTACCAGAAAATATCTTCAGATATAAAAATAAAAAAAATTAAATAGGTCCTTTCTCTGAAAACTACTTTGAAAATAAATTATAACACTAATCAATAAAATTTTAAAGAATAAAAAGAGGATGAAAATTAATCCTTAAATATTTAAAAACAAAACACAGATTATAAATGATCCCTGTAAATGTAGTCATAACACTGAATGAAAAGAAAGATAATATTTTAGAAGTAATCATTACATCTTAAAGTAATTTAAGTAGGTTAAATTAGACCCATTAATTACAAAAATAATTTGATG
This sequence comes from Prionailurus bengalensis, assembly GCF_016509475.1. Lineage (NCBI taxonomy): Eukaryota > Metazoa > Chordata > Mammalia > Carnivora > Felidae > Prionailurus > Prionailurus bengalensis. The sequence goes on from NC_057343.1 coordinate 221,507,308, forward strand.
TAGAGTTATTAAATGTAAGGCATATTTATTTTATCAGCAAAGGTTTGGGGCAAGGAGTTCATCTTTGGCTCTTAAACACACATGTATTGTGTGTTTATAAAAAACTACTAATAGCTACATTAATTACATTTTTTGTCCCTACCAAATTAGTCTAGAAGTTTAGAATTAGGGATGGTACATATAGAAAAAGTCATAAAACAAAAAATAGTAATTAAAATAATATTTAAATATATTAAGAAAAAATAGTAAAAATTAAAATTTTGACTAAAACTAAGGTAAAATTTTCTTGTGTCAATATGGAAAGATGAACAGAAATGCTATCACGTTATTTTTGGATAGTAGAATTAGACTTCTATTAATATTATATGTTCTAAATCTTAAGTTTTCTACACTTTTCCTACTCTGCCATTGTATTTATGTTTTAATCAGAAAAACAATATATAGGAAAGGTGTTAAATTAATATAAATTTTATAAAAGTATAAAATTAAATAATAAAGGTACGTATTTATATTGCAAATTTCAATATCATTGTTTGATAAGAAAATAAATCCGGATCATTCTTAGGTCATTCTTTATTTCATATATTTTTACTTAAGGATGAATATCACAAAAAATGTTTCTAAGTAAAGTGCCTAATTTAGAGATCATATGAATAAAAAAAGAAATTGATATTTTGCAAAGAAGTAATTAACATAATAAATAACTCAAATCACCGTTTTGTGAATCCAGTATGACAAAGGGCATTTTCTTTCTTTCTAAATTGGATTCACAAAACAGTGATTTGGGTTATTTACTTTTGCCACCTAGACATTTTTTCATAAGAACATTTTATGTTTATTAGTCAGATTATTAATCAAATCAGGTGCTTAAATGCATATATATATATATATATACACATATATACACATACACACACATATATATTATATACTTACACATTATATACATTATATACGTATGTGTGTATATATTTTTTTGTTTTGTTTTGTTTTGTTTCTGTTTTTGAGAGAACACATAAGGTGGGTTTAGGGGTAGAGGGAGAGAGAGAGAATCTTTAAGCAGGATCCATTCTCAGGCTCAGTACGAGCCCCATGTGGGGCTCAATCCCACAACCATGGGATCATGACCTGAGCTGAAACCAAGATTTGGACACTCAACCGACTGAGCCACTCAGGCACCCCAGGCTTATCTATATTTGTATTCACCAAACTCTACCAAATACCTGGAGAAGTACTATGCAATAGAATTTTCTAAAGTGATGGGAATGGTCTATATCTGTACTGCCCAATGCAGTAGCCACCAGTCCTTCGCAGCTTCTGAGCACTTGAAATGTGGAACAACTAAGGAACTATAATGCTACTTTTCTTTCATTTTAATTCATTTACATTTAAATTTATAACAGTTACATGTGTGTATAGCTACTGTTTTGTGCCGTGCAAGTCCAGACAATGGTCTTCATGAATATCATGTGTAAATGCTATATATGATGTTCATATATAACATTATAATTAAGAGCCCATAATGTCTTTTTGTTAAATAGCAGTTCGATTCTAAAAGTTTTGTTTCATCATCCATATTTCTTGAATTGATTCAGATACAGCTATATATTCAGATACAACTGAATGTAATTATTCACTAAGGCAGTATCTCTAAAAACCTATAATTATATGATATATCAGTAAATATGTGGTAATAATAGGAGTTTATACTTCTTGAATCTACAGCTGGGTAAACAATATGTACATTATACCCAAAATATTGGCTAAGATTGCTCTTTCATAAACACAGAAAATAATGAGTTGCTTATAGATAGTAGATGTTGATCTAACACAGTTCCTGGAACATAGTAAAAAGTTAATAATTCTACTATTTTTTTACCTATGCTAATTTATCCACTAAATTTTCTCCTCTTTATTGTAACATAACTACTGAATTCTTGCAAGTGCAGTTCTCACCTTGATTTGTTAACAGTCCTGACTTTATGACTAATTATGGCCAATTGGCAGTGTGGGGAAATGATATTCACAGATTATAGGTCACCTCCTTAGAAAGAATATTGCCTTTTACATTATCATACAGGCTAGAAGGTAGAAATAGTTATCTAGGTGGCAATGCAAACTATGGTAACACTTCAGGGAGTGTTTCACAAAATAGAGATATCCCAAGAACTTTTGGATGTTCTTGTGGAGAAGAGGTTTCTACCAACTCTGCACCATCAAATATCCTCTGAACTATTACATAAGAAAGAAAAATGTCCATCTAGTGTTGCACTTTCTGTTAGAGAGGCTTAACTTACACTCCATGAATATGTGAAAATGATACTTGGAAGTATAATGCTGTCATAAAAATGTCTAAAATACATGATATTGGCTTAGCATGCAGGCAATATATATGATACAGGATAGAAAATGTACCCTTGTTTTGGCAATACAGGTGGTACTTTGGTCATCCATGATTGCTTAGAAGATAGAGCATGTGCGTATTGAGCTTGTAGTTCTATAAAAGTGATTGGAAAAACTAAAATTACTAGGAAGTGACTGATTTGGGCAAAAATCAGTTAATTCAGAAGTAGAAATGGGAGGGAATTCAGCTCTGCTGTAGGAAAATTTCTATGCATATGGCCTACAATTTAAATTGGTTGAAATTTTGGTAATGTTGGTCCTCAGAGTTGGAAAAGCCAAAGGCTTCTGAAGGCCAAGCAGCAGGAGATAGGATTGTCATTCAGTGTCTTTTTCAAGAGCCTCTAGTTAAATGCCAGACAGTAGAAGCCAGCTCAGCTGCAAAGAAGAGATTAATGGCACTAGTCTCCCAGCTCACTCCAAGCCTGCTGTTTCAGCTGGCCTCTCAAGAATTGTGACCAGATGTGATCTGTGACTGTTGAAATCATGGGAAGCAAATAAACCAAAAGCCTCTGAGGGGATCTATGTCCTCAAGGATAACATAAACCTGCAATCACTAGGTTTAAAAGGCTTTTCAGTCTATAGATACCAATGCCCACTTTAAACGGGGCCAAGGAGAATAATGGACTTGAAAGATCTTTCTATGGGGGAAAGCCAGGATCCATGGAGGATAATGAAAAAGAGGAATCCGAAAGGATAGAACTAAAGTTGCCAGATGGGTAATCATGAAAAATTTCCCATGCAGAACAGAGAGTTTTCACAATTTCTGCCAACCTGACTGAATATGCTTTCCATTCTGCTCGCGACTCATACATTTTTTTTAATCTCCCTCCCCCTTCCCTAATTTATACTGGATGGAGTAGATAACTTGTCTTTTAATGGAAATGTCTTCAGGAAATGAAGAGCCATATCTTGATTGGCTACAAAGTATAGTGCCTCCCCCAAGAACCTGGATGATGAGTTACATTCAGTAACTATTAAGTTCTTTGGAAAGTCATTGGCATTGACATACATAGAAACTTGAATATATGGAAACAAACACTTCTGATTCCTTTTTTTTTTTTTTAGTACTAGAATCCCCAAGTCACAAGTGAGCACATGGCCACACAGCATTGGTCCAATCCTACTCTACTTTGTAATTATTGACTATGTATTCTGTGACTAGGATACAGAAATCAGATATGCAACTTTTGTGGATCATATCCATCAGAGAAAGCTGCTTGCCCTCTATTCTCTCTTTCCTTCCTTTGCAAGCTGCAACAATGACACATTATGAGTGATTCAGTTTTGACCATGTAAATGAATAAGACACCCTCAAGTCATTACAGAACTACAAGACTGGAAGACACCTGAATTCCAGGACAACCCTATAGAATAGAGCCAGCTATTCACTCTGGTCTGTCCGTTTATCTACCAGGTTCCTTCCTAGGATTTTGTAAATATGTACCCTCTCTTTTTTATCAATGACTGTTAGTTGGGAAAATTCTAACGTGACTTTCTTATTTTGATTATGGCATACCGGGACACCTTCGTAATTGTCAAGTGAGTGTCTGACTCTTGATTTCAACTCAGGTCATGATCTCAAGCTTGTAGGATCAAGCCCCATGTCAGGCGGGCTCTGGGCTGAGCATGGAGCTCAGATACAGATTCTCTCTCTCTCCCCCTCTGCCCCACCTCCCCCACTCACTCTCTCTCTCTCTCTCTCTAAAATAAAAAAAAAATAAGAAATAAAAAAAAATAAGGGCATACCATTCAACTACATACATGACAAATTCTTTCCTTATTCTGCAGTGTAAGTAATTTATAAAGCTATGCTTATGGGTTATTCTGTATTAGGTGTTCCTACAATGTGGTATGAAATTTCAATCTATAGATTCAAGGTTTTTTTTCTTGAATTTCTAAATGTATTATTGTTCTAGTAGATACATATGTGCTCCCAGCCAATATTCCCATATTCTCAAGTGTGTTAGCAAGGCTGCAGTGCTTTCTGGAGTCTCTAGAGAAGAATCTGTTTCCTTACCTTCTAGAGATTCTTAATTGGCTCATGACTGTTTCCTCCATCTTCAAAGCCAGCAATTCTTTTTTTTAATATGAAATTTATTGTCAAATTGGTTTCCATACTACACCCAGTGCTCATCTCAGCAGGTGCCCTCCTCAATGCCCATCACCCACCCTCCCTCCCTCCCTCCCACCCCCCATCAAACCTCACTTTATTCTCAGTCTTTAAGAGTCTCTTATGGTTTGGCAAAGCCAGCAATTCTTAAATCTCTGATCTTTTTCTCTTTCTCACATTTCACTTTCTAGCCACAGCCTTTTGCATTTAAGGATTCTAATCAGATTAGGCCCAGATGGGTAACTGAAGAAATCTGTCCAACACAAGGTCTATCCTTAATCACATCTGCAAAGTCCCTTTTGTCATGCAACATACATATTCACAAGTTCTGAAAATTAGGACATGAGTATCTTTTCAATGCTATTATTGTGTCTCAGACACAGGGTTTATCATTTACTATTGTTTCAAACATTAAGGAGGAAATAGAAACAGTTCTATCCAAACTTTCCGAAAGTAGCAGAAACATGAACACCTTCTAACTAATTTTACTCTTTCAGAGTTACCTGAATACCAAATCCAGACAAAAATATTCAGAAGCAAATTACAACAACCCAGTATCGCTCCAACACAGATGCAAAAATCCTTGGGATGATACTTCTCTTCCTCTGTACTGTCCAAGAGTCTCCTAAAAGAAGGCCTGAACTAGGTTTGGGTTTTAATGTCTTCATGTGTAGCATGTAAAAACACTACTGGGAACTTATTTCAGGTAGCATGGACAGTCTTTTGGATCTGTACAATTTTTTTTTGTACCTTGTTTTTCTATGTTGGATGTACGAAAATATTTGCTTCCTGTGATCAAAAGCATGCAAAATCTTCACTTTCTGTTGTACCTTATAAAGATCAATGGGTTTTAAAATTATCTACCTGTTTCTTTGTCATAGATTTATAGTTATAGGATTTTTATTCTTTTATTTTGTATTGTAGCTTCCCCCCCCACTTTTTCTAAGTACTGCTACTTTCATCATTAATTTACTCCTCCTAAACCAAAAGTGACCCAAAGACACATCAAAATTAAAGCCTAAGCAGCATCTTTAATCCTTAGCTAGGAGGAAATATTTCATTCCCTTTCTCACCTCTTCATATACACATGAAAACCTTTCTTACTAAATTTGCTTACTTTTTTTTTATCCTGTCAGAGCCATTTTTTTTTCTGCCTATACTCAGATTTGCATTATTAAATTTAGACATCAGTCTAATTGAGATAAATACTTTTTGGATAGTAGGAGGGGACAAACAGATTTTTTTTACCTCAAATTTTTTTACTCAATAATATGCATTCAAATAAAATGTTGTTTAAATTTACATAAGAATTTCTGATTTGCCTGTTTCCTGGCTACATAAAAATGTTTAAACATCTATAATGGATGTTACAATGATTGTATGCCTGTGGTTCCAAAAGAAGGAGTCAGTAACCATGAATGGTAGGGATATAGATGTGTCTTATTGCTGCTGGGGGTATTATCAACTGTTAATAAGACCACGGACAGGTATATTGATAATGAAATTAAGAGAATCTAGGGGTGCCTGGGTAGCTCAGTCGGTTAAGTGTCCAACTTTAGCTCAGGTCATGATCTCACTGTTTGTGAGTTCGAGCTCCACGTCAAGCTCTGTGCTGACAGCTCAGGGACTGGAGCCTGCTTTGGATTCTGTGTCTCCCTCTCTCTGCCCCTCCCTCACTAGTGCTCTGTCTCTATCTCTCGAAAATAAACATTAAAAAATTTAAAAAAAAGAAATTAAGAGAATCTCAGAGAACAACTTTAGTTTTCTAATATACATCCTTCTCTTCAAAAGAAATTACACACTTCCTTGAGAGTGGTGATAAGACAAAATTTCCAAGTAAATTGAAAGTTAAAAGAGAGAGTTTTAAACATCTGGATGATAATCAATTGCTGAGCAGTAAACAGCAAGAGAAACTCATAAATCATAAAAGACCAATATAATTGCCTTTTTTATATAATTCTAAACTTAGATGTTGATTTTAGTACACTCATTAACTATACTGTCGAATTTTGCCGTTACTCTGAATATGCATGATCACTTCCATATGGAATAAACGTTAGTGTAGCTGTTAAAAATAATTACTATCAATGTTAGGATATAACAATGTTACATGTTAGGATACAACTAAATTATCTAATAACAAGGGCAGCAATGAATGTTAGGTGAAAAGTTAAGATTTTCCCTAGTTTTAGAAAATAATTCTCACTAATGGAGTTCAATAGGATTTGGGGCAAAAATACTAATTTATTGAAAAGCGCTTCTTTTCAAGTTAAAAATTCTGATGAAAATAATTGGTCTTGGAACATATGCCCATTCATATTGTGTGGAGTGTGGAGTTTATTGGTAGAGAAAATGATGGTGGAAATAAAATTGTCAAACAAAAGTTATAATCATTGTATTATGTTATGAAATATAAAGGATGCTAAAATCCCAGAAGTGAAAAAAGAATCAGAATACATGTAAATGTTAATTAAAAAAATAACAGTATCTTTAAAACAACAACAACAAAAATGGTGAATGTGGAGTCCCTTAAAACTGTGCAGCAATTAAAACAAAACAAAACAAAATAAAACAAAACTGTGCAACATTTTTGACCATGACCTACTTGAATAACTCTTTGTATGGCTCTTCATGACACTATGTTCACCTGGTTTTCCTCCTACTTGGAGGAACTTGGAAATTTCATCTGAATAGTTGAAAGTTTCATTTTCCTAATCCTGAATTTGGAGAGAGGGAGGTCTCTTTACCTTAATTCCAGGTTCTTTTTCTCAAGCTACAATCCCTAAAATGGCTTAAATCACTTGTATTGATGCTTTTAAGTTCATATAACCAATGCAAACTTATCATAAAAACTGTATTTCCATATACCTGTTGAATAAAATATCTACTTTAGTAGTTTAAAATCATCACCTATACAAAGGTTTTGACTGGTACTTAGACTACATCTCTGACCCAAGGGTTAGAATATTTCTGTTGCCCAGGTTTGGATCTTATTTTTAAAATGATGGATGTTTTTCCCAGAAGAAGAACAACAGGAAATTATTTTCCCATATGGAAACAATATATATGTTCTGTGACAATACCAAGTGCGGACAAGAAATTTTTTGATCTATACAAATTAAAACGTCCCTATGAGTACATTTTCACTTGACTCTTTTATATAATTTCCATCCTTCTACTAATTTATTATATAAACATGTGCACTTTCCACTATTATCATTGTTTACTAACTGTGTGTGTGTGATATGATGTAATGTCAGACATTGTGTGTAAAAGAATAACAGAAGGTAAGGTAAACAACACTTACGCCCAGAAGTAGGCGTGTCCCTCCTTCTATCATCCTGCTCATCGTGGGATTGAGTCCTTTTGACCCAGTTGTGCTGGATCTGGGCTTTGATTTTTCATCCCCCATCACATTCTAAAGCTCCAGATTTCTCTGTTAATTTCATGTCACTTTTTTGAATGTAGAGTACTAGGGGATTTCTCCCTACTCTCAGATTTTACACAACAGGCCTTGTGTACCAGGCCAGCATAAGATGTCTCATCCCACACTGCTCCTTCCACAAAATAGACTGTCTAGGCTCGGGTTTGGACATTCTTAGAGTTCTTGCCCTTAAGAATAAGGAACACGTTCTTTCTCCTACTGAATGCAGGACACAGAGCACAGGCACGCTTCCAGCTCTGCCCCCAGTGACTTAAGGTCTCTACCTTGTTATCAGAGGTTTCCGGTCTAGTGGCCATGGCTTCTTCCTTCTATTGGTAGGAGATGTAGTTGTTTCTCCACCCCTGCCTCTGGTGGCATCCAACCTGTGCCTAGTATCATTGAGGAGTTCATCTTCTTTTGTTTTAATATAAGTCTACATTAAATGTATCCAATACTCATCAATTGTCATTTTGCTGATGTCCCTTCAGTCAGCCTTTGTTTGAGAAGACTGATCTTTGATATTAGTAGTTTTCAATCCTTAGCATGCTTTAGAATAACCTGGAGGTTTGGTGACACGTATTGCTAAGCAGTTCCTCTAAAGTTTCAGATTGAGTAGGTTTGAGAGAGAATGTGAAAATTTGTATTTCTGTCAAGTGTTATGGATGGTTGCTCATCTGGGGAAAACACTGAAAATCACTGCTCTAGATCAAAATCAGCAAACTATATATATACAAACCCATAGGCTTCCTATTTTAGGAAATAAAGGTTAATTGGAACAGGGCCATAATTGTGCCTTGACCAGTTTTCTATGGCTGCTTTCATGTTTTAACAGCAGAATTCAATAGTGGAGACAAAGGTCATATGATCTGCAAAACCTAAAATATGCACTATCTGCCCTTCACCAAACAGAACCAGAAAACCCTAAAACCTTTGCTCTAGATGATACCTCAGAACTTCAGAAAGAAATTTTCCCTGAGTTCTTGAGTGTGTAAATTATCTTTTTACTACTTCAATACTTGAAGAAAGTAATTTCAGATATAAAATCTTTGACTGAGACTCTCTTTTCTGGTCTTTCAATACCATTACTCTAGTGTTGTCTTACATTATTTTGTTGTAGCTGATTTTCTATCCTTAATAAGCAACTTGGTATTTTGAGCTAGAAGCGCAGATTTTTTTTTTACCTTAAAATCTAATAACTACAGCAAAATATGTATCAGAGTTGAATATTTAGGGTAAGAATCCCCTCAAATCTATCTACAGATTACAAGCAAACTTAATCAAAATCCAACAAGAAAATTTGTGTAATTTGTAGAAATTAACAGGCTGACTCTAATATTTACATAGATGTGAATATAATCTAGATAGTAAAAAATGTAACTCTTACACTCCCTTAATTAAAAAATTACCCTAAAGTTATGGTAATCAAAATAGTGTGGTATTGTCAAATGAATACCCTCAAATAACTGAATACAAAATAAAATACAAAAATGGATCATCACTTACCTGCTCAATAGATTTTTTTGCAATAATTATGGACCAAGTTTATGGGAAAAAGATTCTTTCAAACAAATGGTAATAGGAAAACTGGATATTTATATTGAAAATAAAAAGAACATCAGGAACATCAACAATTTCTTCATAGAATATACTAAAATTTATTTGCATTGGACCATCGATCTAAAGACAAAAACTAAAACCGTAAAACTCCTTGATGAAAATATTAATAGCTTTGGAATTGGTAAGGTTTTCATAGATAAGACTGCAACAGTGAAGTGATAGAAGCCATAAATACTATATGATTCAATGTTTAAGAAATTCTAGAAAAGACCAAATTATAGTAACAGAATGCAGAAAAAGATTTGTTACGATCCAGGGGTAGAGGGCAAGATTGCAGAGAGGCATGAGGAAACACTTTAAAATAATGGAACTTGTTCATATCTTGTTTGTGGTCAAGGTAACATAACTGTACAAAAATGAACAAAACTTATTAAATAGGGCATCTAAAATTAGTAATTTAATGTACGAATATTATTCCTCAATAAAGCTGGTGAGAGAGAAGCATATATTCTCTGAAAGCAGAAATATCTTCACTGACTATATATCTAATATAATCTGTAGAAAATTAAATATACACACACACTCTATGATCTAGAAATGTCACTCCTAAATATACACCAAAGAGAAATGCAAATACATGACTGCAAGTAGGTTTTCAAAGATGTTTCTGGTATTTTGAGTCACAAAAGACAAAAACTAGATACAAAGAATTTCCAAAAAGGTAAACCAATAAACACATTGTAATACACTCATACCATGGAATACTACTCAGCTTTAAAAATGTTACAGACAACTGATATATATATATATATATACATATAATCATGAACATCTCTCAAAAATATGTCGTTCTGCAAAAGAATTGGGGCTTTAAATGGTATACAGTATCTTCCTAACTACACGAATTTTCAAATCTGTAAATTAGAGAAAACTAGCCTGTAAAGACAAATCAGAATAGTGTCCTCCCTTAAGAAGATTAACTGGGAAGGCACAAAAGATATTTCCGGAATGGAAAATAGTCTGCAGGTTGATAGTGTTGTGTCAAGTATACACATCATCAAAACCCATAGTATTGTGCAATTAAGATTGGTACTTTTCACTCTATGTAAATTATATCTCAATAAAACATCTTCTAGTTATCCACAAGTAAAAAATATAAATTATATTTGGTGATGTAAATAATATTACTTTGAATTTATTTGTTTGTATGATTTTGTTTTTTATTTGTCTGTCCTTAAGGAAGAATCGGCAAAAGTCTTTACAGGTTATTTTTAATGAATACAGATATATACATGATACTGAGAACATTTGCTATTACTAAATTTCATAATCACATAGTATACTAACCAGAACACACCAAAAATTCTATCTGGAGGGATATATAGAATATCTCTGTACATTATTATTAATCAAATATATGAAATTCTTTCTAAACTTGGCATTCAAAATATATTAGTAAAGGTAATATCTACTTGCAGAAGAAATAATATTCCATTTTTAAACTTTTTTTGGTAGTCTAATATTTCACCCACTTTTTTTATATCGTATTTGTGTTGTGTGACCTTAGGACCATATGTGAATTTTCATATCTTAATTTGGATTTTAACATCAGTATTTTGTATTCAGTAGCCAATTCTTGGATCTTTAAGATTGTTTTCTTGTGACACAGCAAAAGAAGCATTATTCATTGAGCACTCAAAAGATTAAAAAACAGGACACTGAATAAATTTTTTATGTAAAATATATGGGTGTTTGTGTGTATAATTTACTTCATCAGTTACCTTCAATCATCAATTTATCTTTATAATTGTTAGTATAACTTCAAAAAAGATATAGAGTAGAGTAAAGCAGATGCTTGTGTCCCTAGACCCTTAACAATTCAACAATCCGTATAACAGGTTCTAAACAATGGGGAATCTGTAAAAAAGTCCTGTGTGGATCCCTGGCTCTCGCAAGTTGGAATGCATGGTTAATAACCTATAAAAACTTTTGCCACTTCTTCCTTAAGGACAGACAATAAGCAAATTTTGATGGACACTTCTAATGCTGGAGGCCAAATTACTGATTTTAAAAAGTGAAAGAGAGGACAAAGAAAGTGAAACCATTCACTCAATGAAACCTTCTATTTGATTAATTCAAAGCTATTTTGTTAAAAGAATCTTTTACCGAAAACTTCATGTCAAAATATTTTCATTAAAATATTTTGCAATGATTTTTTTAGAAACAGCAAAATAAACTCCGTATTATTTCAGAATGAACTATCATGTTTTCTGAGAAGTGGGGGATTAATGGAAAGTCTCAGGCAAATATTTCTTCATTCAATACTACCCTATTCAGTAACAGAAAAGGAAGAAAATAATACTATGAAATAATATCCAATTGACTGTCCAATTAATAGAAAATACATAAAACTATTCTATTACTATTATAACCACATATAAATACTATCTCTGATATATGTTTCCTATACATCCACAAATCAACTTAAGTTCTGAAAAAGAAAATAGAATTATCCATTAAAAATGAAAACCATGGGGGCACCTGGGTGGCTCAGTCGGTTAAGTGTCCGACTTCAGCTCAGGTCATGATCTCACACTCTGTGAGTTCGAGCTCCACGTCAGGCTCTGTGCTGACAGCTCGGAGCCTGGAACCTGCTTCGGATTCTGTGTCTCCCTCTCTCTCTGCCCCTCCCCTGCTCATGCTCAGTCTCTCTCCGTCTCAAAAATAAATAAAAACATTAAAAAAAATTTTTTTTAATGAAAACCCTGTTCATTCTTGCTAAAAAAAAACCAAGTGTGAAAATAAAATTGAAGCATCAGGTTCAATGAAAATCTTTTATAAGCCATGTGATCTCTCTTCTGGCATGTTTTCCACTGAAATATGGAATCAGTCAGTCATAATTTAAAAATATTGAGTATACATTTTGCATCTATTTTAAAGGCATCAAATACAGTGTAAATTATATTTTCATTAACAAAACTAAATTTAAAATACCAGAAGACAAGCAGTTGCCAGAATAATTTTAATGAACAAGAGTTGAACACTTGCTATTTTATATAGTATTCAAGAACATTCTTAAGCATTTTTCAAGGTAATAAATTGGTTTATTGAATAGGAATGTATAGTATTTTAATGAAATATATCAAATTTTACAGCTTTCTGTCTTCAGAGTAGCATATCTCTATTCCCAAGAATTAGGCCCTGAATACTCACCCTGTTCATTTGTGCCATTCATGTCCAGAACTTTTCACTGTGACATATCACCATATTTGATTGGTGATCACCATATTCAGTGATTACATCACTGAAAGTATTAAGTAATCAGATAGTAGGCATTTTTCCCCAGGATAATTAAATGTGATTAATGTCTTACATACACTCAGAGAGAAAAAGTGATTTGCATAACCTACATTTAAATTTTAAAATGTGTGGCAAAAATAACTTATTTATCAATTACTTTGAATACTCAGGGCATATACACACTTATAACACAATACAGGACTATAAGCTCTTGTGTTCTGAGTCTGCACCTGAGTACCAGAAGAGGATAATTGTATTTGTTTTCTACTGTTGCCATAGCACAAAACCACAAACTTGGTGGCTTAAAACAACACAAATTTAGTATCTCATAGTTTTTTAGGTCAGAAGTTCTGGGTGCCTCTGTTGACTTCTCTGCTCTGGATTTCACAAAGCCAAAGTCAGGGTGTCAGCCAACTGGACTCTTCTCAGGAGACTCTGGGAAACATTTACTTCCAAGTTCATTCAGGCTGTTGGCAGAATTCAGGTCCTTATAGTCATAGGACTGAGATTTCATTTCCTGCTGCCTGTCAGCTGGCAGATACCCCCAGCTCCTAGAGACTTTTCTCGGTCCCTGCACGTGGGACTCTATATCCCAGAGCCAGCAATGGTGCTTTGAATCCTGCTCATGCTTGCAGTTTCTGACTCACCTTCTGCCACATCTCTCTTGCCAGAGAAAATTCTGTATGTTTAAGGATTCATGTCATTAGATGGATTCACCCGATAGTCTAGGAAAATCTCCCTATTTTAAGGTCCATGACTTTCATCGCATGTGAAAATGCATTTATGCCACATAATATAACATATTCATACTTTCACGGGATTAGGACAATGGCACCTTTGGTGGTGGTGGGGGTGTTATTCTGCCTACCACAATAACAAACCACTTCAGTATCACAAAGGCAAGAAGTTCTAGAATCAGAAATTAAGAACAGGGCTATTTCAAATACACCCACATTGAATGTCTAGTTTCCCTCAGCCCTCATTTGGTAAAACAAAGCTTCTATATTTCAAGTAGACACAAAGACATTCAACCACACAATCCAGTGTTATTGGAAAATTGGAATTCTAATTCATATTTGAAAAGAGAGTTACAAAGGCTATATTAATGAAATAAGTATCAACATATATTTGAATATATCTCTGTGTATATACAGATATGGCTGTGTATATGTGCAGGATTTTGGAGAAAGGTGGATAGTGATGTGAAGGTTTATATCACCTACAGTGTATATATTTGTGTGTGCGTGTGTGTGCGTGCATGTGGGTATGCATGTGTGTGTGTTTATTGGATCATATTTGAGAAAAGAGTAAAGATTTGGGGAAGTTAATCTAAGATGGATTCTGCGAAAAACAGAAGGCAGTTTGATTAGCATAGTAAGTCCTTCTTGCTCTTCCTTGCTCTTTTTGATAAATCCTGAGGTAGCTGCATTTGTTCTTTATAGCTCTGCTACAGTGCACATGCTATATATCTTTTCCTGAAGGCCAAAATGGAGTAAAGATATGGAATACGTGAAAAACACAATTACAATTTTGATCTATCCCCACTATTAGGGAAAACACATTTGTCATGAGCACAAAGGGATTAGATTACATGCAGAAAATGATTTAAGTACAAGACAAAAGCACATCTCCATATATTTCATTTATGGTAGCAGATCAGGGTTATTTTTAACACAATTCCATTATTTTTTTAATTAAACCTTGAAAACATTATGTGAAATAAGTCGGACACAATACGAGAAATATTACATGATTCCACTTACATGAGGTATCTAGACTAGGCAAATTCATAGGGACAGAAGGTACAACAGAGATTGCCAGGCAGAGGGAGAAAGGGAATGGGGAGTTATTTATTAGGCACAGATATCTGGTGGGATTAATGCAAAAGTTCTGGAAATAGTGATAATGGTTGGATAATACTTTGTACTTAGTGCCACTGAATTGTTTACTTAAAAATGGTTAAAATAATAACTGTTATACGCATTTTACCACAATTAAAAATGTTTTAAAATTTACACCAACCCTTGGGAAATCAGACACACACACACACACACACACACACACACACACACACAAACACACACACACGTACATATGCCTTCACTATTAGATAGTTCAAAGAAAAATAAACAAACACTTGATCCTAATTACTATAGAAAGACCACATTTGGAAATGTTTATGTGCCATCTTATCTGTACCTATGGGGAAATTTTTCACATAAATGTTTTATAAATAAAAAAGAAAAACAAGGCTAATAAAGTTATAAAGTTTGGGGGTAAAAATAAAATTTAACCAAATAAAGTAGAAGGAAAGAGAAATATACATGAACATAAATGTATGAAATAGAGTGTGTTTGTTGGCAAATACAAAAATTGATTAACTAAAAGGTTAATAATACAGATCATTTCTTGATAAAATTACAAAGAAAAAGGATTGAAGGTACAAAAAAGTAGTAGAAGTAATAAAGAGGACAAATTATGTGTCTACTTTTTGTCTGCTTTTATCAGCAAAACATACTTTCTTGGAAGTAAAGATTTTCCCGTTTTATTCACTGCTTATGGTTGGCAAAATAATAGTCGCCCAAAATGTTCATATCCTAATCTTAGTAACTGTGACTGCTGTTACCTTATTTGCAAAAGGGGTTTTGCAAATGTGATTAAGGATTATTAAGAAAGCATCCAGGATTACCCAAGTGAGTCTGGTGAAATCATACCTGCCTTTTAAGTGAAAGAGGGAGGAATAGAGGTCAGTATCAGAAAAATATTTGAAGATGTTTTGTTGCTAGCTTTGAAAATGGAGAAAGGGATGTCAAGTCAAGATGTGTAGGTGGCCTCTAGAAGTTGGAAAAGTTAAAGAAATAGAGGGTTCATTAGAGTTCCCAGAAGGCTCTTTGATTTTTGACAAGTAAAATGAATTTTGGACTTCTAACATTCAGCACTGTAAGATAAATTTGTCTTGTTTTAAACCATTAAGTTTTTGATCATTCGCTATCACAGCAATAAGGTAACTAATACACTGCCGTATTCTCACCACATAGAATAGACCCTGGCACAAATCAGCCAACTAAGAAGTATTTGTTGTTGCTAAAGAAATGAACGGGAGAAGAAAATATTATATAATGGAGATACACAGGTCTCCATGTATAGTATTTACATATATATTCCCCCATAAACTGGATCATAGTTATACAGGTTTCTGGTATTCAGCTTTAAATTTTTTGTTCATAAATATTTTAATTATATAAAAAATGCCATGTACTTAAATAATTTTTTCATGTGAATTTCCCACGTGAATTACCTTGGGCAACTCAATATAGGAGCCACAGTATTGTTCAGAATAAAATTAAAATTAAATTAAACCTCAAAATGTTAACTTGGGGTGAACTCTAAATAAAAAAGTTTTCAAACTCACTAGCTTCCATTTAATATCAGGAATATCCACATATGCATACCATGTAGGCTACATGAGGATTTACATTAATCTATTGAAATCATAAAGGGATGTTTAAAATGTTACTAATCACTTTCTTTTTTTTTAATTAGTTAATTATTTTTTAATTTTTTAAATGTTTATTTATTTCGACAGAGAGAGAGAGACAGAGCATGAGCAGGGGAGGGGCACAGAGAGAGGGAGACACAGAATCCTAAGCAGACTCCAGGCTCTGAGCTGTCAGCACAGAGCCCGACACGGGACTGGAACTCACAGACCACAACATCATTACCTGAGCTGAAGTTGGACACTCAACCGACTGAGCCACCCAGGCGCCCCAGTTAATTGTGTGTGTGTGTGTGTGTGTGTGTGTGTGTGTGTGTGTGTGTTTTAATTCACATCAAAGTTAGTTAGCATATAGTGCAATAATGATTTCAGGAATAGATTCCAGTGTATACCCCTATGTATAACACCCAGAGTATATCCCAACAAGTGTCTTCCTTACTCCCCTTTACCATTTAGCCCATCCCCCTCTCAAAATGCCTCCAACAACCCTGTTTGTTCTCTGTATTTAAGAGTCTCATATGTTTTGTCCCCCTCCCTTTTATTATATTATTTTTTTGCTTCCCTTCCTTTATGTTGCATCTGTTTTGTATCTTAAATTCCTCTTATGAGTGAAGTCATATGCTACTTGTCTTTTTCTGACTAATTTCACTTAGCATAATACCCTCTAGTTCCATCTACGTAGATACAAATGGCAAGAGTTCATTATTTTTGATTGCCAACTAATACTCCTTTGTATATATATACCACATCTTTATCCATTCATCTTTCGATGGACATTTAGGATCTTTTCATACTTTGGCTATTGTCAATAGCTCTGCTATAAACATTGGGGTGCATGTACCCCTTCGAAACGGCATACCTGTATCCCCTGGATAAATACCTAGTAGTGCAATTGCTGGGTCATAGGGTAGTTCTATTTTTTTATTTTTTGAGTAACCTCCCTATTGTTTTCCAGAGTGGCTGCACCAGTGAGCATTCCTGGCAGAAGTGCAAAAGAGATCCTCTTTCTCTACATCCTTGCCAACATCTGTTGTTGCCTGAGTTGTTAATTTTAGCTATTCTGACTGGAGTAAGGTGGTATCTCATTGTGGTTTTAATTTGTATTTCCCTGATAACAAGTGATATTGAGCATGTTTTCATGTGTCTGTTTGCCATATGCATACCTTCTTTGGAGAAGTGTCTATTCATGTCTTTTGCCCATTTCTTCACTGGATTATTTGTTTTTTGGGTGTTGAGTCTGATAAGTTCTTTATAGATTTCTGATACTAACCCTTTATCTGATATGTCATTTGCAAATATCTGTTCCCATTCCATTGGTTGCTTTTTAGTTTTTCTGATTATTTCCTTTGCTGTGTAGAAGCTTTTTACTTTGATGAGGTCCCAATAGTTCATTTTTGCTTTTGTTTCCCTTGCCTCTGGAGACTTGTTGGGTAAGAAGTTGCTGCAGCTGAGGTCAAAGAGGGTTTTTCCTGGTTTCTCCTCTAGGATTTCAATGGCTTCTGTCTTACATTTAGGTCTTTTCATCCATTTTGAGTTTATTTTTGTGTATTGTATAAGAAAAAAGTTCTAGGTTCATTTTTCTGCATGCTGCTGTCCAGTTTTCCCATGACCATTTGCTGAAGATACTGTCTGTATTCTATTGGATATTCTTTACTGCTTTGTCAAAGGTTAGTTGGCCATACGTTTGTGGGTCCATTTCTGGGCTCACTATTCTGTTCCCTTGATCTGAGTGTCTGTTTTTGTGCCAGTACCGTATTGTCTTGATGATTACAGCTTTGTAATATATCTTGAAGTCCAGGATTGTGATGCCTCCAGCTTTGGTTTTCTTTTTCAGGATTTCTTTGGCTATTCAGGATCTTTTCTGGTTCCAGACAAATTTTAGGATTGTTTCCATTTTTTTTGGTATCTTCTTCAATTTCTTTCATAAGCTTTCTATAGTTTTCAGTGTAAAGATTTTTCACCTCTTTGGTTAGGTTTATTAATATTACTAATCCCTTTCAGTGATTAACAAACCTGAATCAGAACCAGTTTTACATATCCGTATCATGAAGAAGATACCACTCAACTGCTAAGGAAAGAGCGGAGAATAACACTAATTAAAACAGGACATTATTATAAAATGGTATAATTAACAAATCTTCAAATCTAAGTGGGTGGCCCATACTCTAGTAATAGAAAGGTATATTAAACAAGATTTGAGGAAATAAAGAAACTTGAAACATTGAAATGAAATACTGCCTTTCTGATATATGGAGAAACAGTGTTTCTTTATTACTTTATTTATTAATATATGGGGTGTGGGAAATCACTGTACAGTGTGCTTGTCCTTAAATGTGCAAAAACCTTAAATTTTCTACAGAGTTCTTTGCAGTGAATTTAAGTAAGTATAGATTGAAAATTCCATTTATCACTCCAGGATAGTTGACATTTCATAACTATTTATACCCAAAGGATTAAATCTACTATATTAATGTTAGTGTATTAACAAGCACCTTTGTCTCAACTGAGCATTGGACAGTGGAATGCATATCTACACACAGGAAAGGAACTCAGAACTGGAAATATTAAGTGGCTCAGATCACAGATTTCACAGAAATATAATAGGATTGGGTTGGGTAATTTCTAAATTCCTTTTCAAGCATGACATTACTATAACAAAAGGTCGAGAAAAAATTAATTTGTCATAGGTGGCATTTTCAGCATTATTGCTTGTTTCACAAGAAAAGTTGCTCAAATTAAAACTTATAAAGCCATGTAAGAAATAATTCCCAGAGTCTAAAGACAATTAGCGTAGGAGATTTTCAGGAATGAAACAAAACAAAACAAAAAGCCCATCCACTGGCTTTTATTTTACTATTAAATATTTTACAAGGCTCTTTTTTGTTTGGCAACTGCTATGTAGTTTTCAGCATTACAAAACTTCATGGGATTCTATAGACTATGCCATTCATTCACCTGTTGGTTAATCAATTAAGTCATTAATACATCAAATATTCATTGAATATGTTAAATGGGTCAACTAGTGTTTGAATCATACAAAAATTAAATCCAATCCTGGAGAAGGCAGAAGCCATCAGCACTGAAAGCATTAGAATGGTCTTCACCTGACAAGATACAAGTCCATTATAATTTCCTTTGATTGACTACATCCTGGGAAAGTTGTCAGATAATCTAGAAGACCTATGTCCTTTCAATTTTAATTGGTCACAAAAAGGTTATCACCATGATAACAGCCATCAAATCTTTTGGAAGATCTTAATATTTTTAAAAACGTAATATGAAGTAAGAGTAATTTATTAAAAAACACTTTTGCCCAGTAGAGGGTTAATTTACAAGTTTTATAATTAGAAGGCACTTATATTGAAATTTTGATTTACTCCTTCTAGGCCATACAGTTATTAAAAGTTACTGAAAGGTAAGGCAAATCCTCACCCATTGTACAATTAGGCAGTTAATTCTAAATTTCTTTATTTCAGATATTTTCTTAAGAATTGAAAACAGTTATACTGTCATAGCATGCACTCTCAAGGAATCCTGAGAAAAAATCAACTTAAAATGCGAAACTTGGTTTTCCAAGAAACATTTAAATCTTTATATTTATACCTCAACCAATGCAAAATGAAAAGTGACTTCACATAATTCCTTGCTATGAAAGTTATTTTATGATCCCATCAAAAGATTAACCATAAAGGTACAAAAATACGCTTCATGCAAAAATCTTAGTTACAAAAAAGGATAGAACATGATATGTAAGCATTTTTTTTTTTGCTAAACATAATAATCCTCAAAGTTGCTGATTAGATGTCAACATTTCTTAAAAAAGTAAGCAGATTAGTATTTCCAGACTAAACTTCAATTCAGCTCTTTGCTTCCTTTTATTAGGTGAACATTCTAAACGACAATTTCTGCTTATGCCTGCAGTTGACCTCATTGTATTAAAAAGATGATTGTTCATACATATTTTCTTATGGAAGTTTTCCAGTTAAATTTGATCTCAAGTTTAAAGTCCTATTCTCCTTTATGTCCCTCAACCCCAAATTGAACTATGCATTGTGTTGTATCAGGAATAAAAATATGCAGACAACAGGGGTGCCTGGGTAGCTCAGTGGGTTGAGAATCCAACTCCTGATTTCAGCTCAGGTCATGATCTCAGGGTCGCTAGAACTGGTCCTGCGAGGAGCCCTGCATTGAGCCCCATGCTGAGCATGGAGCCTTCTTAATATTCTCTGTCTCTTGCCCCTCTCCCCCACTAGCACTCTCTCTCTCTAAAAAAAAAAAACAAAAAACAAAATACGCTAAAAAAATACACAGATAACATAGGAACCACTGGAAGTAGCCATACAGTTACAGTCTGGGTGGGGGGGAGATTATTTTACTAATACATTACAAAGTTCCTAAAAATGCCAAAAAATATTCTTATGAATTTTCTGTTTAGCTTTCTCATTTTATTTTATTTTTTAATTTTTTTATTACGTTTCTTTATTTTTGAGAGGCAGAGAGAGAGCGCAAGTGGGAGAGGGGCAGAGAGAGAGGGAGACACAGAATCTGAAGTAGGCTCCAGGCTCCGAGTTGTCAGCACAGAGCCCGACATGGGACTTGAACTCATGGACTGTGAGATCATGACCTGAGCCAAAGTCAGACGCTCAACCAACTGAGCCAACCAGGTACCCCTTTCTCATTTTAATACTATGTCACCTTGGATAATCTGGAACTATTTTTCTAGGAATTCTCTTCTCTGCATGGTTTCCATTTAGAGTGTAAAAAAGTGAGAGAAAATGGAGATTTGGAGGCAAAAGTAAAACAGCATACACTAACTTCTGAAGGTCATTGCAATGCAGTGAGCCAAGAGAAAAATTCAGAGATGCTGTTGGTTTTCCACTTGTCTTTACTCCTTGTGTGAAAGCTAACAAATAAATACCAACAAGTTCCTATTTGCTGTTCCCACCTACTGCATCCAGCTTTTTCTCCCAGCTGCTGACGCAGTGGCTTCTCAGTCACCTCAGGCCTACCACCAGGCATAGAAGCAAAATCATTGTACTTTCCTGTTCAATGCTGCCTGAAACAGTTACCCATGCCAGAAGTAATTCTAGAGGAAATAAAAATTAAAGATGTTGTACTCAGTGGTCCTCTTATCTGATTTGATTTAAGGATCCAAATGCCTTCTTGCCAGTGTTAAAAGGGACATCAGAAGGCCACGTCAGTGGGAAATTCCTTCAATTATCACCTGTAGACACCTGTACTCAAGTGCATACTGAAAGTATAGTTTTAATTTATCAAGTAGGTTCTAGAATCTTAGAATATCTCAGTGAAAATAAGGAGTATAAGGGAGTTGGGGGAGGGTTTCTTCCAGGTACACTGAGAAACGGATGGAGAAAGAAACAGATCAGGGCAAATTCTCAGGTCAAGGCCCATATCAGAAACCAGAAAGCTACTATGACTGCCTTGAAAGGAACCTTCATTTGTTACAAACATACCACTGAATTTATAAAAACCACAAACCAAGATTAAAATGTGACCTGAATATAGTGCAAATTGAATTTATGAGTGTCTACAATGTTAAGTGTGATGAGGAAGTTGTGGGACACTGGAACTTGGGAAGGTTTCATATGAACGGATTATGAAGGCACTTTGGATCTTAAAAGGAAGAAATGAATCTTCCTTTTAAATAATATGCATGTATAGTCCTACTATAATTTATTAACCTTTTTGATTTTTTTCATACAAATTCTTGTAACAGGAAGTGGAGTAGGATGTCTTCTGGTCTTGGTATAAGTATTGGAACCCTCAGTTAAAATCAAGATACACTTAAACCCCTATACTCCATGAAAACAACTATCAATTGAATCCTAATAGCTTTCCCCAGGGATTATTAACATGCCTCACAGTCATCTGGCATTCGATGGCATTCCTTCTGTTACCCATATAAAAAATTTAGAGAGGGAATTGCACAGTTTATGCCAAGAAATGTCCTTTTTTTTCTTATTAGGCATATAATTCAGAGAATCACTCAGAAATTGGATTGCTTACAGTGGGACTGAAATCCCATTTTCCTGTTGGATATCAAATTCATCAACATACTTGTTATTATAAATCCATACCTCACTAAACAAAGAAGCAGAGGACTTTAAAGATTTGGCAAAAGTTGAGAGAGGATTTTAAGAAAGGTATTGGGCTGAGGCTGTATTTTCCCTGTTTGTCAACAATGAATGGATTTCCTGTTGGTCAGGTGGAGAATGCGGAAGGCTGAACTGGAGCCAACCATAAGAACCATATTCAAAAGGGCTAAAAATAATTGTTTTGTGGAGTAGCATGCACCATTCCTAATGGTGTCAGAAGTTAACAGGGATTGGGGAGATGAAAGGGTCAAGCTTGGTCCACAAAATTATAAAGACGGGAGGTCCCACAGGTCCTCAGAAAAATTTCTTGATTTGACATTAGAGGTCTACTCCATAGAGATAACAAGTAAAGGGAGGTGAATAGGACACTATAGAATAATCTTGATGGAGGAAGAAGAGTGAGAGAAACCTACATAAATAGAAGTTTGGTCTGGACTTGGAAAACCATGAAGACAGAGTGGGCTGGACTTAATTTAATTTGGACCCCTTAAGTCATGTCAATATATAACCCCCTTGCCTTGACTGTGAATGGATATTGTGACTTGATTCTAGAAAATAAAATGTGGAAAAAGTAAAGGGTGTTGCAGATGTAATTTAAGTGCCAACACAGTTGACTTGGGGTTAATATGAAAAGAGATTATCCCAGGTGGGGCTAACTTAATCAGACGAAAACCTTTAAAATAGTGGCTTCTGGGGTGAGAGACTCTCTTCTACTGGCCCTGTAGAAGCATGAAGCAATGGTTACACAGCATCAGAGAAATTAATTCTACAACAACCATGTAAACTTGGAAGGAGACCTGGTTCTCAATGTTACCCCAGACCCGGCTGACACCTTAATTACAGTCTGGTGAGATACTGAGCAGGGGACCCAGTTAAGTTGTGCTTGAACCCCTGACCCAAGAAAACTGTGAGATCATAAATAGGTTCTGTGTTGGCTGCTATGCTGTGGTAATGTGTTATGCAGCAGTAGAAAACTAATTCAGTATGTGTTGTTTTCAAACACGTACAGTTATCTTGTAAAACGAGGCAAAGCACCTCGGAATGCCACAGATCAACCCATGAATTATGTCATTAAAAAAATATTCCTGACAGGGAAGAGTCACAGCTGCACAGCCTACGAACAGTACAAATGGTGTAGGTTTGGTAGCAGTGCTGCAGGACCCACTCAGAGGCAAAGGGGAGCTTTGAGAAAAATCTAGGAGGTTGGTAACTCAGAAGTCACCAAAATAGGCATTCCCATTATTTCCATTAACCTATATTCTAATCAGCAACACAGAAATCACCAAAAAAGCAAAAAACAAAACAAAACAACCAAAAATACAAGTATTCATCCTCTTTCTCTATACTTCTTCCTACTTTCTGAGTGAAAATCTCATAGAGAAGAATTAAGGACATTTAACATTGGGACAAATCCTCACTAACTCTCAGTTGTAGGTGAATGCTAAGATAAAATAAGTTAAAAAAAAAAAGAAAAATTCATCAAGAGATTCATTAACAAAATGTGGGAGAATCAGGGAGGTTTTGGAAAACAGGAAATTATCTGGAAAATGAGAATATCACAACCATATCACACACAATGGACAAGAAAAAATTCCAAAGGGATCACATATCTGAATGTAAGAAAATAAAACTATATAAGTACTGGAGAAAAATGTGAATGAACTGCATTATAGCTTAGGAATGTAAGATGATCATTTTATAGATGTGATTCAAAATATGAAAACAATAAAATATTTTAGACTACACGAAAAAAAAAGATTTTTTTCTTCCAAAAAAACACTGCAAAGAAAAAATACAGCTTACATAATGAGCAAATATAATTCAACAATAATTCAACACTCTAAAGACAAATGATGCAGTTAAAAATGGGCAAATTATTTGAATAGACATTTTACCAAAAAAATATACAAATGGCCAATAAGCACACGAAAAGATGTTCAACATCATTTGTCATTAGAGAGATGCAATTCAAAGCCATGGGGATGAATGAAACCATATCACTAAGACAGAAAAAATAAAAAGATAACAAGTATTATGAAGTGGAGAATTTGGAATCTCATTTATTGCTGGTGGCAATGTAAAATATATATTTCACATAATTCTATTATAGTGTTTAGCAATCTTCCTTTTCTACCACAGAAAGTTGATTTTTTATGACATGGTTACATGTTATTCTACAATATCATAAAAATAGGTGAAGATTTATATAATTTTAGAGACCAAGCGCTTTTACTTTTTTTTTTTTTCTTTTCAAGTAGGCTTCATGCCCAGCCCGGAGCCCAACATGGGGTTTGAACTGACCACTCTGAGATCAAGACCCTTAGATAAAGACCTGAGTTGATATCAAGAGTTGGACACTTACCCAACTGAGCCATCCAAATGCCCCCAGGGGCCTTTTCCTAAGTGTGACCCATAATCAGGAAACTTTAAAGAAAACATTGATAAATTTCACTACCTAATAATTAAAGTCTTCCATACAGGAACAAAAAGTAACCATCAGGTGTCAAATACAAACAAAAATTCAAATTGGGAACACACAGAACATAACTTCGCAAAGAATAAATGTTAACATTGTACAACTTTTGAAAATAAATACAATACTAAAAGGCTTATCATAAAAATCAGATAGTACAGAATCCAGATTATAAAATTCCATTACTACTGGTATAAATTTCAAAGGAAAAAATAACTAACTTTAGTTTCACAAAAAATAATTACACAATGAAATTAAAACGAGAACAGAAATGATTTCATCTAACATATTGGCAAAGATTAATTAACAATCCTTGCAGTTTGTGATAGCTTGTGTAAATATCACTGATAGGAGTGTAAATTGGAATGGCCTTTCTGGATATCACTTTTGTGATTATTTATTAAAAACTTAAAATACATGTTCCTATAAACCTGAGATTCTACTTTTGGGATTAATGTCAAATCATAAGGCAAATGTGCAGTAAGACAAGATATTACTAATGCCTCTCTTGTAATAATGGCAATGTGCCTGAAAGAGAGGAGTGTTTAATTGGATTAAATAAAAATATAAACATGTTATTAATGTTGATAACGGTGTAAGCTTGTTCAGAAAGTGATTTTACAGTAAATTTTCTTTTTTTTTAATTTTTAAATGTTTAATCATTTTTGAGAGAGAGAGAGAGAGAGAGAGAGAGAGAGAGAGAGAGAGCGCACCAGCAAGGGAGGGGCAGAGACAGAGGGAGACACAGAATCCAAAGCAGGCTCCAGGCTCTGAGCTGTCAGCACAGAGCCCAATGCGGGGCTCAAACCCATGAACCGTGAGATCATGACGTGAACCGAAGTTGGATGCTTAACCGACTGAGCCACTCAGGGGCCCCTACAGTAAATTTTCAAAAAAATGTATAATGTAGCACGTTTTAATGCACACAGAGATGATTCTTTCTGCCCAGGATCACAGAAGTAAAAGCAACTAGATATTGGGCACCACTCTCACACTTCCCATGTGTTTTGTTCTTCATACTCGGTTTTTTATTCCCTCTCCACTGGTTCAGGTCTACATTGTTAGCAGTTATGCCTGTTTTCTAAGCAAGATACTCCCGTGATATTCTCTTACCTTTGTCAATCTGTAAACATGGGATCAATTCTTCAGACATTAAAAAAAACATTGGACCAGTCATACCAAAACAAAGGGACCCTGGGATTCTTGGTTACTTAAGAATATCCAAATAGATTACAGGATATGTGAAACATGTTTCAAACTTAACAAAAATACTGAAGTTTGTTATCTTTATTGACTTTGCCAAATACGTGTTTATCAGACTTAAAATGCCAGTGCACAGTCTTTTTTACATTAATTTGCAGCAAAACAAACCCAAGGGAGCTGTTTTCGTTTAACTGTAGACAATATTCTCTGAACAACACTCTGATCAGTGAAATGGTACAGGTCAAGATTACCCATGTTCACAAAAGATAATGGCATAATCTTTCACTTTAAGGTGAAAACTAACTGGAAGGGAAGTCTCAATAAACTGAAAAATGGCCACACTAGAGTTTAGCCTATGGAGTGGTAGTAGATTTAAAATCATACCTTTCCAAATACACACAAAAATTTTAAACTGTGCCCAACCAAGTCACGATGCTCTTGAGGACTTAAATGTTTTTAGACTACTAAACTTTCCAGTAATTCCTTAGTTTACAAATTCTGACCAGTCTCTGCCAAGCCTTTCATAGGACTAGCTCTGGTATATGACACCTTTAAGAACCCTCTCTCATTCTTCCTTTTGGAGATCATCTATATTTGCTTTGGTGCTTCCTCACTTGCTGAAGGGAGTCAAGAAACTTAAACTTGTTTGAATAGAATGCGTTCTTGGGGGTCTGTTGGCACTGAGATTGAAATAAGTAAATGGAATTTAAAAAGGGGTTTTGCTAAGCAATGGCATTCCATTATTTGAAAAAAATCCCAAATATATGCTGAAAATCAATAGGGATTTGCCTTGAAAATTATAACTAATGTTCTGGTCACTGACAGCGCACTTAGATTCCTTTCACTTTTTGAAAGAAAACAACTAGAAATCAATAGGTATAAAAAGGGATATTGTTATCCAGCCATTTACTTTTTCAATTCTAGTGCCAGAGTTTTTCATTTGGGGATAGGTGTGGGATGTAGCATGACTACATATGGGACAGATCAGAGATTCTCTTTTCTTTGTGAAGATAGGGAAAAAGTCATTAACGCAGGGATGGTAAGCATATATAATCTGCCTGTTTTTCTGGAAGCAGGAATGTTTTCAGGCTGTGAATAGATGGGCGTTGTGAACTAAAAACAAATTTGCTTAAAACTATCTTTGCACCTGTAACCTAAAGGTAGTCTCGTGGTACTTACATAATTACGTATAATGTAGTTTGAAGATCCCCAGCCCAAGCTGTCCAGAATTGGGCATTAATTGTTACACTAAAACTCTTCAACTGAATCCACATCAGGTAGTGAACTACACATGGAATTTGGGGATCAATTTAAATATGTTGTAATCATATATTCCCTTCCATTTTCTAGGAAAGATTTCATTAGTTTGTGTTAATATACCTATTAGAATTTTTGTTTTTATTTTTATTTTTTTACATTTACTTATTTTTGATAGAGAGAGACAGAGCACAGATGGGGGAGGGGTAGTGAGAGAAGGAGACAGAATCCAAAGCAGGCTCCAGGCTCTTAGCAGTCAGCACACAGCCCGACACAGGGCTCGAACTCACAAACCATGAGATCATGACCTGAGCCGAAGTCAGACACTTAAGTGACTGAGCCACCCAGGCGCCTCACCTATTAGAATTTTTAAAACCCATTATTCAAAACGTCCTCAGATATCTTTACAAATATCAATTTTTAAACAAATGACAGTGGTGAAAATAATAAAATGAAAATTACTTGGAAAAATCTGGAAAAGAAAAAAGCAATTGCATCCAAAAATCTACAAAAAAGGTACAGATTTTCAATAAAAATAACAAACAACAATAAATTAAAGTTATGGTTTAAGGATCATAACTAAAACCTTACTTCATTTCTCTGGGGCCAGGGACAAAGAAAAAAGATTATTGGTAGAAAATAAAACTGCCAGTGATAATGAGACTAAAGTGACTTGAGATGGGAGGAACATAAAAGAAATGGTGAGATGATGGCATAATTAAGCCTCCTAGCTAAAGCTCGGTGAAACACACATGACACGATCTGAGGCTAGCTGTGATAATTATTTTATATGTGTCTTAGAAACATATGGCACCCTGAAATGATGTGTCCACATATGTTGTTGTGTAATGAGTTTTCTTACTGTGCTTATGTAGATTAGTTATTCAAGTGTAGCACAGAGCATGATACCACCTGTCATTTTTCTAACTGTGTCACAGACTGTAAAATTAGTGTACTGCACACTTAGGCAGGGAAGGTGGTGATTACTAACACTGAACATTTTACACTGGGAATGACATCCTATTAACTTATGCATAATCAACTCTCATTTATTGGTAGTTCTGGAAGAGCATACAAAATCCAAAAATAGAAAATAAATGTGTGTGTGTGTGTGTGTGTGTGTGTGTGTGTGTGTGTGTTTGAGATGTGGCTGTGAAGACAGCACTTAGCTTTTGAACAGAACACTGATGCAAAAGGATATGAAAAAAATGGTCTGTTATTACTTTATTTCTTAATAACTTGATGCAGTAATTCTTGTTTGAAACTTACATTTTTCTATTGATGTATAACAATTTGAATTTTTTCTGTCACAATATTTTTGGGAAAGAAATTTGAAAAGCTTGGCCTAGAGTAGAAGGCAATTATTAAAATCTAAAGACATACATAATAAATAACCTTTATAACAATGCATGGTTGAAAAAATGCATGGCTGTATTTAAATGACTATATTTACATTAATATTTTTAAATGAAATTCTAGAGGAGACTTAGCTGACTGTATTCTCCATGAGAAAAGGGATAATCTTGCTGTCTACTTTGTAGTTGCAGTAGACCTTATTAAGGGCAACTGTATATTATATTTGAACATTATAGCAGAATGAAAATTCTTCTAAACTGAGAACAGAGTATTACTTCAAAAGGTATAAATTGTTGGTTATTATTACTAAAAAATTAAAAACATATTATCATATTTTAAAAATCAGACAAATCAGAAGACTTGAATACTTGTTATAGTGGAAATTTCTTTTTAAAACAATCTCTGACTCTCTTACTAAATGATTGATGTGTAATCTATTAAGAGTTTGTATTGTCATAATTTTCCAAGGATTTTATCTCATACATACACGCACACACGTGCAAACAAATGACTTCATATTCCATTTCATTTCATTTCTTGGGGATCATAATGTTTATATAATTTTGAGAAAAGCTCTCTTTCTTAATCCTAATTAAATATTGTTATTATCCTTATAGAACTATTTATTGTATCAGATGTCTTCTTATTTCTTGGCATGGTATTATACATCAAAGTTAAACATCCATGGAAAACAGTATGAGGTTTACATGCAGGATATATATTGTGGTGCTTTGATAAAAATATCTTGGAAATGTTAGAGATGTAGGGCTGAGTGTAGAAAGAAGTTGAATGGTAACACTATCATAACCAAGGTCTCAGCCTCTGTCTTTCCAGTTTGATGCAACAGGGGAAAGGTCTTATATATCAAACATCACCTAGTCATTGCTTCCAGGCTGTTCCTGAGATTAGCTGCGCTCTTGAGTAAAGGGGCTCTCTTTAGTTGAACGTCATCAGAGATAC
This sequence comes from Prionailurus bengalensis, assembly GCF_016509475.1. Taxonomy (NCBI): domain Eukaryota; kingdom Metazoa; phylum Chordata; class Mammalia; order Carnivora; family Felidae; genus Prionailurus; species Prionailurus bengalensis. The sequence goes on from NC_057343.1 coordinate 221,536,963, forward strand.
ATTTAGCGGAGAGTCATTATCCCCAGGAGCTGGAGGAATGAGTGTCTCAGTCCTCTAGGAGGTCTGAACCCTGCAGTACAGAATCCACTACAATCCATTATGTTCCATCCTTTGCACTGCTTACAGCTACCTATTTCATATGATATTCATAGCTAAGGTAGGTACTTCCCTTTAGAGTCTGTTATCTTTTCCAGGAGAAATTGGTATGAATTAGGTACTGGGACAAACAATTTCAAGTCTGTAACTGATGCTGTATTAGTCAGGGTTTTCCAGAGAAAAAAGAACCAGAAGGAAACGTGTGTATATATATGTGTGTATGTATGTACATATATATATATATATACACACACATATATATGTATATACATACATATATATGTATATATATGTATGTATGTATGTACGTGTATATATATACACATTCATATTCATATTTATATTTATTTATATGTAGAGTTTATATATTTACATCTATCTCATACATATCATATATAAAATTTATATCCTATTATATATTATCTTCATAATATAGTTTAGA